>NC_139644.1:33346800-33431800 GCF_964638095.1 Poromitra crassiceps | reverse complement strand
GACCATACATCTTCATACATGTAGCAATCACAATAAAACAGCACTTGCCTCATCCATGTGGTTGTTGTCCATCGCTACGGGCAATTCGTGTTCCTAATATCGCGTAAACATGCCAGTGTAATTTCGGATTTCAACTACTCCACAGCGCCATGTATCGGTTCAGAGGTTGTACTGCACGGGTTAAAATGATGAGCGCTTCTGCTGTTTCTGCGGCTGTCAAAGGTGTTCACAAAGCAAATAAAGACAATCAATGTTACTCAACCCCCGCATGTACAGCAGACTAAGACTATTTGTAACGAAGGTATAAACAAATGGCAAATCTAGTTTAGTAAAACGTAGATACTTGAGTAAAGAATACAGGTACAATAAAGAAAAGAAAAAAAGAACATGAAGACATGACAAGACAACATGAAGACATGACAAGACAACATAAAGACATGAAGACATTTTGTTGGCTACTCATTTCCCCATAACAATCGAATTGCCATATAGTTTGCTATTCCCCTTGTGCCTTTGGTCATTTATTATATAACCGGTCTGACATGAAGCTGTACAGTAAGGTAGATACTTAATGTGTGTCACCGTTTGGAGTCATCAACATATATACATGTCATGATGAACGGTACGACAACAATGCCCCTCTCATGACTGATGCAGTGTCCCTCTGGTCCAATCGATAACGAGTATGTCCTTTTGTTTGGACCTGTAGGTGATTGTAGCCCTTTGGACCAATCCAATAAAATGTTGAAGGCAGTGTCAACAGCTCACCCCCCCCCCCCCCCCCACCCCCACCCATTTTGCATTGACTTGATAGTATATAGAGTCAGAGTGTAGTGACAGGGAAGAAGCAAAAGTCTTAGGCTGGATTTGAACCCATTACTTGCTACAGTATGTGCTTCAGCCAACTGAACCACCAGTACAGCCCAACTGGTGTATCTTTGAAAAGGATAGAATGTAGTCAGTGGTGAGCTGTACAACTGTAACAGACGATTTCTATAACAACTATAAGAGACAGACCATAGGGCAACACGAGTAACTAATCAGTTTAAAAAAATGCCTAAAGATATATTCTTTGGAAGCCATGGATATTCAGTATAGATATACAGATAGAGATTGGCACCTGCTCTGGCTGTACTTACACTGTGCTAGTGTGCTCTAGCTGTACTTACACTGTGCATGACAAACTGAGTCCCTAATCCTATTTTTCCCCCTCTTCCATTGCAGAGAGAGGCTAATAGCAGCCAACATGGCCAAGATGCCCAAGATGGTTGCTGACTGGCGCAGAGAAAAGCGCGAGTCTAAAGTGAAGCAGAAAGAGGAGAAGGCGCGCAAAACAAAGCTGCTGGCTGAGGCCCGCGAGCGTTTTGGCTACGCGCTGGACCCCCGCAGCTCCAAGTTCCAAGAAATGGTTTCTGAAATTGAAAAGGAGGAGAAGAAAAAGAAGAAAATAATCAAACGCAGACAGAAAGAGGAGCAATCAGCAGCCCCTGCTGCTCCTCCTGTTGCCTCTTCCTAGTCTTGGACTCACTCATTTTGAATAATGGACGTGATTATCTATTTATAACTGGGTCAAACCGTATTTGCAAATACTTTGTATGGTTTGTTTTAGCCTACTGATAGCCAGGTGGGTGGGTTTTGCTGCATAAGACAATACAATGAGACATTTATAGCACACTGTGAACAACATAACACTGTAAATTGTCCTGGTGCAGTAAACTTATCTTTTCTCTGAGTAGGTGGAAATATATCAAGACTTATTTGCCAATACCCTACAACCCATGTCTGTTATGCATTTTGCAAATTTGTGTATTTGTTCAAATGTCATCTCCATACTCAACATTGTTCTTCCTATACAAACCAAACAGTATAGCCATCAGTGTAATAAATTAACCTCTGTACAGAGCACTTGTCCACATTGTTTCAAACAGCATGTTGTATGGTTTTGTCTACCAAAATACATCCTAAGTATGTACAATTATCGGATGACAAACAACTGTTATTTCTGGTGCATTTAAGACAAACGCATTGTGAATGTTAATATGTAGAATTTATTTACGCAAAATAATTTTTGTACAGTTAGTAAAAACAGTAGTCTGGAAAGTGCATACGGCAATCCATGTATGCCTATACAAACACTGAAATTATTGCAAACACTCCCAAAAAAGTGAGTTTAGAACAGTAAACAGCTGCTGCATACATTTACAAATACTGACTGCCGACAGATGGAAACTCAAGCCAGTAAACTATACTAAGTAGCTGTTTAAGAGATTTTTGTGTCGGGGGGTGTCTTTACATAGCAAATACTCTAACATTTTAACAACTTATAAGATTGCTCATTCCAAAACCTCTCCAGCACAGTAAAATATTTACGCAATAATCATGTACAGTATAATTAAACCATTAATATACATTTCATAGGGAAAAAGGACATTCAGAGTGGCGTTCAAATCAATTGCTGATTAAGATTTAGTGTTCCTTCATTTTCAGTGTAAACATTAATAAAAGCATTGTCCATAAAAGGATGGATATATATACTCAATTCTGTGTAAACCAATGGATGGTAGTGAAGTTAACAGCTCCAACCTCATTGTAGGGCAGAACAATTAATCTAAATATTATCTAATCCAATATGGCCATGTACCTGTAAGTGCAATATCCAAATGGCAGAAGCTGCAATTTTTGATCAAGGTAAACTGACAAAACACCTTATAAATAAATGAAGTAATTTAGCGCTGCAGAGATGCTCTGGTCTGCAAATCTTGTTCTCCACATGAGGGAATTTTTTTCTTTGCTATAGACCCCAACAAATGTCACATGAGTTTTGGTTTTTCAGTGAAAATGAAATTTGTAATGAAAAAATGATCATTCACACTAATCGTGAATGATATCGCAATTGTAATCTGTCAAAAATAATTGCAATATCTTGAGGCCTACCCCATTGGACACCTTCATTCTCTTGGAAGATAATCAGGGATGGAAAGGGTGTTGCACTAATTGTCCGGCGGTGTGTCAGTGCAGACAGTGACACAAAATGACAGAATATTGGGAGTTTATTGGAGTACCTGAACACAGCAATAAAGACAGAGACTGAGGGTGAGGGAGGGTCCAGTGTGTGCAGTCTCGTACGTCAGGAGGAAATGTGTTGGCCTATAGATGGGTGGTCTCCTCCTGGCCCCCCTGGTCGGCCTGGAGCTTATAGATGGGTGATCTCCTCCTGGTCCCCCTGGTCGGCCTGGAGCTTATACAGTAGATGGGTGATCTCCTCCTGGCCCCCCTGGTCGGCCTGGAGCTTATAGATGGGTGGTCTCCTCCTGGCCCCCCTGGTCGGCCTGGAGCTTATAGATGGGTGGTCTCCTCCTGGCCCCCCTGGTCGGCCTGGAGCTTATAGATGGGTGATCTCCTCCTGGCCCCCCTGGTCGGCCTGGAGCTTATAGATGGGTGATCTCCTCCTGGTCCCCGGGGTCGGCCTTGAGCTTGGCGAGAGCGGCGTGCACCCTGAACTGCGTACGAGACTCCATGGAGTATTCTTTGTAGTTGTTTCTGAAAGGTGAAAACAGCACAGACACATTTTAAGAGAAAAGAAATGCTATACCCTCATGTAAATTAGTATTAGGGTTAGACCAATATATCAGAACACAAAATCTTATATATTTTTAGTATGGAACTTTATTGAATATTGGCGCAAAAATATTGTCCATTGGCAGCTTCAATACAAAAATGTATCGACCTTCAAGAGCCTGTATCAGTCAAACCTTAGACATATTTTTGTATAAGACAGCCTATTAGAAGTACTATTATGTTAATAAGCAGAGAGTCACGTCTACTTGGAGCTGCTCCTATATTAGCATTAGCATTCTTTTACTTGGCATTTATCTAGTAAACATAGGTAAATAAAGATACAGGAATCTTTGTAATATCTGAAATGGTTCTGTGCCCTTGCACACATAGGGGCCGGACGCTTCACTGCAGCTGCCCACCGCTCCTGGCCTGACCATGGAGGAGGATGAGCCAGGATGGGTCAAATGCGGAGGACAAATTTCATGGCGCCTCCAAAAGCGTGTGTGTGTTTGTACTGGCTGCCGTGCACGTGTGTGCATGCCACAAAGGTGTTTGTGACAAAGATGGGGTTTGTCCGGTTTGTTTATATATATATATACCGGTATATATATATATATATATATATATACTGTACATATATATAATCTGTAACTGACTGTGTGACCGGGTTTGACTGCATCTTAGCCCTTGTATGCAGCAATGAAAGTGCAGTGCAGGAGTAACTCACTTGGCCTTGAGTAGTAGTTTGACAGCCTCGTCTCTCCTGCCCTGCTCTATATACAGCAGACTGAGCTCCAGCAGAGAGTTCGGCACCAGGTAGTGGTCAAACTTGATCTTCTTCTCACTGCACACAAAGGATGATGGCGATTGGTGAATGATGATGTTTGATTCTACCCACTTGTCAAATAAATACAGTATATTGTTATGGAAGCGTATTGCATGCATAATTCAAATGGAAATGTAAAATTGTAAATTCGGCATGTAATCCGATTTTTTTTTATTTAAATTTGCCATTTGTATGTGCAGTTTTTGGCTTAAAATGAAAATTCATATTCATGTTATTTGCATTTGACATTTCCTATACTACCGTATATAGCATTGACATTTCATTTAAACAGATTTGCATGCTTTATTTTTTAGCTTTATTCAAATGATGCAAATTGAACAATTAAAATGTATTTCCTGAACTGCATATATATGTTAGTTTAATGTGATTATGCAATAATGGTGTCAAAATTATAACTGATTATGTCATTTACCTTATATGGGTTAGCACTCTCTAATAGAGCATTTTACATTTCATTATCAAGGACAATATAATGATGTAAAGGTGGCAAAATGTAAATAGTTGTCCAAATGTAAAAAGCAAAACAGCGCCCCCTGTCTTTAACATTTAATAACTTTTCACTGTGCTGATTCCCTGGAAAAATGCAATTCCAAATGCAATTCCAGGGCACTGCATTAACATCATTACAGGTGCCCGCCCGCCCGCCCACCTGTCAGTCATCCCATTAAGGCGGGTCTTGCGTTGTCATGAGAAACGTCAGTGGGATTTCAACAAAGTCATCCTTCAGCTCCATGCAAATATTTGATGATGGGTGAGTTTAGAGGATTTTATCCTGAGCAAACATTACACTCATTGCTGATCCTGTACATGCAGTTAAGAGTTGCCCTTAGAACTTTTCTTCAGTAAACGGTAAAGGACAGATATGAGAAAAAGCTGCAGTTAGGATTCTGAGCAAATACTACAAGTCTAAAGGCTTTTCAGGAGAGTATTGGACAACTTATTAGGATTAATACACCTATTGTTTGAACGGTGCACCTGCATAAGATTTTTCCATGCAGACAGCCAAGGAAATAAGATAAAATAATAAATGAATGGATTTCTAGCAGCTGGTTTCTCGAGTCGCTTGCCGTGTGAACTAGGGATGCAGGGGTTAACCGGTTTGACTATTAACCGCGATTTCAAACGTCACGGTTATATAACCGCAGAGGCTCCGTGACACCGGGTGTTTTGTTGTCAAAATAAGTCCGTCAGTTTAAACTCCCATGCGGCGCAGACAGCGCTGGAACGAGAGGAACCGGTCTCTCGCTTCGTTTCCGCACGGACTATTTTAGTGGGTGCACAAAACACAGCTCTCCCACCAGTCTGCTCCCAATAGCATAGCCATGGACGTCAGCCAAACATAAACTTTTCAGAGACGTGCGCGATGCGACAGTTGCCTGACACGAACTGTGGTCTCCGTGGCCTCTTAATTTGTTTACTGAACGGCCATCGATGTAACGACGTAACGCTAGTTAGTTATCTCTCCCTTGCCTACGCTAGCATTACAGCTAACGTAATGGCAGAGCCTGAGAGACCACAAGCAACTCAAAGAGATGATCTCTTCCCCCCCAAAACATGTCTAAAGTCATCGGTATGGCAGCATTTCGGTTACAAAAAGGACGCCCAGGGTGTTGTTAAAGATGACGGTTACCCAATCTGCAAAACCTGCCGAAGTTGCAGTCGCAGTCAAGGGCTCCAACACCTCCAACCTTCTACAACACCTGCATAACGTTAGATGATTAAAAATGAATAATAATCAAACTAATAGGCATGGATGAGGATGACACAGTTGATGATAACACTCAAGTGTATTACCCACATTCATTATATTTCTCATAGGAGGTCACTAAAAGTTAATCAACATTTACACTAAAAGATAAGTTAGATCTGTTTTTCCACCAGGTTTTACAAGTTCTCTACTCAGGTGATCCAAAAGAAATGTAGAAAAATAATACACCTGCCTGACTATGTTTTGTTCCAAAGAGATCTACTGTCATAAATATTACAGTCAGACTTTGTTTATTTTATTTATCATTTTGGACAAATATTTGCCTTTATTTACCTTTCAAAAGACAGCAACCTTTAAACAATGCATGGACAATACAATAAAACCTCTGTTCAAAGAATGCTCATGTGATTTTTATACGTCCATAAATAATCGTGAAACCGTGATAATCGTGGTTTTTTCTCAGACTATAATCGCACATCAAAAAAAAAAATCGCTGCATCCCTAGTGTGAACACATGGCATGACTTCTGTTCGTTCCAAATGAATGAATCCTAGAGCTCACCTGGTATACACCTTGTTGAAGCATTCCTCAGCTGCCTGGAAGTGGCCCTGGTTCTTTAGACACAGACCCTTGAGCAGGTGGATCACACAGCGGTCATCCACTGAATAGCTGTTATCTGTGGAGGAGGAGGTGGACAGACACCATCAGCGACACCCGGCTCTTAACGAACCCTCACAGCAGAAACATTTTCAGATTTCCAAGTGATCACATGTCGTTAGGTTTCAGGTAATGCAGTTTGCCCTTTGTAATTCCGACTGCCTGGGATGGTGGTGATGTGTTGTATTACCAGGAGACTCCAGCAGGGTGCGCTCTGCCTCCATCAATGTCTGCATTATGCCCTCAGTCAGATCCAGTCGCTTACTGATCACAGTGAAACCATTCCACATGTACATCATCTCCTATAATAAAGCATAAAATGATGGGGGGGAATTATTAGAAGTTAGTGTGGGTCGAACATACTACCAGTAACCTTTGTCTTGCTAAAAGCTGTTCTTTCCTACCTTGTGTTTTTGCTATGCTTGTCTTATATAATATACGTTTGTTCAATGTTGCTCATTGATTGTGTTTAGTTAGATCATGCTGTGAATTAGGGTTAGCCTATATAAATAAACAGACTTGACTTGGCCTGTGTGTGTGTACGAGTGTCAGAGATGCGGACTTGGACTTGGGACTTGGACTTGAGTCGCACTTAAGTCTCACCCACAGTGACTTGAGACTTGACTTGAGACTCATCCTCAAAGACTTGAGACTTGACTTGGACTTGAGGTTTGGGACTTGTGAACAATCTTTTTTTTTTTTTGTGCATTAACATTAAGGAAATCTATACTGATGTCATCCAATCAATGCTGATACTGTATGCTAATAGATAAAGGAGTGAGGATAATACAGTACATGCTTTGAATTCCTTAGTTTTAGCTATGCAGTGTTCTAAGCAGACTGGATGGCATGCAGCAGATGATAGAACGCTCATCCATAAGAAACTTGAGACTTGACTTGGACTTGTGACCAAAGACTTGAAACTTGACTTGAGCTCAAAGACTTGAGACTTGACTTGGACTTGCAAAAATGACTTGTGAGCATCCCGTGTGTGTGTGTGTGTGTGTGTGTGTGTGTGTGTGTGTGTGTGTGTGTGTGTGTGTGTGTGTGTGTGTGTGTGTGTGTGTGTGTGTGTGTGTGTGTGTGTGTGTGTGTGTGTGTGTGTGTGTGTGTGTGTGTGTGTGTGTGTGTGTGTGCGCGCATGCAGCCTCACCAGCACTGGTACTGGCAGCCGCACCGGGCTGTGAGCCTTATAGCGTCTGGCTTTGCGGATGGCAAACTTCTCAGTTGGGGGAGATTTCCCTGCTATCTTCTGCTTTAAGGTGGGCACCTGTCTGGAGGCACAGGACAAGAATGAAGGCACATTTGGAAAGAAAGGGCTGGTTAGTGTGAGAGTCCCTTCAAAGAAAAATATGAAAGGTGGCATTGACTCCTTGTTCTACTCCTTCTGTCTGTGTTTACATTGTGGGACAAGTGTTTGTGTGTTTACCTAAAGAGCAGTACCTCATCTTCCCCAAAAGGCCTGCTCTCGTCTTGAGGCAGCATGCTGAGGTAAGCAGCCTTCATATACACATACATAGCCTGAGAGAGAAAACACAACAAGAGGATTCATTCATTTTGTACACAGAGTCTACCAGTCTGACGACTAATATGACTCTGAGACAGAATATGTCCAGGTTTGTGCTGTATAGTGGATGTTCACGCAAAGACTTCCACTTCCGTGCACCGTCGTTACTGTTTACAGTCAAACTGACCCGAGAATGGAGTTGGAGCTGATGGATTCTAGGCCCAGACGACATTTCAGTTATTAATAATAATAATAAATAGCTGGATATGAGACGTCGTTGGACTTAAACAATGACGGAAGGGGCAGGATGCCTGTTGTCCAGCAGACAGGGTTCCCACATGTACTTAAACATCAAATTCAAGGACTTACCCAGGCTCAATTGCCTCAAATTCAAGGACCCAAAGTAGCACAGTTTGAGACACGGATCAAGGTTAACTACTGTTACAACACTGAACATTGTTATAATGAGAACATGCAGGCTTTACAGAAGCTCACAGCCAAAAATGTAAATGAGAGGGAGGCTTGAATGTGTGAACACTTATCCACTGTACTGTGTTAAACCTATTTACTAGGGGTGTCACGATACACTAATTTCACGATACGATACGATACACGATATTGGGTTCACGATAACGATACGATATTTTAACAATATTTTTTTTAACAAAAGTAAATAATTTTTATGTATTTATTTATCATTTATTTAACCATGTGAGTCCCGTTGAAATCGAAACCTCTTTTCAAGGGAGCCCTGGGAAAATACTGGAAAAATAGCCTTTCATTTGAAATACACAAAATACAAAACAAATGCTGTTTTTGGAAATTGTTATTATAATAACTAGAAAACAACATGGAAGATAATGCTTCTCTTGCAATAGAATGTGTCACACTGTCAAACAAAATGTTTGTTGCATGCTGAAAGAAAAATAAAGTATACAATCTATTTCTTAAATAACTCATGCTCAATGGTCCCTAAACGTATGTAATCTTATGTACCCCTTGAGCTGTTTTGCCATGCCAGTAGTAGTCTGCCCCCTCACTCATGCGTGTTGATTCTGCTAAATTTGTTCTATTATTATTCAGGAGATTTTTTTTTTTTTTTTTTTACAATATCATTTTTTTCTGACGATACGCATATCATGACGTTTCGATATCGCGATATATCGTGCGACGAAATATCGTGACACCCCTAGTATTTACTAATGTTAAGTTTTAAAAAATCGAAAGGACTTCAATTTCTATGCTTGCACAAAATATATAAATTGAAGCTCTTTCAATGGCCCATATCTATTTAGGTATATTTTCAAAAACTTTTCAAGGCCTTGATTTTCTCTCTCAAATTCTTTCAAGAATTGTAAGGACCCATGGGAACCCTGTGATAGATGAACCACAGGAAACCACACAGTTTATTAACTCGTCACTAAGCTTCTGCTTTCCCAAAACATATTAGGGGAGCAAACGGTTCATTCTGGTCCGTTCTGGCCCGGGTCTTGTGTTCAGTACCTTGGACCAGCGGCTCTCCTGGCTCAGCAGGTCCGCGTAGAAGTAGGCCATCTTCCACACGCGCTTGTAGGTGAAGCACCACATCAGCTCCCAGTAGCACATGTGGTGGAACTCCTTCCACGCCTGCTGGGCCTTGCAGCCGTCCTCAAACAGGGCCACCGCCTGTTGGCACAGCCGCATTGTAACATTTTAACAGTCCAATAAAGGATCTATGAGTGTGACAATGCAGGGAGGAATTTGCCTATAAAAGATGAACAGTGGGGATTGGTCCAGTGGGTAAAACAGTGGGGATTGGTCCAGTGGGTAAAACAGTGGGGATTGGTCCAGTGGGTAAAACATGCCACAAACACAGATTAACAGTGGGGATTGGTCCAGTGGGTAAAACATGCCACAAACACTACCAGGGTAAAGGAATTGATCCCTCAACTTAAATAAAAAAAAAAAAGAGAAAAAGACTCAGTGGCTCAGTGGTTAGTTAGCGCTGTTGCCTCACAGCAAGAAGGTCCCAGGTTCGAACCCCGGTCCGTCCCAGGTCCTTTCTGTGTGGAGTTTGCATATTCTCCCCATATTTGTGTGGGTTTTCTCCGGGTGTAGTTAGAGAATTTTAGCAAAATGCTTGGACCATCTGTGAAAAAATTTACTACCAATAGCTTTCTTCACCAATGTGTTCTTATAGGTGTCTAGAATCACCTCTCAATTATTGCAAACCCAAATCCTTGTGGAAAATCCTGGAGAGCCAATCAAAGTTAAGGTGCCCCGAGGGCTTGGGTGAAAAATATGATAAAAATTAAAAGTCTAAAATGAACTTGTGGGGTGTCTAACTAGGGGTTTTCAGGGGTGCTGAATCCATTCCAAACATTGTTTTTGAGTAAAAATGTCTCCCTGACCATATGATATTGGTATATTGGTTATTGTTATGTTATTGTTATGTGTTATGTATGTGTTATGTATGTATGGATTTTCCACGAGGATTTGGGTTTGCACTAATTGAGAGGTGATTCTAGACACCTATAAGAATACATTGGTGAAGAAAGCTATTGGTAGTAAATGTTTTCACAGATGGTCCAAGCATTTTGCTAAAATTCTCTAACTAGTGCTCCGGTTTCCTCCCACCACCAAAATACATGTAAGTTAGGGTTAATCAGTCAGTGCGCCCTGACCAAGGCAATGGCAAAAGAGCTGGAGTTGGTCCCCGGGCGCTGCACTGCACTGCGGCTCCTAGTTCTAGGAAGGCTCCTAGTAGAGGATGGGTCAAATGCAGAGGATGAATTTCCCCATGGGGATAAATAAAGGATAACTTAATAACTCCCTGGGAGACCCATACCACCACTAACATATCATATATAAGGATAATGGGGAAAGAAAATCCCAAACCCTCCCAATTGGCTTATATTAAGAAGAGACATACATGTACAGGAAATTAAACATTTGCCATCATTCTTTCAAGCCAAGCTATTAAAACATTTTGGGAACCATACCTCATCAATGTTCCCCTTGATCTCCTCCGTCCTGCCTGCGAAGAACAGGAATATTGCTCCCTGGATAGAAGAGAGAGAAATGATGGTTCATAAAAAGTGGAGTCTGATCCTGCAGTATTGCTCAGTATGGGCTCTAGAAAATTAACCATCCTGTGCTCAGTTATGTAATATAACGCGTGTTAAGTTCCCATCAATCAGTAGGCACCCACATTGTATAGAGACGTCAGCTTGTACCAGTACATGATGTGTCATACAGTGTTGAGTTTGCTCTCTGGGCTGGGCAGGCATGTGGGTAAAAGGTGGAGCGGAGACAGGGATTGGGAAGCATGTGAGTGGGAGGAGCAATAGAGTGAAGGTGTGCGAGAGCAAGTCAAGTGGAGGAAGGATGGTGTGAGGGAGCGGGGGAGGCTGGCGGGGGCAGGAGGGGTTGTGTGACGAGTGGAAGGTGGAGCGAACGAGTGCGCCGGGGGAAACCTGAGTGGGGGAGTGAGGGGGTGTGGGAGGAGCAACTTCTGAGTGGGGACAAGACCCCTGAGTGGGGGAGTCAGGGGGTCTGACTCTGGGAGGAGCGACCCCTGAGTGGGAGGAGTGACCCCTGAGTGGGGGAGTCAGGGGGTCTGACTCTGGGAGGAGCGACCCCTGAGTGGGGGAGTCAGGGAGTGTGGAAGGATTGAAGTGGTAGAAGAAGAAGAGGAGGAAACCGTGTGAAAAAGAGGAAAGTTCACTGTGCAACAGACAATTGCGTCTGTCTAAAATGCAACCAAACATGAGTCATTTAGTAGTTTGAAGATCAAAATAGCTAAACTATGTGAAGTAGGCTAATTATGTTCTCAATCATACGGGTGGGGGGGGGGGGGGGGTTAAAGTCCTAATTTTGGAGCGCTTTCGGGTCTTTTTGAAGAGGCGGATGGCAGTTGGGTAGAAGCCGTCCCTGTGATGGGAGGTTCTGGTACTGCAAGACATCAGTCTTCTGCCATGGGGGAGGACCCTGAAGAGTTTATGTCCTGGATGTGTGGGTCAACCACAATTTTCGGAGACTGCTTAGTCGTCTATCAAAACCTCTAGTCGACACTGTGCATAGTAGTCGACTAGAAGTCATCTTGGTTTTAGGAATAAAAAACAAAATAAAGACAGGTTTGTCTCTCCCTGTTTCCACAGTGCAGAATAAAGCGGTACAGCAGATATGCCCGCTGAGGGGCGCTGTGGTTCAGTGTTATATCTGATCATATTTAATATCGCAATACTTTGTGAATATCGCAATACCACCGATTGATACACAACCGATTTATTTTCTAAATAGACGATCTTTAGTGGCACTCACCTGTGGGTAGCGGAGCCGGAAAGGCTTCAGCAGCTGCTCAGCCTCACTCACCTCTCCCTCACCTGTGCCTAGGAGGACATGACGACATGAGATCATTTGGCATGCCAGTTTGTTCATAACACTAGAATGTTGGTTCCTTTGAAAGGTTGCTTTTACTTCAATTTCACTCATTTTCTCATCCCCAAATGGATCATACAGAATGCTTCCTTGGACGGGGAAAACATTTATGAAATTAATTGAAAGCAAAGGATCTTCTGATACGATCTCCATGATCTGAGAGCGGTGTGGCGTGCAGATGTTGCACAGTAATACCCAATATGAAAGTGAGGAAGGTGTGGTAGCAGAGCAGTAGCAGGGCACACAGCATGGAGCGCAGGTTCATGGCCGTCGCACCATCGTGCAGCTGGGACAGACCGTATTCCTACACGGGACGGACCACACATGGAAGAGTTAATGTGCTGCTCAGGGAGAGACTTCTGAAAATATGTAGGAAATCCATTCTCATATCATACCTTGTCTCCAGAGAAGCCTGCGAACTCTAACACTTTAAGTATCCGTGCAGGAAATAGGGAGAGAGTCTGGAAGTGAAGAAGAATTGATCAACAAATTGATACGTGCATCTCATCAGCTAGTGGGGTTGCAGGTTGCTTGTGTTTACGTACCAAGTTAAATGCCCCAATTCCAAACGCTACTCCTCCCTGTAAGTGGACGTGGCTGGGTCCTTTGAGGGAGCCGTGAGACTGTATGTAGGTATGCAGCTCTCTGGGTGAGAAAAGGAAATTATGTCGTAAAGTAATTTGACAACATAATTCAGCATAATAACATCTGAATGTGCAAAAAAGCACATCTAAATTCACTGGTAACAGCAGGTATTCTTGACATAGAGTGTCCATATTGTTTTAACAACTGTGGAAACTCGCTCGTACTAAGTAACTGTAAGTCACATATGTATTTTCTATCATATCATATTGCCAGTGACTTAATATTCCCAAAGTTGATTCCCCGTCTTTCCTGCGAGGACTCACTTGTAAATCAGGTAACTGTTCCGGACTTTGATTCCTCCCTTGATAAAACTCACCATGTTCTCATCCTGTAAGAAAATGAGGGGAAATAAAAAATGATCTTAATAACTGAACGAGGACCATTAACATAGCATCATGCTGGACAGCAGAGTGGAGGTTTTGTAGCAAAAGGGCAGTAAAAGACATGTCTCTAATTTACAGGGGAGCAAAAACAAAATGTCATATGACCGCATCTTTTTGATTCAAAGTTTAATGTAGGAACAATTCTTACTTTTACAGAGATTAAGATTAATTAAAATCACGTTTATATATATATATATATATATATATACGGTATATATATATATATATACGGTATATATATATATATATGTATATGTATATATATATATATACATATATATATACATATACAGTATATATATATACTGTATATGTATATATATATGTATATATATATATATATATACCGTATATATATATATATATATATATATATATATATATATAGTATGCAGATTGAAGACAATTTAATGTCAAGAATAGTGAGCAAAAGATGGGTCAATTTATGCCTAGAATGGTTCAGAATAGGGTTACGTGAATCCGTTTGGAAGGTAGGCAACTTTTTGTGATTGCCACGCCCCCTTTCAGCCAGTGGGTGTGGAAAGTTAATCAGTTCTAAGGTTGGCCCATGACCAACCTTTCTAGAAAGTTTCGTGCAAATCCGTTGATAACCTTTTGAGATAGCAGACAGACAAAACAGGGGAGAAAACATGACCTGGAGGCAACGACTCCAGTTCGCATGCTAAAAACTGAATTTGCATTCACTTGAAAAATGCTAATTCTTAACACACCTTTGCTCTTATTCGATTGTGGCTCTCCCTCCTCAAGTCATGAGAGGTTGTGCTTCTTATGCAATAGAGCCAATCACAATGTTTGTTTACAATAACGTCCGGGTCGACGACGCCTGCCTCATGTACATACAGTTCAATGGAGCGGAGCAAACGGGGGCGGGGAACAACTGAGATCAAGAGAAAATGCTTGAGTCATAAATGCACGTTTGATGCTTTCATATCTCATGAATTAACAACACTTTCACTAAGGTTAGTTTGGAGACCTAATTTACCGGTTGTTGTCAGATAGAACTCAACAAGCCCTCCCTAAATATAGAATCAGACTAATTTGTGGCACTTTTCACCCCTTTTGCACTAAACCCTCAATATAGTAACTTGGAAAAGACATACTTGGATTATATACTGACTTTATCTAAACCAAGACCCACAAATTTGATTACTCGGGTAATGCCATATTTTTGTAAGTTGGAAACTTTGGTGCATTGCTAGTTAAAATCATCTTTACATGCGGTCCCCACAAGATGTGTGGTGTGTTCGCGGACCTCGCGAGGCAGTTGAAAATCATGAGACAACGATCACATAACAAATCCATCTTACCACGCTCAAATCTATTGTTTTGAATCCGAACCACCAGTGGTTCGCACCAATCAGCATCCAGAGGCGGGCTTTGGTGTGACGCCAGCGAGAGCAACCCCGTGATAGATGTGATAGACAGATGGTTCATCCAATCACCTGGCTGCCATTTTTTTTAAAGTGCCTGCCCTTCAAAATGGTTTTCCAAGACGAGCGACTCGTTGCCAGATGGTTATGTGAAAACAAACCATCTGGCAGTCAGGTTATGCGTTCACAGAGCCTTGGAGGAAATAAAACAGCGGATATAGACTGGAATAGGCCTGTAGTTATAGACCTGGAATAGACCTGTAGTTATAGACTGGAATAGGCCTGTAGTTATAGACTGGAATAGACCTGTAGTTATAGACTGGAATATACCTGTAGTTATAGACTGGAATAGGCCTGTAGTTATAGACTGGAATAGACCTGTAGTTATAGACTGGAATAGGCCTGTAGTTATAGACTGGAATATGCCTGTAGTTATAGACTGGAATAGGACTGTAGTTATAGACTGGAATAGACCTGTAGTTATAGACTAGAATAGACCTGTAGTTATAGACTGGAATAGACCTGTAGTTATAGACTGGAATAGACCTGTAGTTATAGACTGGAATAGACCTGTAGTTATAGACTGGAATAGACCTGTAGTGTCCTGGAATGAGGAAGTGAAGTGAAGTTACTGCACCTGGAGGAATGTGAGAGCAGCTCTTTGGAGTTGGCATTCAGCGTAACACGCTTCAGCATGGAGCTGCTCTGCAAACACACACACACACACACACACACAATAAGACAAACTGCTCAGGTCAATAAGTATTAGGAAACCTCCAGCATCAGATACTCTTACATTGTTGATGTACTGTAAATGGATGATGGATGGTGTACGACCCCCTTAATAAAATGCAACATGTCTTGTGGTGGCATTGCATTCTGGTCTATTGAGGCTACTGTGTGTGGATAAGTTGGTCTCTCTGGGGCATCTGGGTAATTGTAGAGTTATAAGCACGTGCCTACCACCGCGGAGACCTGGGTTCAATTCCCGGTAGTGGTACTTCCGGCTTAGTCAGACATTCCTACAGACCCAATTGGCTGTGTCTGCGGGTGGGGTATGAGTCCCAGTTGCTGCACTAGTGCCTCCTCTGGACTGTTCGGGGAATAGTGTGATCCTCCCACGTGCTACGTCCTGCCGGTGAAACTCCTCGCTGTCAGGTGAAAAGAAGCGGCTGGCCAAAAGCTGGCGATTATTGTTAATAAACCTGCCATTTTTCTCTACTATCAAACTTCATTCGGGGAAGCAAACTGATAGATAGTGAAAACGGTGACAGATACCAAGGCAGACATGAACCCACTCAGGCATCTATTTTGGGATGAAAAAGGTGACTGCCACCTAATAAGGGCCTGTGTCCACCTAGCGTCTTTTCATCAGCTCCGGCATCTATTTTCAGTTGTTTCCAATGGGGGGAGAGCGTATGCGGGCGCACACGGACATCTAGAGAAAGTGCGCTGCGCCCAGCGCCTATTTTCAGAGCACTCCGGCGTTTTTGTGCGCCCGACTCCCAGCGCTTCCAGCTGAAAATATGTTAACTTTTCAGAAAGACGCTGGTGTCGGGTGCTCCTTTTCTGGCAACTAATCATATGGAGAAACTATCGCAACAGAGACAGAAAGGCTCAATTGTGGGAGCAGATTGACTAGACACTTAATATTTTTGGTGAATGTTGAGCTAAATCACTGTATTTGTGTTGTTAGCTAATGTTAGCTGTCAGCTATCAAGCTACTACCGCACTGAACTAACGTTAGTTTTAGACTGGCTTTCAGACTACTTCCTGGTATAATTGTAATCCCAGCGTTTAACGGTGGGAAAAAGACGCTAGGTGGACACAGGCCTTAAAGGTGACTAGTTGACCTGCCTGTCATTGTAGCTGTGCAGGAAATAGACAAACTTTTAACCGTGTTGAAGTGTTTTATGGTGGATTGCTTCCTTTAATACTGCAGGATGTGACACATCTAAAGCCCTTTACCTTCCGTGAGCGATTCCCCACTTGACTTGTTATTCAAACTTGCGGATTTCCGTCGAAACCTGGAAAAATTGAAATCAAACCATCACATAACATGACTTCATCAAAGCATCACATAGCATGACATCATCAAAGCATCACATAGCATGACATCATCAAAGCATCACATAGCATGACATCATCAAACCATCACATAGCATGACATCATCAAAGCATCACATAGCATGACATCCTCAAAGCATCACATAGCATGACATCATCAAACCATCACATAGCATAGCATGACATCATCAAACCATCACATAGCATGACATCATCAAAGCATCACATAGCATGACTTCACTATCAACTGAACTGAAGACAGTGTTATTAGTCCTGGTGTTAATGTCAATATTGTGCGAGACCGCGTTCATCCACCAATCAAATGTGTGACTGAACAGCTGTCATTGCTCATGCAAACACAGTCAAAGTCCAGCATGGTGCGAGAGACCGGGCTACTTCCCATGCAAATGCACTATTTGCCTGAACAGATCATGAGTGTGGACCAATGGGTCAGCTGGAGGGTCAAATGCTAAGTAAGAAGGAAGATATACGTGCTTTTTAACCACACGTTCATGTAGACAACAGGCTGTGTTGTGAACGGAATGGTTCACATACTTGCCTAGGTACTTTGTGTGTTAGACATTGTTACTGGAGGATACCACTAGAGGGCACACCGGAGAACTCAGGCCGTATAGAACGTCCGTATACATTCAGGCGGTGTCTCGTCATAGACGCGTGGTCAATGGGTTAGCATAGGGGAAATCCTCTCGTTCTCCCCATTCAGCATAGTTAGCATTAAAGCTGCTAGGCCAGTCCAGGCAGACAGGATCGGGGATTCAACTCCCGCAGTAAACGCATATCTGAACAGACGTCTATGTACCTGCTCTTGAATCCCCAATCCTGTAGGGTATAGCCCCAACATTTTCCGCTGGTGAGTCAGCCCATTGAGATATACAGTATGAGGGGTTTCCCCCCACCGTTCTACACCAGAAGCAACGTTTCGTGGGCGTTCCCACACAGACCGACTGTATCTATAGAACTTCCCGATTTGCATGATGTAAACAACAGACATGGCATTGGTTGCTTCGTAACTAACAGTAGCTGATCAAGTAATTTGCAAACGGCAACCTGGCTAATTTATCGGCCAGATAAGCCCTGAGACAGCCAGGAATCTGGACGAATTAGCGGACGTTATTGTGGCGCGTTCTGTTCGTGTCCTGGCATGTGTTGGCTTTGGGGAAGTGGATAGCATAGCATGACAGAGCCAGGAGCGGCCATCTTCTCTGGGGCTGGTGTGAGCTGGGACGCAACCAAACACACATTACAAGTGGCGCCCCAACAGGGACTTGATCTGTTACTGCAACCAAACTATGTTCCAAAAGCATAGTAGTCCTATTTGCACCTGTTCCATTATAAGGTTTCATCCTTGTGTCGAACACTGAAGACAACTCTCAAGCAGAGCGAATCATGAGAGGCGCCAGGATTCACTGGTTTTAAGAGGCCCACAAAGCTACACTCCGACTACAATACACATGTAGAAACGCTCATTTCAATCAGGAATTGTGGATTTTTAGCTCTCTAAGAATGTCTGAAGATCTAACTGTCAAGATTAATAAGTGATCATAAATGTTGTGATTCAACAGTAAAATGCAGGAGAAACCCATACAACAAAATTATGTGAGATTTGAGATGTGATGTTTCTTATCCCGTCCTACTAAATCAAAGTGGGAAGATCTATTTGGGACATGGAGTCATGTTAGGCGTCAGAGCCCTCCTGACCTCTGACAGACCTCCTGGGCACTCTTCATGGTGTTCCCTGCGCTGGTGATGTCCTCATGCTGGAAGGTCATCATGGCCTGCATCTCCAGCACGGTGGCGTAGATCAGAGCGTGGTACATGCTCTCACGGATTCTGCACGGGACACACGCCAGCACAGGATCAACATCCAACACATCCTCCTCATACGGCAAACGACAGAATGAGTTCATTTCCAATGAGTCCCAAAATGACGTATGAGGGAAAGCGTGCGTGCGTGCAGGTGACGCGCCTCTCATGGAGTTCACCTGACACTGAGAAACGGTCTATACAGCAATTGCATATATACAGAATGGCAGCACTCACAATCTAGTTTAGAGTTCATTTAATGACGCACAGCAGTATAATACAGACGTTTCAGCCTAATGAGGCTTTCTTCAGTGTGAAATGATATGACAGGGGGAGCTGCCCATATATAAGGGAAGCACCCATATACTCTGTCAGAATAGGTCCTAGGCTATGTTGGGTCACAAGACTGTGACAACAACCGTCTTTGAACCTCTCTCACTGCACAACGCAGGACAAGCGTTTTTGTAGCCACGACCAAAGATACTGTAGCTCCACGTTTCTTTCACGTTGGTCATCTTTGGTCTGCGACAGCCCAAAATCGCACAGTGTGTTAAAAGACTTAAGAGGTCGCATTCGTTAACATCGGTCGTTTCTACCACCTTGAAAATCCACCAAAATTTGTTGTCGTTCTCCTCGTGAGGATGGGCTGTCACATCATATGTGGAGAGAGACAGAGAGAGAGAGAGAGAGAGAGAGAGAGACAGAGACAGAGAGAGAGAGAGAGAGAGAGAGAGAGACAGAGAGAGAGAGAGAGAGAGAGACAGAGAGAGAGAGAGAGACAGAGAGAGACAGAGAGAGAGA
Organism: Poromitra crassiceps; assembly: GCF_964638095.1. Taxonomy (NCBI): domain Eukaryota; kingdom Metazoa; phylum Chordata; class Actinopteri; order Beryciformes; family Melamphaidae; genus Poromitra; species Poromitra crassiceps. The sequence goes on along the minus strand of NC_139644.1, from coordinate 33,411,993 downwards.
GAGAGAGAGAGAGAGAGAGACAGAGAGAGAGAGAGACAGAGAGAGAGAGAGCAACTGTGTGACTAACACACGCTCCCCTCGCAAAAGAAAAGATAAGCGAGCAGTAAATGCCTGGCTCCCTTTCTTCTCTCTCTCCGTATCTCCTCGCTGTCCTGCTCTGCCTTGTGTGGAGTGTTGATTTTCCAGGGCTGCCTGCCTCTCTGTCGGGTGTTGAGCCAGTTAGGCACTGGGCGTCAGCTTCAGCAAACACTTCATATCCTGGAGGGCTACCAGCTTACCAGGCCCGATAGACCCTTTTCACAGCAACCGCTTTGAGGTGGTAACGCAGGAAGTAAAGCAGGTGTAGCCAATACCATTAATGACGGTTCCATTCCAATTGAGGTGTTCCAGTGCCAGGAGGCATTAACGTTATTGGTTACGCCTGCTTTATTTCCTGCTTCACCATCTCAAAACGGGTTGCTGTGAAAAGCACGTATGCCTCGGCTGACGGGAACTTCACAGTTTTAGACCATGGTCTAAAACTGAGGTTCCTACATGACATAACACCACAGTCCACACACACACACACACACACACACACACACACTGCTGACATCACGCTAAAACACACCGCTAATGTGCTAAAGCCCAAGATACCACCACGAGCTGCAAGTTAAACAGTAAGAAGAGCTGCCTGGAAACCTGTAGAGCCACTCGGGATATTAGTTACTATTATTATGAGTTATTCAGTTACCGGGGTTAATTATTATGAGTTATTCAGTTACCGTGGTTAATTATTATGAGCTATTCAGTTACCGTGGTTAATTATTATGAGCTATTCAGTTACCGTGGCCGCAGCAGCTCCAGGCTCTCGTTGAAGTGGTTGTTGAGGAAGAGGTCCAGGGCCTCCATGCACTCGTCCAGACACTCCTTCAGGGTCATCTGTGAGGAGCTGAAACACACACACACACACACACACACACACACACACACACACACACACACAAGTGAATGTAGGCTACTACTACGTTTTTCATTATGTTAATGCCATTTCAAGCTTAAGGCTTCTTAAATGATTGAAATGTTTTTTTTAGGACAGCTATGAATAGTGAAGTTGATGCCTCTATGCATTTCTTTGGAAAGTATTTGCCTTACCATCAAGGCTTTAAAGAATCTAATAAATAAGATTGTTTTGATTTAACACTTTTTTGGGTCACTGCATAACTCCATTTCTTATTTCATCATTTTGATGTCTTTACTATTGTTCTAAAATGTGTGTCTGAACTTTTGACTGGCACACTGGTGTACATGCTTGAACTCATACACATAAACAGAAATGCATGCAGCCGCAAAGGCAAACACACAGTGTTGTCATTGGCCTTAGACAGCACCTGATCACCTAAGGTCTATTTAAAGATCCTCCATCCATGATGCAGCTTTCCTGCTGGGAGCCAAGACTGAGGTGAGCACTGTGGGGGGCCCAGAGGTGAGGTAAGAGCGCTGCCTGTAGAGTCAACACTGCACACACACACACACACACAGGGACATGTGCCAGTCCACTGGGTGTAGCCCAGAGACAGTTCAAGATGCCTTTCAGTTTGCCTAGGCTTACATACGTCCAGATAGCTTTCAATGTATGCAAAGTGTCAGGTCAGAGGGCTGGACTCATGTAGGCTACTGTAATACAGCACTGATACGATCATTTTAGTGCAGTGGTTCCAAAACTGCGTAGCATACCCCTGGGGGTACAGTGGAGGTAGTAGGCCTACTACAGGGGGTAGGACTTGAGAGAAAGGGGAAAATGGAAAAACGTAACAACAAATAATGAAAATAAATGAAACGTTAAAATACACCTGCTCAGGAGGCACTAATTGCAACTCTTTCACTGAATTTCTTATTTGGTAATGTTATCCTTCAAAAGGTGGGTTATCATTCATTGCATGATATAAGGTTAATAGTTTTCTCTCACAGGTGTCTAAGCTAAAATGTTCGTCGTTTAAGGGTAGGCTAGTGAAGCCAAGAAAAGCTGGAGACGCACTGCTTTAGTGCATCACCAGCTCACAGCTCCACACATGAAGTTACAGGATACAGCCTCCTATCCTTTCTTCTGTCATTCATTCTATCAAGAGGCGAGTTTTGTTCTCACTAATCCACTTTACATTATTTTAAGAGGAAGTAATAATGATGAACAGTAGGCTAAACTAAACATACACTTCTATTTTCATATCATCTAAAAGCACACGATTATTGGATAAAGATGAACGAGGAAATAACATTTGATGATCTTGCATTGGCAGATTCGTTAGATTTCTTTTCTTTGCTGTATTTTTACGGAACCTGGCCTAAAATAATGTCGCCAACCACAGAGCTAAAGAAACAGGCATGTCGACGTCGAAATTAATGTAGTCTTTGGTTTCATGGCGCAGTGTCGTGAGGAGACAGTAGCAGATTGACTATTGAAAGTTTTATAAGTTTACTTACTTCGTCGCAGTTGTGTCTTTCGCATTTGACATGTCTCTCTCCGCCCGGTGCGGCGTGTCCAAACACCTGTCAACAACTTCACAGCACTACTGACAGGACAAAACAATACATTCACCGATAGTATACCTCCACAACGAAGCTTTTACATTGGCTTGGTAGATTATAAAAGTTCGCATTAAGTTTCTACAGACTTGATAACTGGTTAAATTCACTTGAGGTGCTCATCTGCTGAGACAAGTGTTTGAGTGTGCGCAATGAGAGAGGAGCTGATTCAGCTGACTCCTCCTCCCTAACCTCGCGTCACCACCTCCTCCCTGTACAGACAGACAGACGCTCCACTGCCACGCACACATTCAAGTGATGCACGCTGAAATGGAAATCAGTTTTTTAGTTAGACCCACCTTTTTTTTTTACTACTTACTTACTTTATTTATTTATTTATTTATTTATTTATTTATTTATTTATTTATTTATTTATTCATTCATTTATGTATTTGTTTGTTTATTTGTTTGTTTATTTGTTTGTTTGTTTATCTATCTATGTATGGGGGGAAATCAGGAAAAAAAGTTGACAGTAAACACAGGAATGTAGATTACAGTTTTGCCACTGCCTCACCTTTTATAGCCTATACATTGTAAACCGTGCAAGAGCAAAATAAGGAGAACCCCAAAAGTAAATAGTGGTGAAATGAGTTCCACAATGGCAACAAAGTGTTTCATGTTTCTTTCAAGTTTGAAAGATGCAGTTGACAATGGGGTCCCACTTGAAAACACGGAATACTGCAGTAGCCAGTACATCCACATGGTGGTGCTGTCGTAACGTCAAAGTAGATACAACAAAAACATCCATTCTCTTTAGATCCTAAAACTTTTAATGGAACTCTGCATAGACCACATACAACTTTATAGTGTAACTGCACTGCAGCAAAAGAGTGTTTGAAACACAGCTTCACGTTAAAGGAGATAAACTATAGGCGGTTGCTAAACTACTTATCAGTGGTGGTGCTGTCCTTCCACCTATTCAGCTCAGCTTCAGCAACACAGTCATAGCAACAATCTAAAACAAATATATCTCTATATAAGGATATACATAAAAAGTCATTAGCAACAATCATGGAGGTTAAGCCAACACCAATTCTGAGGCTGCCAAGAACAATCTATCAAATCACCAAGACACAACATCATACATGTTGTGTCTTGGTGATTTGATAGGGAGAGAAGACTAGATCCACTGATAAACAGAGAGGAATGCAGGATTGTATTAATTGTAATGCAATTAACCGGTGTAGCTCCTTGTGTGTGAGTGCTTGTGCATACTAAGCCTTTCTTAAGTCTGAGACTGTGGGCCTCCCCCATTACAAAGCTTGGAAAAAGGCACCCCCTCACTCGATTTCTGGATGCCTATAGGATCATGAATGTTATTTGATCCCATAGACACTCAACAATTGAGCCAAGACAGCCTGATATTGTTGTGAAAGGTATCTCTCTGATCACAAATTTTATTAATTTCTGCCTCTGAGAAAGTGGGAAAAACAGTAGAATTCCCCAAAACTACTCTCTCTGAACTATCTTTAACCAAATCACACACATTTAGGTTGCTATACTGTATTCTATCATCTCCTTTTGATAACTAATGTAATAACTAACGTCATATTTTCCACTTCCATTCACTGAGCCTCCCCTGAAACTGCTTGGATCCCCCCTGGGGATGCCTGCCTCCCACTTTGAAAACATCTGGTTGTTTAGCCTATGCCACTCTATAAGGCACATAATAAAACAAGTGCAGATTTGCAATAGCTGCGACCACATATGCAAATTATCAAAATGCAGGATGGCAGGGGGTCAGTGGGCAGGGGCAGCCCACCCTACTCTGCCTCTGTCACCCTGCATTTCACCCCCCCCCCCCCCTCCACCGCCCCCTTTTAGCCAATTGGCATGAACACAAACACCTCCATGTACTCGTCCAGACACTCCTTCTGGGTCAACAGTGAGGAGCTGACACACACACACACACACACACTTGACCTCGGGCGAAAACTGTGGCCGCTAAAGAGTGTGGTGAACATTTTGTGGACCAACCGACCGACCTACTAAAGAGTTCAGATGAGGCTGTGTGGCTCTGTGGCTTGGTGCTTCAGTCCCCGGAGGGGCTGTAGGAGCTTACCTCAGTGACACTGATCCCAGGTCTGACTGGGATCACTCTGACAACCTTACCAAAGCAACTCTGGGGGAAAACACATGACATTTGAGATTTGACACCAGTGAACCATCAATTAAAACAGCTAGAATATATGAATGAGAATCACTAATGGTATCAGAAGTAGCCTACATGCACGCAGATATGCTACTACAGGACCTCATGTTCAGTAGCCTACAACACAGTAGATCATCATAGGGCAAATGGAATAAATCTCAGTGGGGCATGAAATCGGCCTAAATTCTGTCTTTTGTAGGATACCATAATTTTGACTAAGAGTTAGGTCTGCCAATTGGTTGATTCTTGATCAATACCTGTATTTTTCTTCAGGGAGGCGATTTTAAATCTGTTCTAATAGAAATGCAGTGCATCAAGGGAAGGTTCCATTCAGTAATTCCAGCAGTGTCCAGCAGAGTGCAATTCAATCACAAGCTGCCACAGTCTTGTCTTGGGGTAGTTCAATCTGCTGGAGAGGTTTCACACTGGAAATTAAATATGACAGTGTTGCTTGATGATGCATGAAAGAGTCTCTGCTGCTGCTGGGTCCATTGAAGCAGCACCATGAAACTCAGCAGTATTGTAACTTGGTATTCTATTTTTAAAGAAAGTAACTGTATTCCGAATACCACCAGTTCAAATTGTCACTTTAATGGAATAGTTACTCCTATTTTAACTACTGTATTCTATACATATTCAGTTGCTTCCCAACCCTGATTGTAAGGCACTTATACTTATATGTATGAAAGTGAGTAAATGTCATACTTTTTAAACAATTAAATCATCTATATCTTACCAGGTGCCTGAACTCAAAAGGAGAGACAGTCTCAATAACGTCAGCAATAACGCTGTTTCCTACTCAGACCCAGAGCTGCAGGCTCCAGTCGCACATTAACACATACTACTGTATTTTATATATATATATTTTATCAGACTAAACAAACACATGAGCTTGCTTCTGATTCAGATGAATAAGGTGAATGTTATCTTGTCCAAACAAACTCACAGCTCATGGTTGCACAGTTTATGGTTTTAGATAAGAGGAAATGGCACCTACAGTAATGGAGCTGATATCCTACCCTTAGCTAGCCAGCCAATGATTTATTATTTATTACTTGATTGAGTGATTATGATTTTCAAAATGCTCTACAGTGTCACTTTAGTCAAATATGTTTGTTGCCATACAGATGGAGAGACTCAGGTCCCTCAGAACCAACTCACTTAAAAGGTTCTCTACTATCTGGGACCCGTTTTTGGCCTACTTTGACGAGGTCAAGAATGACTAGTGACTGAGGCTAGAGGTGACGGATGGCGGCTGGTATCTCATGGACCCCTTACGTGGGATCCCATCCTATACACGTCTCTTGTAAACACATGGGCACTTTGTGAGGCTGGTAGCACATGTATGTTTGTTTTTGTTTTTTCTTTTCATCCCCTGTGTCTGAGCCTGTTTGTCTTGTATATTGTTGTATATTGTTCTATAAAAAATTGGAAAACAAATTAAAAAAAGTATATGTTTGTTGCCAAAAGCTGGCTAAAGGAGAGGGGTGGGTTTTTTAACCTTGATTTTCAACTGCAATGTTGGTTTGTTGGTTCTCTTGGAAACTCTGTTAAAAACACACACAGTTACACACCGTGCAGCAACATGCAACCAGCACAAAAAGACGCCAGGTCTAGAGAAATATACGTTTCACTTTATTTAAAAAAAACTTGTGACTTGTGACTGTTGAGCTGTGTTGCTACTTGTTTGTCAATAATATGTTGCATTACATGCAATGAGCGCCTGATGTTGTCTTGTGTCTGTCTCTATAAAACCTGTCTGATCTACGGCTGATGGTACTCCGATACAGGCTATAATAGCTGATGGTATCATTTGGAAGAGGAGAGAAACCCATGGTTTGGAACTTGGCTAAAAATAATAACCAAAAACATATTGACGGGACCTATTAAGATCTTGCGCTGGATTGCATGATTCAGAATTTTCCCCAAATAAATTGGATAAAAGGTAAAAGTCTGGGAAAGGGGGCCTACAGTATACCTGGACCTATTAAAGGAGAAAGAAATCAAAAGCTTCCAAGAAATAAAGGACCAATGTAACTTATCAAATCAGGACTTCTACAGGTATCTGCAATTGTGACACTATCTAGAGAAAATCATCAGAAAGGATAACCTGGGCAGGACAGAAATGGAATTGATCAACATCTTTGTCTCAGCATATAGATCAGAAACAGAAGAAAATTAATATCAAAATTGGAAAACTTAAAAGGAAATGATGCAGTATATGTGAAATTAATAGTATACAGTGGAAAAGGACATGCTCTCTATCATGGAGAGAATATGCATGGAAAAACATCATGCGTTTTTTTTTATAACCGCATGCACAGAAGTATTTGGATATACAGTAGGGATGGGATGTTGGAGACTATGTGGTGAGGATAGGACAGATCACTTTCATGTTTTCTGGGGTTGCCCGTTGGTTATTCCTTAAGAAAAGTATGGAAAACGTATTAAGGGCAGAGCTTCCACTTGCCTTTGAAGTATTATACTTGGGAAAAATACACAATGTACTTGCTGGAACTGGAGAGAAATATATGTTTAAAATTATGTTAATTGCAAGCCAAAACAAAACAGACTAAAAATTGTCTGAAAGCAGATACCTACCTGATTCCACCTAAGGTGGAAGATTGGATTGATGTAGTACATAAAATATATATAATGGAAAAGCTGACTTTCTCATTAAGATTGGAACAAGATCAATTTAATGGTTTTTAGGCAAACTGGATTGAAATTATGTGAGGCCAATAAGATCTGACTTTACATGACAGAGTTGTAAATAGCCTACAGATGTGAAGAAGAGTATCAAAATTCCCCACATTCCAACCTACAATGTTCTTACTTTTATTTTATTTTTCTGTTTTTCTTCTTTTGAAGACCAAGAAGAGATGTCGACATTTAGTCTATAGATAAATAGGGTATATTACACATAAGACCGAATGGAGATATGATACAGAAGTGAATAGACGTATATAAAGAATATACGGTAGTCATCTGTTTCATTATATATAAAGAAATGTATACAAGAAAACATATATTTACAGATATAATGTGACTTTATTGTTTCAATAAAAAGAAATTTGAAAAAAACAAAACAACTTTGCAGCATACAACACACATACAAATAATGTATTTTCTTTCCTATTTTGCAGGCTATGCCATTGCAGCATTAATTTCCAACAGTGATCCCGCCTCCATTTCATTATCATGATGATAATAATAATAATAATAATAATAATAACTTGTTAACTGGTGATGTGTTACAGGCACGCTGCAGCGCTGCTTGACCTTAGAAACTCTCGGCTAGTGGAATCTATTCTGTGAGGAGTGTAGTGTTCCAATCTTAAGAAATAAATATGTACATTCAAAAGAGCCATCCATTCGATAGACTTCAGTAAAAATAGACATTATGTAGTTCAATGATTCTGATTGCACAAGGTCTGACATCCACTGTGTCCCACGATGCATTTCTGCAACACACGGGTGTAGTCCTTCACCCCTCCAGAGTCAGTGCATGCAGGCACTTGTAAGGTTGAATTCAAATGGTTCTTCTAAGCCCCTAGCGAGTCTCTCTTTGATCCTATTTTGCAGTAAAGGGTCAAGGAGACAATCATGGCACAAACCTGCGGAGGGAAAGATATCACCATCAGGGATAAAAAAATAAAAAAATAAAAAAATAAAAAATAAAAAAATAAATACATAAATACATACATACATACATACAAAATAAATAAATAAATAAATAAATAGGAAAGTAAAAATGTAAACAAACAAAATGGCTAAAAGATTTACCTCCAAAACTGCAATTCCCAGTGCCACTGCCGCAATAACAACCGTGTTGTCTTCTACCAGCTTCTTGAACTTTGGGAAGCAGCCAGTGATTGTCTGAGGAACAGAAAGAGACAAAATGGTGTTGTATCAGACATTTGGCTTCTTTAGCCTACTGTTTCTAAGTAGAGTAGAGAGTATTATGGAAGGTCTAAACTCACCTCCCTGATTTGTATTTGTGATATTAACACATTTAAAGTGATATGAGTCTTTTGGATTAAAAAAATACTATTGGATATGATATAGTAAGTAGTATAAAACAGAAGTAAATAACCCAAATGTATCTTTAGGATTACAATACATTAGTGTGAAGGCCCATACCGTGTTGGATATACTGCCAGCCACTGAGGCAGTACAGGCGCTGTCATTGCCTGGGCAGCACACTGATGGGTACTGATTCATGTTGTTGCTGTAAAATGGAGAGCCTGTGAAGTCGGTGTAGTTGTAGAATCCACAGCATTTCAGCTAACAAGGACACAGAGAGAGAGAGAGGATATATAACACAAAGCACTGGCCACATGTAGTGAAAAAGATTGTCTGTTTAGCATTTCATAATGTCCAAAAATTGAAAAGTGGTGGGGACATCAGGGCTCAGATGAAAAAACATTTGAACGGTCTTCGACATATCACAGTCAAACATGTGTCGTAAGGCCCAGAAACATGCCTTGAACCAGCCCTTCAGTCCTGGGCTGTGGGCGAACTCAGGCTGACAGTCACCTCGTAAGAGGAAAATTATTGGCCTCATTCCTCCTCTGATGGGAAAAATGTAATTATTATGCTATGGTAAAGTTGTTTTGAAATAAAGCTTGTAAACCTGCTGTGTTGTGTGAAATGCTTAATAAATTAGCTATGAAATAAAAACACGTGTAACTTGTAGTACTTCAAGCTAATGCAGTGATTCTCAAACCTTTTCACGCCAAGGACCCCTTCTGGTCCCCGGACCTCACTTTGAGAACCACAGACCAAACGCTATTCTGGTAGTTTTGCACTAATGCTTGTGTGTTTGGGTAATAAAACACTAATGTGTGTTTGGGTATGCAAATTGTGGTAAGGATAACTGTTGTGTGAGAGGTTTAAGAACTGGTTCAAACTGTCAATGAGATGAGAGTGCATCTGCAAAAGCACAACAACAAACAACACCTTGTTGCAGGAGAATAAAAAGTAGATCTCCGAGTCCTGTGAGATGGTCAAATTCCGTCTCTCATTTCCGTGCGGCAGGGCCAAACGTCAAGCATATTCCCAGCTTTAGGTCTTCTAGTTTCATATGGTATAAGAACCATCAAGCTAGCTTTACAAATGAGCCTCAGAAAGACTGTCATATCAGCCACATTGTTTTTTCTTCCAAATCCATGGTGGCCAAAACAAACAGGGGGCGGGCCCAAACTTGGCCTGTGGGCCCCAAATTGGTCAGCCATGATCTAGATGCCTCGTCCCTTATAAAGCAGATAGAATAGGAAGCCCAGGCCCCCCCTAGAAGCCACTTAAGTAAGACTAGACTAACCTAATTCTGACTAGCTCTGAGGGGACTTCACAATTGAAGGTACAGTCAGGCGATAGAGCGCTCACCCTACGTTAGGGAAGGTTACCCCAATCATAACTATCCTCAAGGGACATGTGAGAGTTTAGCTGCCTTTGGTTGTGGCCCTCTGTAGCCTATTGTTCACGGTTGCACTCCTCCAGGTCGCAGGTCAAACTAGTTCATTAACATTTTCGATACATTTTGGTTTAACACGTGTGCACAATGTGACATGACAGTCACACCTCTGCCTGTGCAGCGGGAGCAGAAGACAATCAACAGGCTTCATTTATTTCGGATGGGAGACTAGAACAACTCCCTTCATATGCGATTTCAGACGATGTAATGGGGGGATCGGTATAGGGTAGATGAGTATGGCAAGAAGAAAATGGCATTCTCATTTGTTAGTTCACATTTCTTGGTGCAAACTATTTTTCAGAACATTGTTTAACAAATTATGATTTTAAAAAGTGAAGGGGACAAACTCTGCTATTTGGAAAAAGTGGTGGGGACATGTCCCCAGTCCCCACTATAAATGACACCTATGCATACTAACGTACCGAATCCATTGTAACATTCCAGAGCCCGGTCACATCAGCATTGTCCCCATAGTCCTTCTTGATGCTTTCAACTGCCTTGGTCCCCAGCTTGTTGATCAAATCCGCTGCCTAGAATATAAGCACAGATTACTTTTTGCATTCCAATTACTAAAGCAAGTGTCAACTAAGAGCAGGCCGCCAAATACCCTGTGTGTGAAGAAGTTCCCTCATGACTTACCAAGGGTTTGAATACCAACATCACCACAGCTCCAGCAACCTCCGCTATGAAGACGATCAAGACTAGGACGAAGAACTAGAGGAAAGACAGCAATGTTTTATTAGCTGCTGCATTATGACACCAAGCCCGCTCCCACCACCCACTTTTCCCTAGCCCCGCCCACATTCCTTGCCTCCCCACCCCCCACATCCCCCTAGTAACTCCCCCTACCCACCCCTCGAATAGAGACAGTCCGCATGTCTGGGAACGCCCACAAAATGTTAAACGGCTGGCGCGCGAGTGGGGTAAAACCGCCCATATATCTCATGGGCTGACTCACCAAAAGACGGTGCTGCGGCTCTAAACTACAGGTTTGGGGGTTCTAGAGCAGAACACAAGACATCTGCTCAGATGTGCGTTTACTGCGGTGGTTAAATCCCCGATCGTGTCTGCCTTGGCTGGGCTATCAGCTAAATTCTAACTTTGCTGAATGGATAGAACGGGGGTTTTTACCCCACCCTGACCACGCCCCCAGCCAGGCTGAGCCAGCTAAACCAGGGTCTATGACGAGACGTGGCCTCAACCTATCCCGATTCGCTACAACTTTTGTATCGCTAGCTACGGATTTGTTTCCCCTAGCTCCTCCCCCTTTCTTGCCCCCCTCCCACCACCCACACGCCCCCTAGCCCCTCCCTATAGGTTGAGGCGATGTCTCGTCATAGACGCCGGGTTAGCTGGCTCAGCCTGGCTGGGGCCGTGGTCAGGGTGGGGTAAATCCCCCGTTCTATCCATTCAGCAAAGTTAGAATTTAGCTGCTAGCCCAGCCCAGGCAGACACGATCGGGGATTTAACCCCCGCAGTAAACGCACATCTGAACAGACGTCTTGTGTTCTGCTCTAGAATCCCCAAACCTGTAGTGTAGAGCCGCAGCACCTTCCTTTGGTGAGTCAGCCCATTGAGATATATGGGCGGTTTTACCCCACTCGCGCGCCAGCCGTATAGCATTTTGTGGGCGTTCCAACACATACCAACTGTCTCTATACCCACCCCGCGCATCCCGACTCTCTACACAACCTTCCTATCCCTAGCTATGGCCCCTTTTCCCTAGCTCCTCCCCTTCCTTGCCCCCCTCCCACCACCCACAGTCCTGCCATACAGTGTCTAGTCTCTATGAGCTCCATTTTGCAGCTGCCCTTTGACCCCCCAATACAAAGCAGCAGACGACCTACCAGCAGCAGCATGCACCTGCTCTCCCTCACTGCTCCACAGCAGCCTAGGAAGCCGATGACGAGCAGGACGCCTCCTATAGCGATGAGCAGGTAGCCCACGTTGAGGAGCTGGCTGAGCTCTGCCGGTGCGTTGTCGATCTTCTGGAGGAAGCCCAGGACAGAACCACTGTCCACCTTCACCCAGATCCCAACGCCCATGATGGCAGCGCCCGCCACCTGGAGGAGGGAGGCAGGGACAAGAGGGGATGGATGGAAGGGTGGAGGAGTGGAAGTGGAGGAGAAGAAAGGAGAAATGTTACAGATGATTCTCTTTCACAGAGGTATTTCTTGATCGCTTTTTTTCCTCCAGATTTTATTCCCCTATTTTCTCCCCAATTGTACTTGGCCAAGTCGCCCTGCTGTCCCGGTCGTTGTGCCACCTCCTCTGCCGATCTGGGGAGAGCTGTAGACTAGCACATGCTTCCTCCGATACATGTGCAGTCAGTCAGTCACTTCTTTTCACCCGACAGCGAGGAGTTTCACCGGCAGGACCTAGCACATGGGAGGATCACGCTATTCCCCCCAGTTCGCCTTCCCCCTGAACAGGCACCCCGACCGACCAGAGGAAGCACTAGTGCAGCGACACGGACTTGTACCCCACCGGCTTCCCACCCGCAGACACGGCCAATTGTGTCTGTATAGGAACATCTGACCAAGCCAGAAGTACCACTGCCAGGAATTGAACCCAGGTCTCAGACACCCCAACAGAGGTATTTCTGTTATTTCTGTTGAGGGCGGAGTGAATGACTAAATACACTCTTCCTAGATCTCAGTCTGCACGTAGCAGTTGACCAGTTGTGCCAAATAAACAAAACAGATATACAGATACATTATATATTTGTATATATTCAGTACATGACTGCCTGCCTGTGTGCTTCCTTCTTCACATGCAGGACATCGTTCTCATCCAGCACCAATACTCTGTCATGCATTTTGGATATGAAACACTGCAAAACCCACATTAGCTCATTTCTGTGTCACAAACTAATAAAGTTGCAATTTGTCTTTGTACTTCACTTGCATAATCTCCTAACTTTTTTCACATTGCAACTTACTATCTATCGATGCACGCAGCAACACAACACAATGTATATGATCATACAAACTGTATTATCTTTTGAATGATTTCTCGTTAGATATAAAACACTCTTAACTTACAGAGATGATGCCGTTAAAAGCAAACATCATGGCTTTGAGGAACCCAAAGCACCCCATAGTTGCTGCGGATTGTTCGACCTATAAGAAAAAGAAGAAGAAAGAGGAAACATGAGACAACACAGACATTGTTGAATCTGGTGGTTTTTTATATGACGTTGAAGTTTTCACAGTTTATTCCTCCATAAAGATGTTATCCATATTTAACAGCACCTTTTACAAGTCCAAGTTCATATATTTACACAGCGCTTTATCAAACGCACGTCTCAAAGCACTTCACAGAGGAAAGAGCTTAACTCTGTAGATCTAACATAGAACAGAATGATGTAACACAAACAGGTGACACACACACAAGTGACATGTAGTGTTTCTGTGCATACACTATCAATGACATGGTTGAGAGAGATCAGTGTATTCCTGAGTTTCACTGCGTCATTACGCTCTGCCAATTAGGTGACAAATTAACAGAGTGCTTTTGTATAAGTAAGACGCCGTTTGCTCTCTTTGAATTGTTACCAGGCGACCGGCATTCTGTCGGAGCGTGAGAGAGGTGGGTCGAGAGCAGGTAAACACCTGCCACTTTCCCAACTCCTCTCACCTTTTAACCCTCTTTGGAAGTAGAAAAACTTATCTTTCTCAAACACTCAGAGCGCCCTTGCCTTTGCTGAGGACATTTACTATTATGCATACCAGCGGACATGGAACTTGGGCGAGGGCTTTACAATTAAGAGTACAGAGGCAGTGGCTAAAGAGGTACACAGCCTCATTGTGTTTTTCATTAAAATGTGCAGGCGATGTGTCACTACGCAAATAAAACCATGGACCATGTAGTATGCAAATAATGACAAAGTTGCTCCCTAGCAACATGTATATTTCCCCCAGGCAACTCACATGAAGGTCAGCTGAATTGAAGAGTCTAAATTGCCCGTAGTACGGTGTATAATAATAGTATATGATGTAGGATATAGTATGCATATGATGTAGTAAGTTATGTATATGAAGTATGTACTGTATAATATGACCTAGTATAGGATGCATATGATGTGTACTGTATATTATGATGGCTGTGAAGTGCAAATCATGATGACAAATAGGGAAAAAAACAAACCAAAAAACACAACAGCTTGGAAATCACAACAACAAAATATGGTTGGTGGATGGATCGGTGGTGGCTGAGTTGAGTTCCCTGCCCCTCCCTCCCCCCCTGATATGTGAAGAGCTTTGAGTGTCTTGAAAGGCGCTATTATAAATCCAACCAATTATTATGATTATTTATGATGGAATCACAACCACAAATAGGAAAACACAGCAACTCACAGAAGACAACGGCAAATAACAAAACACCACAACTCACAAAACACACAATGGCAAATAAAACACACGACAACAAATCGGAAATCCCAACGGCAAAACAGAAACCACAACCACAAAGCAGAAAACACAAACACATTCACTTCTAGCAGAAAAGGTATCCAGCAAACCTACAGGGAATGTTCTCTGGAGGTTCCTTAAAGGTTCTCTGAATGTTCCTTAAAGGTTCTCTGAATGTTCCTTAAAGGTTCTCTGAGTCTGAAGGTTACATTTTTGCTTGCTTGTTTGTTGTCGTGATTTCTCTTTTGTTGCAATTTGTGGTGATTTGCACTTCACACAGCCACCGTAGTATATATACCGGTATATATATATATACTGTATATATATATATATATAGGTGTAGTGTAGTACCTATACCTCTATCTCACATCTCAAAAAAGCTTACAAACAACATTTGATGCTAGAAAACACCTGTATTCACTGATCCGACTCACCCCTAGGTTTTAATCTTTGTTGTTGCTGTCTTCGTATTGACGAATGAATGAATGTCTGTAAATGTAATTGTTTTTGTTAGGTCTGTAATATTGTATGTAGTGAAATTGAACATGTTCTTGTATAATTGTTTTTTGTTTAATGTACTGCAGAACAGGAACCTGCTGAAAACCAGTTTGTAACTGAGTCAGGCCAGTTAAATGTACATGTGAAATGTCATTTTTATCTCTTCCTGTATAAATAAAGTGAACTGAACTGAACTGAACTGAACTATACACTATGTATGATGTAGCATGGTTTGGGATGGTTTATAAAGCCCTCTGAGACCTGACTGAAATAAACTAGACTAGACTTCTCTTGCTACAACCTTCTCATTCCTCGAGAGAGACTTTCTCTAATTACATTCAAATTCAGAACTCTGTTTTATAATATGGGGAAGTGGATGGAAGGCAGGATACAAGAGGAACGAGCGATCTGGTGTCTTCATTTGCATAGAAAACCAGCCAGCCAATCAACCAATCCATCACATGACAGGGAAGTGCTTACAAACTTTATGGTCCTCCTACCTACACTCATTCAGCACCTATCAGGGACACGTTACAATGTAACAGCCCATTAACTACCTCTCTCTCTCTCTCTCTCTCTCTCTCTCTCTCTCTCTCACTCTCAGACACAAACACACAAACACACACACACACACACACACACACACACACACACACACACACACACACACACACACACACACACAGACACACACACACACACACACAGATACATAACAACCACCTACACACCACATGCACACAGTGGCCTATCTCCTCATCGCACTTCATTTGACCAGCCGTTTGTTCTCCCTGTGCTCCGGCGCTCCCAGACCTCCCAGATAGGGAGCAGAACAGTGGTCTTTGTGTGGCCTGATAACACAGACTAATTGTTATTCTGAACAACAATGACCGAGCAAAACACCCTGTTGTTGTGTATTGCAACAGGCTGTTTTTTGGAGAAGACCTGATTGGGCATGTCCTTCACAGGCCTCCATACACTGCTCGTTCATTGATGTATAAAACAAAACAGGAAGTGGCTTGTCAGTAATGTGACTCTGTGACCACAATGTCAGAGAAAAGCTGGCCATCATCAAGTTAATCATACATCTGGGGCCAGAGAGCAGCGGACAGGACGTCCTGAGCCTCGACTCCCCCCAACTCTTCTCTATCTCCTCAGCTGCTCCCACTTCCAACCTCTCTACACTAGTGTGTAGTCAGCCCGGTGATGCCTCTCTACACTAGTGTGTAGTCAGCCCGGTGATGCCTCTCTACACTAGTGTGTAGTCAGCCCGGTGATGCCTCTCTACACTAGTGTGTAGTCAGCCAGGTGATGCCTCTGCCTCTCTACACTAGTATGTAGTCAGCCAGGTGATGCCTCTCTACACTAGTGTGTAGTCAGCCAGGTGATGCCTCTCTACACTAGTGTGTAGTCAGCCCGGTGATGCCTCTCTACACTAGTGTGTAGTCAGCCAGGTGATGCCTCTCTACACTAGTGTGTAGTCAGCCCAGTGATGCCTCTCTACACTAGTGTGTAGTCAGCCAGGTGATGCCTCTCTACATTAGTGTGTAGTCAGCCAGGTGATGCCTCTCTACATTAGTGTGTAGTCAGCCCAGTGATGCCTCTCTACATTAGTGTGTAGTCAGCCAGGTGATGCCTCTCTACATTAGTGTGTAGTCAGCCCAGTGATGCCTCTCTACACTAGTGTGTAGTCAGCCAGGTGATGCCTCTCTACACTAGTGTGTAGTCAGCCAGGTGATGCCTCTCTACACTAGTGTGTAGTCAGCCAGGTGATGCCTCTCTACACTAGTGTGTAGTCAGCCAGGTGATGCCTCTCCACACTAACACTGTGTAGTCAGCCCGGTGATGCCTCTCCACTCTAACACTGTGTAGTCAGCCCGGTGATGTATTAACAGGCTGGAGTCACATGCAAATCACAAACAAAATGTCCCAGCTACAAGCGAGAAGGCACCCACAGCCACAGCGCACTAATGACTCAAAAATGACTTATTACCTTCACTTTGATTCAGCATTTAAAATACAGCATGAAAGAATGCTTCTGCGAGTTTACACCAGATTTACATAGTATGCAAATAATGTCATAAACAACATCCATCCTTGTATCCATTGTTCAAATGGACACAATGTGTGTCAACAGTGTGTCCCTCTCTGTAACAGAGGTATCAAAGCTTAACATCGGTGTACTTCAGCAAATGTTCATGTCATATTACTTGGTTGAAACGTTTTATGAAACATGTTAACAGAAACGACAATCTTTCTCCGCTAGCTTGCCGATGACAACATAAAGGCAAACAGATTGAGTTATATCTGTTGGCCGTATTAGTAATTAGTAGTAAGCAGTATTAAACCAAGCGGTATTTCCTCCTCACACTGATCTGACTGTCTCTGTGTGTGACTGACTGACCCAACATCCATCAGAAAACAGGGGGCAAATCTCAAAGGATGCCATTGAGAGGAGTAATTGCAGGCTGGAGCCTTTGGTCTCAGGAGACACACAATGGATCATTGTTGGATCCCTCCCTGGTCCTTACGTTGTCACGACACCGGAGTTCACCAGGAAGAATAAGCACACCTCCAGCCCCCAAAACACACACCACCAACAACAAGCCACCATATGGTACTGCTCTAGATGACAAGCGCTCGAAGTCAAGTCGTGGTTAACGCTTACTCACCTTTCAGAGGGGCTGTGGCAGGAAGTTACTGCCGGGGGGAAGTCTCTACCTTCACTCCGATGATGGAGGCTGTTGTTGCTGTGGGAGCAGAGTAAAATGTGAGATAACACAGGAGCTTGTTCCTCTCTTTGTCCTCTGGAAACGACCTACAATATTCCCTCTCTCTCCCTCTGTGGCTTCTCTGTGAGATGCTCTCTCTCCCTCTGTGGCTTGCTCGGTCAGATGTTGTGAGTGAACAAGCTCTGCTCTTATTTAGCTGCCACTTGGTTAGAAGTCAGGGGGAGGGAGGGGGAGCAGGTGGGCGTGACCAAAGCATCACCAGGGGGAGCGGGTGGGCGAGACCTAAGCATCACCATGGAGCAAAGGCTTGGCCCCTCCTCCACCTGAGGGAGCACCTGGCTGTCTGTAGCCAAGGCAATCTTTAACATGCGCACACATACAGTGTACGCACGCTTTGTTTGGAGGTGTGGATCTTGTGTGAATACAGCAACAACCAAATACCGCAACATTCCATGACAATGATACACGTCACTCCCTCCTACAGTCGGGAATCACAACCAGGGGCGTCATGCAAGCCAAAATTCTGAGGGGGCGACATTCGGCGGCGACCAAAGGTCACCGGATAAAGATTTCCGGCGGCGACCTAAGGTCTGAGTAGATCTGCACTGATTCAATCACTCTGCCCAGATAAGGTGTGATGAATCCACTCATGATTGATTGATTTATCTATCAATCAGGGAGGAGATACAGGGTCCCAAGAGCACGCACAAATCGCTTGAGGGACAGTTTCTTCTCACAGGTCACGAGACTCCTTAACATATACAAATAGTGTAGTAGCCGTACTGTACCGCACTGTAGATGCTACCATTATGTATGACTAATGTTCAATAGTATGTTTAATTAGGTATACGCTATTTGCACCTACCAGAATGTTATTATGTTTAATTATGTTTAAAGTATGTTCATGCCATTTGCACTATGGGCAGTGAATACGCCACTGTCTGTGGCGTGTCTTACTGCTTTATTGCTTGTTGCCTCTTGTTTTTTATTTATATATCTTTTTGCACTATGTTGTAACGGAGCCTACAGCACAAGAATTTCACACATGATACTTGTACTACGGAGTGACAATAAAAATCCTGAATCTTGAATCAAATCCATTTAGCTATTTCTAAAATGTTGGCCATTTGAAGCCAGATTTAGAGGAATATCTCATTTAAATTAACATTAGGATTAGACTGTTGTCATGTCATTATTAAATTTTAACCATCAATATTTTGCTCCTTTTCTCATTTGGGTAAATACTGTATATTTATTTAGAGATTTTGGTCAATTATTTGTGCTTTTATGGTTATTAGTTTAGTCACTCACTTCTACACTAGCTTCTACACTGCTGCACTTTTCTTGAAATATAGCAAAATCTTGCTTCACCCAAAATGTTATTCACATAAAAAGACTATTCACAATGCTAATTATCCATATAAAAGTGAGCAAGTGTCTGTTTCAATTTTTGTCCCACTGATGATGTAACAATGCCTATGACATCATCAGTGCTTATGACATCATCAGTGATGTCATAAGATGATTTTGGTCAATAATGATGTCACTGATGACATCACTGATGATGTCACAATGTCTATGACATCAGTGATGTCATCAGTGACAATTATTGACCAAAATCATCTTATGACATCACTGACGATGTCATAGGCATTATGACATCATCAGTGACAGTGATGTCATCAGTGATGCAAATGTACCGAGTTGAATCAGCACGGATTCCTCGTGAGTCCAGTTAGTCTAGGGAATCTGTGAGAAAAAATGACCCAACCTTAAACAAATTGCAACAGAAATTATTTGTGTTGTATTCAGCTCTTGAAACCTTCCAATTTAACATACTGAAAATCCCAGAAAATCCCAGTAGTGGAACATTCTCAAATTTGGCATTGTCTCCACAAAGGAGGTGATGTTTTCGGTGCTGTTTGTCTGACCGTTTGTTTGTCTGTTAGCAGGAGGATTACGGCAAAACTACTGGGCCGATTTTCATGAAACTTGGTGGAAGGGTGTAGCGTGGGCCAAGGAAGAACCCATTACATTTTGGAGCGGATCTGATCCGGGTCGGCTCAATGGAGGGGGCGGGGCTAGGGAAAATAGTCTGTTGCTAGGGATAGGAAGGTCGTAGAGAGTCTGGATTCGAGAGGTGGGTAGGGGGCATGGACAGGTGTATCGGGGGGGGAGTGTATGTGGGAGGTGGGAGGGGGTGTGGTCAGGAAAGGGGTGGGGCTAGGGAAAAGCTCTACCAAACATACTGTAACATAACAAAACAAAACATAAAAAATGTAAGTGTGGCTAATATGTTCTAATGTTACAGTTAGTGGAAAAGGGTGAGTTTTCATGCACATCTTGTTCCCTCAGACAGCCATCGCAAACCATAACTTCATAGTCATGTCATTCACGAGTCTCGCATTGGAGGCAATTTGATTTCGGCAAGGCACAGCGCAAGTTGTAGCTCAAACATGCAGATGAGTGGACAGGTAGGCTAAGTCTCCATATCCGAAGGTTATGGATAAGTTGACCGCCATTTATTGTCTGTTACCAATGACAGTCATTGTCTGTTACCATTCAAAGTAGGCTAGCTTATTAAGCACTTACTAGTTAGCTATAATAGGTATAGCTTAATAATAGCTTATTAAGATACTTGTACTATCTGTTATTCATTTTCTTTGTGCAAATAAACAATAAACAAACATAAATAAACAATAAACACTTACTCTGGAGATGATGTAGCCTACCACTTGTGCTCTTCTCCCTACTTATACTCCAACCACTTATAAAGCCTCAGCCAGGCGGTAATGCAACATAAAGGATGCCAACTGCCATAAAACACCACAGAAGGATTTATTACATCACTGATGACATCACAATTGCTCGAGTGACATCACTGATGACATCACAATTGCTCAAGTGACATCACTGATGACATCACAATTGCTCGAGTGACATCACTGATGACATCACAATTGCTCAAGTGACATCACTGATGACATCACAATTGCTCAAGTGACATCACTGATGACATCACTGATACATGACAATCGTGACATCACAATCGTGGCACACACACCGCCCGCCCACTTATTGGACCATAACATCAGAACCATTGATGGCCACAACACATTCCATGTTATGGGCATTATAGCTGGAGTTACACCAGAGAGCCAAACCAGTACCTCTGATAGATGTGACATAGCAGCAGTTGGACACATCAATATCCGAAATCAGAGACCCCCTGGCCTTTCATCCATGTCCTATGGGAGGATTGAGAATGCCACAGGTGTGTGATTCTCATGAACATGGTACAACTCATAGCAAAACTCAAGATATCAAGTAGGATCTAATTTCACCATTCAAATTGAAATTATAATCCACTAGGCATCTTGCACCCTACGCGAGTTCGCCTGCCTTGCAGCTCGCTGAGCTAGCCCTGCAGCTCGCATAAGCAGCTGCTTCGCATTGGAGGCAATTTGATTTTGGCAAGGCACAGCGCAAGTTGTAGCTCAAACATGCAGACGCGTGGACAGGTAGGCTAAGTATTCTGCATATCCGAAGGTTATGGATAAGTTGACCGCCATTTATCGTCTGTTACCAATGACAGTCTTTGTGTGTTACCATTCAAAGTAGGCTAGCTTAATAAGCACTTACTAGTTAGCTAATAGCTTACTAATAGGTATAGCTTAATAATAGCTAATTAAGATACTTTCTAAGGTACCATCTGTTGTTATTCACTTTCTTTGTGCAAATAAACAAACATAAATAAACAATTATAGCTGCTGCACAGCAATGGGTCGTGGCCGGGCAAGTCTCAAGGCTTTGAGCTAGAGTCCCCAAGTCAAGGCTGAAGTCTTTTATCTATACTCCAAGTCAAGTCTCACGTCTTTGGTCACAAGTCCAAGTCAAGTCTCAAGTCTCTTATGGATGAGCGTTCTATCATCTGCTTCTGCTGCATGCCATCCAGTCTGCTTAGAACATTGCATAGCTAGAACTAAGGGATTCAAAGCAGGTTCAGGTTTCTTTGCAGCATGTAGCTTTTTCATCATCTGATTCCGTTTTTTGTTGCGAGGCATCTCACAACAATACAAGTAGGAATCAGTATATTCACAAACAAAAGTAGTAGTTACTTGCCTGTTGCCTCACTGTTGTAGCGTGGATGAGGTACTGGTGGAGTTGATGTTAGATGGAGAGGGAGGCTGAGCGATTAATAGCCACCTGGGGAGTTTGTATCTCTTCGGTCCTACGCTGCAGGTCTGTGAGGTCACACAACTGATATACCAGCAGGAGCTGCTTTTTCCTCTTATGGACAGACTGCTTGCTGGTGGTGTTTTATGGGACTGGCTGCTTGCGTGTAAAAAGACACACTGCTTCCACTTATATAGGGTGAGCCAGGAAGGATTTATGACATCACTGATGACATCACAATTGCTCGAGTGACATCACTGATGACATCACAATTGCTCGAGATGATGTCATCAGTGGGACGGACAAACAGACAAACAAACAGAGCCCTAGCTCCCTTAGATAGATAGATGTGCTCATTTTTTATGTATTTCCAGACACTTTTGGAGACACTGTGAGGGAATAAATTCATTACCGTAACACATTTTTAATTGGAAATATGAAACAACAAACTTTTCTTTTCAATGGCAAGCACTTCAATATGCTCAAGGGTAATGGGTATCACCCAAAATGTGTATGATTAACAAATACGAAGTTGTAGCTAACATTGTGAGAAATGACATGTATTACGACTACATACTTACATGAGAAAATAAAAATCTGTTCTACTTAGAGAATCAACAACCATTTCTGTGGATTCCTTGCCCCCAAAAATGTGGAAATAGACACCAAATTTGTAATTCTAGGTCTAGTTGGAGTCAAGATATGGCCAACATTTTAATAATGGCAGCCATTTTGAAAGAATGTAATTTTAACATATTTCCACTAATGGGATTTTCTGGGATTTTTAATATAGTGTTTCGGGCATCAATATAAACATAAAAATGTGAAAATAAATTCTGTTGCAATTAGTTTATGGTCAAACCTTATTTTCCCTAGACTACAAGGGAGCTAGCTCTCTTGGTGTTGCGGTTAACATGTCGGACTCCCAAGCCGAAGGTAGGCGGTTCGTATCCCACCCCTGGACAAGCCCTTAACATGGGTTGCTGCAAGTACCACCTACACAACGCCGTTACACAAAGTTGAGCAATTGTGCGCATTTTCTAAACTAATAGGAAGCTGAGCTGTCAGCAGCTTGAACGTCACTCAGCATCACTGCTTGGTCAGACTTTGACCTCATCTTTCTTACATTGTGCTGCGTGACACATTCACTGTATGTGAGTTTCACAACCTTTTCAAAGAGATGAAAGACCACAGAGTGACGGCTGGAAATAGATTCAAATGCAAAGAGGGAAGGGCCTTGGACGATTTACATAGTAGAAATAAATGATCTGTCACACCATGCTTACAGGTGAAAGAACATTAATTTGAGGTAACATGCTGATAGGAATGATAAAATATGAAAACACTCAAATTCTCACAGTGGATTAGTAAACGCTAAGAGTTTGGTTTTCAATGTCTATTGTACATATGACTGAAAGAGTGTGCGTAGTCATTTTGTGATGGACACAAAAGATGACTCATGCTTTTCATGCCGTTCCTTACTCTTTATGCACACCCCCCCCCCCCCCCCCCCCCCCCCCCCCCCACACACACACACACACACCATGTTATTCAAGAGTCAAGAACACACTGGATTTTATTATTAGCCATTTATCTCAAACAAATGTTTTTCAGGAAAAAAATATACAATATGTGTCATATTTAGATATTTGACAGTGAATCATCGGCAGACGACACGGACAGACAAAAAAGTGCATCAGCTTAGAAAGTGAAAAACGTTGGACATCAAACGAGACACAAGCACCCCCACACACTCTGACAGAACAGGAGACAGAGACACAAGCACCCCCACACACACTGACAGAACAGGAGACAGAGACACAAGCACCCCCACACACACTGACAGAACAGGAGACAGAGACACAAGCACCCCCACACATTGACAGAACAGGAGACAGGGACACAAGCACCCCCACACACACTGACAGAACAGGAGACAGAGAGACAAGCACCCCCACACACACTGACAGAACAGGAGACAGAGACACAAGCACCCCCACACACACTGACAGAACAGGAGACAGAGACAAGCACCCCCACACACACTGACAGAACAGGAGACAGAGAGACAAGCACCCCCACACACACTGACAGAACAGGAGACAGAGAGACAAGCACCCACACACACTGACAGAACAGGAGACAGGGACACAAGCACCCCCACACACACTTGACAGAACAGGAGACAGAGACACAAGCACCCCCACACACTGACAGAACAGGAGACAGAGACACAAGCACCCCCACACACTGACAGAACAGGAGACAGAGAGACAAGCACCCCCACACACTGACAGAACAGGAGACAGGGACACAAGCACCCCCACACACACTGACAGAACAGGAGACAGAGACACAAGCACCCCCACACACACTGACAGAACAGGAGACAGGGACACAAGCACCCCCACACACACTGACAGAACAGGAGACAGGGACACAAGCACCCCCACACACACTGACAGAACAGGAGACAGGGACACAAGCACCCCCACACACACTGACAGTACAGGAGACAGAGACACAAGCACCCCCACACACACTTGACAGAACAGGAGACAGACACAAGCACCCCCACACACTGACAGAACAGGAGACAGAGAGACAAGCACCCCCACACACTGACAGAACAGGAGACAGGGACACACGAGGACTAGTCACTTTCCTGAGAGATTAAGCATCGCAGAGGCCTCAGTGGGACAGTATGTCTCAATGCTGCGTGTGAGTCAGGACACTTGGACGGAGACGACACGCTATTAGGGAAAATCTATGATCAAGACTAGAGTCCACATGATCCACGCAGTCCGCTCAAAACACATGACCCGGTGTTTGTCACACCAAGGTCACAATTGGAAACCTCATTGACAAAAATATTCACAGCCTCGATTCACACACATTTGTACAGACATCTTGACATTGATGCCACATTGATTAAGGTCAGGAATCATTGATCTTAGACTTAGTGTATCATTGGACAGAACAATCCTCTATTATTGTCTGTAAGCAAAGAAAAGAATGAGGGGAAAAGCACCCGTCTATATAACCTGCAGAGCAGTGGTTCTTCAGTACTCCCTTTCCCTGATTTCTCAATCCAAAGTAACCCCTTTACCCGACTACATTTTGCGTAGAAAACGGCAAGAGAAAACTAGAATAAGAATTTAACATTAAAAAATAAGAAATGGAGTGGAAGAGTTGCAATTAGTGCCTCTTGAGCAGATTTATTTTAGCGTTTCGTTTATTTTCATGATTTATTCTTACATTCTTCCATTTTCCCCTTTCTCTCAAGTATACCCTGTAGTACCTCCAGGTACCCCTAGGGGTACGTACCCCCCATTTTGGGAACCACTAGTGCATAGAGAAACAATATAAGACAATGTAAACTTCTTTTGAGCCCACTTCCCCCCAGTACCAAATGTGTTCAAATCCTCTTCTGAGCCTCGGACTCTGAAACAGCTTGTGTCCCGTACTGCTCTGAGACCTTTGGGCAACTTGATATCTTGCTATCAACCGCCTCTGTAAAGACATTAGAGGTCATCCTGAACACCAGAGGGCAGGCTAGAGCACCAAGCACAGCAAATTAACTTCAATTCATGTCTTCCTTCTGTGTCTGAGGGCCATCTTTGTTTCTTTTTGTGTGGTATTGTTCTCTCCTACCGGCAGTGTTACAGCGCCTCAGGTCACCTGCTTGTCCGGATGGCTCTTTAGCTTGTGGAATTTCACGCTGTCCAGCTTCTCGAACCTCTTGCCGCAGTACTCGCAGGTGAAGTTGTAGTGGGCCTCTGAAGTGTGCTTCTTCATGTGCCAGTTGAGGGAGGCGCGCTGGCGACACTGGTAGCCACAGATCTCACATCTGAAGGAAGGCAAGGTGGAAGGAGCAGAAGAAGAAGACAGAGGGGACGGATGGTCATGTAGATGGTTGTGAAGTGTGATGCATTTATAGATCAACGCTTATCCACATTCAAATAAAATCCTCATTCTCAGTGAGAACTAGTTGTGGCAAGTTGCATGATCAAAAGCCTAACTATCTCACTAATAATAAGGCAGAGGGGTTCTGCAAAGCTAGAAATTCTAACACGACCTAGTAATTATCACGGCAAGCTAGAAATGGGTGCGCAAAGCGCACAATATTTCAAGTTCCTATAAATCTGCCATCTTTGTCAGTGAAATGATACTACAGGTTCATATCTCAATTATAATGCAGGTGAAATACATTATTCTTGCTCAGTTCCAACTTTGCTTGTGAGCGTGCTGTGGGTAGAATGCTTCCAGCAAAGCACAGTACAAGATGCTCACTTAAATAAAAATAAAAAAAACATACAGATTATGTCAACAGCTTTTACTGAGACCCAAGTCACTTGGTGGTTTAGCATTACCGAATTTACGGTTTTACTACTGGTCTGGTACCCTTAGGATCATCCAATATTGACTGCAAAAGAAGCATATCGCCTTTTATTCCAGAGTTTTGCTGCAATTGAAGGCCATAACCTCTAAACCTACGCCACTACCTGCCCTGGAATCAACCTCTAAACCTACTCCACTGTCTACCTGCCCTGGAATCAACCTCTAAACCTACTCCACTGTCTACCTGCCCTGGAATCAACCTCTAAACCTACTCCACTGTCTACCTGCCCTGGAATCAACCTCTAAACCTACTCCACTGTCTACCTGCCCTGGAATCAACCTCTAAACCTACTCCACTGTCTACCTGCCCTGGAATCAACCTCTAAACCTACGCCACTACCTGCCCTGCCGTGCCCTGGAATCAATTCAAGCACTATTTTGTGCTCCAAACACTTTACTTTTCGGCTCCAGTCACTGGAACCTGGCGTTTTCCATATAGTCTGATCTTAAAGGAGAACTCCACCGAAATGTGCACATGATCTCACACACATCCAAAAACTGTAAACATTAACAGTTGATTTGAGTTAAGTTGTAGACCGGTGATGTCATTCATGCACAAATGAATCACTGGTCCACAATTAACTTAAATCAACTCTCTATAGAGAACTGCAGGAATGAGTCCGTAAGTATACTTCCGGGATCGTCAGGGGAAAAGTGAATGGGGTTGTAGAATTGGGATTTCACTTAAATGCATAAAATAAGGTCTGTCTGTGGTTAACAAAAGTTTATGGGAGCGCAAATTTGGGTTCAGCAGGATAATCTGTAATAACTTTTATGAGTTTTGGAACGTAAATGTGTTTTATTTTAACGCGATTTTTTTAGAAAACACTTCTAAAAGGTATAAAAGTTGCTCGAGTGATCGCTGATGAGATCACAACTGCCTGAGTGACATCACAGTTGCTCGAGTGACATCACTGATGACATCCCAATTGCTCAAGTGACATCACTGATGACATAATTGTGACACACACCGCCGCCGCCCCACTTAGCCAATTTTAATAAGGATGATGTAAAGATCGGCGCGGCCTGGCTAGAGTGAGGCTAGAGTGAGGTGCTCGGCGCAGGCGAATGACGTGCAGCGCACAGGCCTTCTTGAGGCATCCTCTCTGCCCATGGTACGCCATGATGGTACGGCATGGTAGGATTGCCTTTTCCCCAGGGAGGGTCTGCTGAGACGAAGGAGGAGAGCGGCCGGGAGAAACCCACAGGGCCTGAGCCTCCATGCACCGAAGGGTCTTTCAATACTGCGGTGTAGCACTAGCTCTATTGCAGCGGATTGGGCGTGATCAGCCTTTCCGCGGGCAACGTTGCAGATAGAGTAGGAAGGCTGATCCGTGAGCGGCTGCTTCCGGGACGAGGGTCGGGGTTTTAATCGGCCTCGGCTGGGTCTGCTGGGCGAGGGTGAATGATGTTGACAGACCCGAAACACCTTACGACCCCAGCTAACATCACTGATGACGCGTCCCAGCGCATGTTGTAGTATGTATTTTGAATGTATTGTGATACGTCGTCCACAACCTCTCCCCTTCCCCCATACACACAGTGATCGCCCAGGTGATTGGATCATCTGATGACACTGATGACACGGCCACCGCCCGCCACTTAGCCAATCTTAACTAAGATGATGATGTATTGTGTGATAGATGTAATCAATCTCCTGCTGATATGTCACACATGATCTGGTCACAGTTGCCAATTCTGTTTATTATAGTGACTTTGGGTTTGTTCTTCCTGTAAAGTCGGGACTTGCTTCTAAAGTGTAGTTGCTTATTTGCGCTTGCACCCTTGTTGTCAAGCAGATGTTTTCAATCACCCAGGTGATCGGATCACCTGGGCCTGACCCTGTTCAGACAATGGACAGCTCTAAAGTACATCAGTTCACACCAGACATTAGAATGCAAAGAATGCATTAGATGCCTCTTATGGTATTATCTGAAGTGACCTTTTTCCCTGTCTCACTTAGAAAGAATGAATTATACTTTAGTAGCCCGATCGAGTACCACTGCCATAGATGTGACCATCACTGATGACATCATCGAGTGCTCGAGTGACATCACTGATGATGTCATAGACATGACGACATCAAACTTGCAAGTGACATCACTGATGATGTCAGACATTGTGACATCATCAGTGACATCACATTTGCTCTGACCATCACTGATGATCGACTGACATCACTGATGATGTCATAGACATTGATGACCAAAATCATCACAAATCTCACAATGTGGGACAAGTACCACTGCCATAGATGTGACCATCACTGATGACATCATCGAGTGCTCGAGTGACATCACTGATGATGTCATAGACATGACGACGTCAAACTTGCAAGTGACATCACTGATGATGTCAGACATTGTGACATCATCAGTGACATCACATTTGCTCTGACCATCACTGATGATCGACTGACATCACTGATGATGTCATAGACATTGATGACCAAAATCATCACAAATCTCACAATGTGGGACAAGAACCCAGGGTTTTATGCGCTGATGCTCATATTATGACATACAGTACACAGTAAGTGCAACTTAATTATGAACATTATGTCGAACCTATCAGATAAATAAATAGATGGTTCGAGATAGAGCTTGCTGGGCATTGTAAATTCAGTCTAAATTGCCCAGTGCACAGAAGCTTAATGCTAAGCCTTGAGTTCAGCCGTAGTAACTTACTGAAGCGGTGTTTCTCCTGTGTGGGTCCGCCTGTGAACCTCCAGGTGATTCTTACGTTTAAATGATTTCCCGCACGTCTCGCAGATGAAATCTCGGACCCCTGCAGAAAAAAGATCTATGGCATTTTGGGGTTTCTAGACTCTGGCATGTCTGGAGTTTAAAGTGTGAGTCTGTCAACCTACCTGAATGGATGATCATGTGACGATGTAGATGGTTTGACAGGTAGAACTTTTTCCCACAGCCTGGGTGGGGGCAAACCTTGGTTCTCCCTTTCCTGTGAACGAGGTTCACGTGGTTCTACAGAGACAATTTCACACAAAGAGATTATTGTTATTTTAAACCAACCAATACACACTTGCTTGCTAGCTGAAATCCAGTGTCGAGCATGAACGAAAAAGGTGTGTTCTCTACCTGAAAGCTGCTAATCGCTACATAGACTTGACTGCAGCCCTCATAGGGACAGTGGAACATCTTGAGCATACCATCTGCCTCGATGACAGGACCTCGCCTGTTCCTCCTTGACCTGACACTACGAAAAAAGAGAATGCATGGTTAGTCTTCAGAGGGCTATATAAGTAGAGGTTGGTGATTACAGTCTCTATTGAACTCGTATAGCCTCCAAACCTTCCCACTTGTGTCTTGGAGGCATCTCCACCTACATCATCTCCACCTACCACCAACCAAGTGTGTGGGCCACTAACCTGCTCACACTCCTCTGCATCTCTCTCTCACTGCTCAGCTCCAGAGGCTCAACAGTGGGCTGCAGCAGCTGCTTCTCACTCAAACCTGAGGAGAACACAGTGTGATGATTACAAAATGACTCTGATACAGCTAGCATTTATCAATAGGAAAAGCTCACACTGCAAATGCTCAAAGCACAATCTATCACATGAAGTGAGGCTATAAAGTAATTCTCAGAGAATGTGAGGCCAATTCTTAATATACCAGACCTGTGATGGAGTCTTCCTCCTCTGCCATCCTTAGGTCCGTGTCTGATTGGCAGACCTGGTTGTAGGTGACGCCTTCGATGACAGTGCAGGTGACCTCCTCCACGTCTCCACCTCCCATGTTGAGATGGATGCCTTCTGACGCCAAAGCCTCATAACTGGGGCCAGTGATGATAATTAACTGGGAATAAGAGGAAGTCGTGTGAAAATGTGACAACCAGGGCAGAGAGCTTTGGACGCTCACCAGGACATCAGGAGAATCAACAGTGCACTTTGTGGTTACCAGCTACACCTACTGCATGTTGACGGAGCTGGACGATAATTTGACATTATCATTTATTTATCGTCTTTCAGTCATAATATGGGGATATCATGACACACAACTGATGATGACAAGCACGCTTGAAATCACATATAGTGTAGTGTACTGCTCACCTGGCATAATCCAAGTCTCCACAAGCCCTGAGATGCTAAGTTGACTTGAAAAAATGTCATTTACACCCTGTTTTTACCTGAAATCTGCACTGTATCCAGGGGATGGAAGTACTAAATTGGGGTGCTGGCACCACCTGTTACAGTGCAGATTTCAGCTAAAAACAAACAGGGTGTAAATAACATTTTCAAGTCAACTTGGCATCTCAGGGCTGGTAGAGATTTGGATTATGGCACGTGTGCAGTATTATAAAGGCATTTTGCTTTTTACGTTTTTTGCTACTGACTCCAAACTCCAAACTATTACCGCGCTGGCTGCATTCTACTGCATGTAGTACACTGACTGTCGGCAAGCACCTCATACAACCCTGCATTAAAAAATCAGAACTATCCCTTTAATAGGAAGGATAAAACTTCCTTTGAACGTCTCCATCGTATACTCAAATGCTTCTCGTTTATCTACCTGTGATCCTTCCAGCGTTGCCCTTTGGCCTGGAAGCTCACAGCTGGTCAGCACCGTCTGCAGCGTCCGAGGGTGGAACAGCTCTCCCTGCTCTGCCACCTGCACGGGCGGCAGGTCCGGGTGAGAGCCCAGTCCAACCGAATCGTTCAAGCTCTGCGACAGCGCAGAGTCCTCGTCGGTCTTCTCCAGTTTATCAGCTAAGGATTCGCTCACTCTAACACACTCATAACCATCCGCTATTGTCCTGATCCCTTCATCTCCGAGTCTTCCATCTCCCCCTCCTTCTTCGCCTTTGTCTCTACTCAGGTCCTCGGCCTCGTCCTCTGAGCTGATGGACTCTGCTGCCGAGTGAAATGCTGCTCCATCAGAGCCCTGCTGTCTCTCCATTCCCATCTCCATCTCCCAGACGGGCTGCTCTGTCAGCGGGATGTCCGCAGATGGGGCCTCCATACCGGGCTGGTGGTTGAGAGCGGTGGCCTCTTCCATGGGGCTCATAGCTGTATCTTGTACTCCAGATACATCCATATGTTCTCCCACATCTAGAGATAAA
This sequence comes from Poromitra crassiceps, assembly GCF_964638095.1. Taxonomy (NCBI): domain Eukaryota; kingdom Metazoa; phylum Chordata; class Actinopteri; order Beryciformes; family Melamphaidae; genus Poromitra; species Poromitra crassiceps. The sequence continues at coordinate 33,380,505 of NC_139644.1, read as the reverse complement.
GCAGACAAATAATTTGAAGACACTGGGTGATCAAGTAATATAGATCATTTAGGGCAGAGGTTTTCAAAGAGGGAGGCAGGCCTCCCCAGGGGGGCTCCAAACAGTTTCAGGGGAGGCTCAGTGAATGGAAGTGAAAAAATATGACATCGGTTATTACATGTTATCAAAAGGAGGTCACATAGAATAGTCTAATTGTGTGTGATTTGGTTAAAGGCCGGCTTTACCGTGGGGAATATGAATATATATTAATTCTTAAAAAATCTTAAATTTCGAATCCGTTGAAATTTTTGAAATTGCTTGTTCACAGCCAGAGAAAAAAAAAAAAAAAAAAAAAAAAAAAAAAAAATGCCTCCAAATTGCAAGGCGGACTTGGCCCAGATGACGCGAAACGCGTCACCTGGCCCAATTTTTTTTTTTTCTCTGGCTGTGAACAAGCAATTTCAAAAATTTCAACGGATTCGAAATTTAAGATTTTTTAAGAATTAATATATATTCATATTCCCCACGGTAAAGCCGGCCTTTAAGAGCTAGTTCAGAGATATGTCGTTTGGGGGAATTAACTGTTTTCCCCACTTTGCCAGAGTGATAACAAATAATGCAGACCAGGTCAAGAGCAAAAACAGGCTATCTTGGCTCAATTCAGTGGGAATGGGATCAAATAACTTAATCATGATGGGGTTGGTAAAATTGTGAAAATGGATGGTGAATTGGGGGATTTTGCAGCTGGTGTCTTTTTTATGTACCTATGTCTCACTGTACCTTTGAAGCATCTGTGAGCATTTGCCTCTTTTCTTCTCTTCCGGGTCACAATGCCTTCAGCCTCTGGTACATCTAACTTGGCTGCTCTCTCTCCATCAGCCTCGCTGTTCACTCCCCCATCATTCTCAGAGTCACTTGCCTCCCTCGGTGGTGAGAAGAGGTACTGCACAAATGAGTGGTTGGCATCACACTGCCAGATAGCAGTGGTGGAGAGGCTGGGCTGGGGCCGCAGGACCCTGAGTTGGGGCTCGTGAGGGCAGGACTGGGAGTGCTCCTGATACCAACACACCAGGCTCTGCAGGCTGGACACACGCTCCTTCCTCCCTGCCGAACGACAAGAGTCACGCAAGAAGGGTGAATTATTTGGGAGTTTTGATGGGAATTATTCACATGCCTTGGTGGGGCAACAACACTTCCTCTTTGAATTGGCCCACCCAAGTTTTCTTTGATTATTTTTTCCTTATTAGGTTTTACTTGTGAGTTCCTTCATTTTCTTACCTGAAGGTTGGTGGTTCCAGTTAGGCTAGGCTACAGTAAGTAGGATACATGCACCTGTATGTATTTCCAACATGCAATTTTGTGTCTTGTGTTTTGTTTTGCTTCCTTGTGTTTCATTTGGTTGAATACTGTATTGCATCTTATGTTATGATTAATTCTTGCAACTAGATAGGCTCATTCTCGGTCTTGTGTCTTTTTGAAACACTAGGCATCTCGCGCGCTCGATTCCTAGGCTCGGCCGCTGCACGGCCTCACCTGTCCAGCAGCTTGCCGAGCTGGCCCCACAGCTCGCCCGCTGCGCAGCTCGGCTGCTGTGAGGCCTTGCATGTCACAATGCCTATGTATGACATCACTGATGACATCAGCCACTGATGATTATGACATCACTGATGATGCCATCAGTGGGACAGACAGAGAAACAAACAGACAGAGTCCTAGCTCCCATTTATATACTGACTGATGAAAGCTTGGAAATTAACTTGACTCACCTTTTTTTGGTTTTACTGACGCCTCTGGGGCAATCTGCTGCCTAGAAGACAGAATCATATCCAGTGAATGGGAAACAATTTGGGCACTGGCTGCGTAGACTAAAGCACTTTTTACAACAGATGCACAATGAAGCCCCAAAAACTGGTCAAGGTGCCAACACTTTGGCGGCTGACTAGCCTCAACGTGTCGCGAGACTCAGCCTTGAAGGATGAAGGCTGAGTCTCGCGTTGAGGCTAGCGGCTGACAGAATGGGGAGATATTTCATGAACAACCACTATGAACGACCACTATGCGACCCTGCATCACCCAGTGAGCTAGAATTAATACAAATTGAAATGAACTGGTCAGCGCGTTGCCGTGGCCTACCCGCAGTGTTGTTCCTGGTATTTCTCTCCATATGTAGAGTTGAGCAAGATGAGATACTCGGCCAGTCCAGCATCACTCAGACTCGTCCGCCTGCGGAGCTCACTCCACAGCTTGTGCGACTCTCCGAGGTAGACTCTCCTCACGTCGTACTTCTTCCGGGACTCCAGGCGCCTCTGTGCCCGGTCAGAGTCCGTGAGCCTGGGCCGGCCTCTGCAGCGCCTCAAAACCCCTTTCACTTGTGCCTCCAACTCTGCTGCAAAGCGATCCGCCATCTTGCCAACAACAGCTGTTGTTGTGATGATTTTAGCCGACTACGGAAGCTGTGTCAGCCCCATTCAGCCCTAACAGGAAGCGTGAATAGAAACGCTTTCGCTGCCTTTAGTTTCACCTTGTGGGTTCGTTAACTTTGATGGGTAACCATATACACGTTTAACTCTCGCACCAGTGTGTACCGAGATAATTACCAAGTAACATGTCTGCTGTTAACTTTGAGAAACACCGGGGCGGAACGCTACACCACACAGTTTGTTCCGCACGGACCTATTAGCCCGAACACCCACGTGCAACATGTAAACAAACATGCGGGGAACATTGCAGCGAGCGAACACGGGGACAAGTAACATCATTCAGATAGGATAACTGGCAAAAAAGTTAACCGTATCGCAGCACAAGCAGCATGACCGATATTTTGACACATGTGTTTAGGACTTTTATCCCACAAACGGGTCTAACGAAGGAGTTCAAGCTCATTTGTCCGTCAAAGACAACCTGCAGTACGCTGATGGTCGGGGATCACAGCATCAGCCGCTCTTTGCTGCTGCTCGCGGCCGTGACAGCCGCCTCCGAGCTGGGGATGAAAGTATTATTCTTCACACAAACTCAAATTCAGAGCCTCCCGGTCTCTCTTCAAAACTGCTTTCCCAACCTGAGCCCAGACAGTTTGAAGGTAACCACTTTATTCACATGTTCTACTTGATAATGCAGCATTATCAATGCTGTTATGTCACTGGTGTAGTCAGTGGCTGTCACACTCACTTTCTCTAATTAAATTAAATCGATTATATATAAAAAAAAAAAAAGTCGATTAATTTTCTGTCCATCAACAGAAAACTTGTAGTTCTTCCCCAAAAGCTCCCCATATCTTCTGTATATCTCTGAACAAGACATAGATGGGGCCATATTGAACAAAAACCCGGAGCAAAACCACTGGTGTTTGAACAGTTGATCAAGGTTTTTGTTTATAGTGTACATACTACATACAGACATTTTAAGATTATTATAGGTAATTTAGGCCTACCATTGTGCCCCAAGAAGCTCCTCACTAAACCTCCATCTCTTTGTCTATCAATGTGTATAGAAAATCAAGTTTTCCTATCCCAGGACTGTGGAGGAGTTGCTCCAGCAGGTGGCTTGCCTCCACGAGTCAGCCAGCATGCCTCCCACCCCTCCCTCACTGATCATAGTGGACCGGCTGGAGGGCTACCTGCGTGGCCCTGGAGGCGGCAGCTACACCGGGTTCCACCAGGGGCAGCAGTCCTGCGCCGCACACGTGTCTGCGCTGCTGTGCGACACGGCTGCTTTCCTCACACAGGTCCTGGAGCAGCGGGGCTCCAGCTTGGCCCCCTGTCGCGTCATCGCCTCATTCCAGGAGGAGCCAGAGGTCGGGCGAGCCGGCGGAGAGCCTTCAGCCCCGGACTCTGTCCTCGCCGTCCTGGACCGCTATTTCCAGGTACGGTGCACTCTGGACCAAGACACAAGCTATGGAGCCACGGCAGCCAGACTACAGGAGGTGTGGCACATTTTCCTTTCTGGGACAGGCATCACAGAGGGTGGTGAGGACAAACACCCGGGGGTAGCCCAAGAGTGGCAGCTGGCCATTTCCCCTAATGGTTTAATGGAGTTTACATTGGTTTGAAAATGTAAATGTGTGATCAAGACTTTCGTGGCTTATGTAGTGGGTGAATAATTGAGGGCCAGATTTTATGTTTATTTTCAGCACTCCGCTGTTTTAAGAGGTCAATATGTGAGTATATACTCACGTTGGAGAAGAGATGTACAGTAATAGGACTTGGCCACTGATACCTTTATTTCACTAACCTTTAACAAACGTGTTCCCACACTGCAAAAAAGGACCATCTTAGCAAATCATTCCTTCTGGATTCATATGTCGTCAGTGATGTTACTTGAGCAATTGGGATGTGTGGTTGGATTATAAGTATGGAGAATAAGACAAGTGGCGCATCATCTCCAGAGTAAGTGGTGGGAGTATAAGTAGGGGGGAGAGGACAAGTGGCGCATCATCTCCAGAGTCTCCACCCTAGGAATCGAGTGCGCTCCTAGTTTCTTAAAACAAGAGAAACATTCTGCCAGTGAGATAACTCTATGTTTCCAATGCAGTGTTACTTGTTTCAGCATTCCTTTTTAAATCAGTCAGATCACTGCAGCACCACTATCAAGAAAATGACACTTGATCCTCCAAAACTCTTGAAACAAGTTGATTTGCATTGGAAATAAGTGAAATTATCTCACTGGACTGATAGTCTTCTTCAATTGAAAATAACTATTTGAGGACTATATACAAAATGACTTGTTAAGATAAAGATTTTCTGCAGTGCATTATTGATCTGTTATGAGCAATAATAATATTATCAATAATATTTCCAGCCATGCCGTTCCATTGATTTAATAAAGCAGTTCTAGCCTCTGTTTTAACCTACGTGACTCCACTGGTACAATCTTCTGCCAGGCCTTGTTGCATCCTCACTTACATAATATGATGGCACCTAAATGTTCACCCATTCAACTTGTGACTGTCCAGCTGCAATACCAGAGGCTTCCAGCAGTCCTTATTCTCCTTTGTTTCAGTGCAAAAGACCACAATGGCTGTAGATGGCACAACGTTTAACAAGTTCAACATTTTAATGACACAAAGGTATTTATTAACATATTACTGAACATTCACACAATTAGACATTGCAAAATTGTATGACCTCAATTTACAACACTGGAACAATTACCTATGAGAGACATTGAGATCCGGTAATCAATATCACAGTATTACCACATTAAAGACTTTAAACAATGGAAAATAAATGAGTTCATTATAAAGAGAGAATGTGATTATTTAAACATTTTCTAAAATTAAAGAAATGGTAAACAATTATACTCTATTCCTAAGTAAGGCATTGAGGAGAAAATAGTCACTAAATATTAAATATTAATTCCAAAAAAGGAAATATCCATCCATATCATCTGAGTGACAAAGTGACACGTCTTGCAAAATGATGTCTTGTATAATATAGGAACACTCTTATTGAGGACAAAATGTTATTCACACACCTAAGACAATTGATAATAAAATATTAATGATAATGAGATTATGCTTTTTAAATATTGAATCACAAATTGCAGTTGACAACTTAAAAAAAAACATTGCATTTTGGAATTTGAAGCAATTTGTAAGAATGGCTCCTTGGTTGTGGAGTTTAAGTATTTTTGTAAATAATTACAATATTATAAATGTGTTTCTTAATGTAACATCTTTACTGTAACGAGAAATGTCACACTTTGTTTAACTCATGTTGCAAAAATGGATGTCAACCTAGAAATAATTTTCTTTAAACTAGCTGCAGAATAGCTATAATGTAAAATAATTTCTTTCTGCATCCTTTCCCCCCCATGCATCAAAGGTTTATCAATGTAACTTACTGTACCAGTATTACATTTTTACTATTTACAGTTTGGTTAAAAAAACTTGGATGAATTGAAATGGTTGATGTAGCAGACATTGTCAGGTCTAGACTGAGACAAACATGTACTGCTAGGTGGCAATAAGATGGCAACAGACAATCATCCTTAGAATCCTGGAAAAACTTTTCAGAACACGCTAATGATGGTTTCCAACTTATGGAAGTTGGAAACCCTCATTAGTGTATTGCTTACACCTGTGTTTACCCTGCCTTTTCGACACAAAATGGCCCCCATGAAAAGGGTCTATTCCTGTGGATTAAACACGACAAGAAAGTGTTACTAGCAACTAGATTATCAATCAGTAGAACATCAACATTGTCTCCTTAACGCTTTCCTGCACAGCCTACAGCTATCTTTTCATTTATGCAGGGTTGTTGTGTTTGGAAAATGGTCCCAACTTAGTGATTTGATCATTCTCTGAAACAACTGCAATACATGATAGGCAGATTAGGCACACATATTTCCAAATACAATGAGTTTCATTAGTATTTGTAAAATGATGCTGACCGACACGATGGCTGTGTCATTCATTTGAGGGTATTTCAATGCAGATGCAATGTTCAGGGTCCATTTCAAGCATACGCTTATTAGCTGTTCATCCAATATGGTGTAAAGTAAGTAGCCTCAAACTGCTGCCCACAGTCTGCAATTCAACCTCAGTCATTATGCCATTTCACTTTCAAAATAATAGTCACACAGCTCAAATCATCGTAAGTCATTATCAAAATAATAAAAGTACACTACACAGCTCAAATCATCGTGAGTCATTATCAAAATAATAAAAGTACACTACACAGCTCAAATCATCGTGAGTCATTATCAAAATAATAAAAGAGTACACTACACAGCTCAAATCATTGTGAGTCATTATCAAAATAATAAAAGAGTACACTACACAGCTCAAATCATCGTAAGTCATTATCAAAATACTTATGCAGTTCACTGCGTCAACTTGGCAAGATATAGAAAACGAATGAACTGACCATACAATATACAAATAAATTGATATAGAGACAATTAAATCAGTGTTTTAAGTATAAACCACAGCTGCCATTTACATGAAGTGATATTGTATTCTTTGACCAAAAAAGAAATGATTTATCCACATCTAGCAGACTCTTCTTTCTGCATTTCCCAGTCTTTTAGCTTACATGTTGGTGTCAGTCAGCCTCTTGCTTCAGTCAGAGACTATATCCTTTTTACATTCCTCTTGGCAACAGTCAACCAGAGGCAATGAACAGTAGCTTTGCTTGAACGTCCACATAGCCGGCTTCAAGCCTCAGTCAGTTTGCAGCCAGGCTGTCGTTCAGCTTGGCCTTGTCAGTAAGGGTCTTTTGTGACCAGGGATCTCATTCTTGTACTCGTTAGCGTAAATAGCCACTTTGCCAATGTCGTCTACTCTGCTGGAGCTCATGGGGCTATAATCCATAGACACCCCGGAGTCCGCCACCGCCATGTAGGTGTACCCGGGGCCTTTGGGGGACCAGGTCTGGTTTGGGTACTCAAAACTGGACTGTGACGAGAGGCGGCCCGACCCGGAGCTCTGCCGTAACGAGCCCAGGTCAGAGTGAGATTCAGACGATGTCTGTCTGGAGGCAAAAAGCACTTCCAGGGGCGAGGTCTCCTCCAGAATGTCGTCCAGGTGCTCTTCTCTGCTGTGGTTGTTGGCGCTGAGGGTGACGTAGGCGTCCTGGGACTCCAGCAGAGAGGACTGGGAGCAGGGGATGGGATGCTGGTGGAATGCCCGTATTTGGTCCATAAGCCAGTGGTTGTGGGGCGCCTCTCTCCATCCCTCCGTCAAGGCTGAATCTACCCTCTTCAGCCTGTTCTCCTTGTCCACCCCTCGCTCCTCATCCTCCTCTCGGTCTGTGGCTGAGGCCCTGGAGGCTTTGGAGGGCAGAGGCGGGGGGGTCAGTGAGGGGCTCAGGCTGAGCTCTGACAGGACCTCCAGAGAAGAAGGACACTCCTCAGAATAGAAGAAAGCTGGACTCAACCTCATGCCTCCGTTGGTCTGGCCTAACCACTCCTATGGACAAACAGGATGAAGACATGAGCACTAGGTATGGGGATGTAAGTGTGCCTAGGCTTCTTACAAACCACACTATACATCCTATAATGATATGGTTTTCCTAGTATTTTCTTTTCTTACTTGAAAGTCCCCACCATAAACAGTAAAGAGACCTTGGAACTTGCTCTCAGGGTTTGGAATGGCAGGCCAAAGCTTCTTCATGAGAAATCTGAAAACACAACAGAGACAAAATGTCATTTTACACGTCTTTGTCCATCACTAATATTGTAAAGCTGTTACAGCAGCAACCGTCAATGTGAAATGGCTATAACGACATGGTTGCATGTGGTTGTCTGACCTGCGATGGGACAGGAGCACAGTGAGTGACAGGAGAGTGAGGATGAGAGAGATGACGAAAATCAGAGACACAATGAGTGGGTCGAGGTCTGGAGGGGACACAAAATGGCCACAACAAATGATTGACATGCTGATGGCATTGTGTTTCTTTGAAAAGCCATAATCCATTTTTTGCATACTGTGTTTTGCCATGTGAGTGAACGCCCACCTGCAGGCAGTGTGTCCATGAACACGGGGTCACTCCAGGCACTCCAGTAGCCGTTGTAGCTAATCCCGTCCAGCTTCACACGGACCCGCACCTTGTACTGCGTGCCTGGCTGCAGGTCTCTCAGCATCAGCTCGGCACCTGCTCGCACCTCCTCCACCTGAAACACAAGGCAAACTCTCAAACCTACGCCTGCACCTTCCCCTTCAAGTTGAGACAGAACCATGGTGCTTTGCTTCAGCCTTGAACAAGCACCAACACAGGTGTGTTTCGTAACGAAGTGTCCTGTCCCATACCTGCCCCATGTGGCTGTCCGCCGTAGCGTAGCTGACCTCGTACATCATGCTGTCGTCCATGTACTTGAGAGGAGGAGGCACCCAGCTCACGCTCAGCTGGCCCTGCTGACCCGTGCCGCTCACCGTCACGTTAGTAGGAGGGTCGAGCAGAACTGTCATGCAGGAAGGTGGGCAGATAGACAGCAGGTGGGCAGATAGACAGGAGGTGAGCAGATAGACAGCAGGTGAGCAGATAGACAGGAGGTGAGCAGATAGACAGCAGGTGGGCAGATAGACAGCAGGTGGGCATGTAGACAGCAGGTGAGCAGATAGACAGCAGGTGAGCAGATAGACAGCAGGTGGGCATGTAGACACCAGGTGAGCAGATAGACAGGAGGTGAGCAGATAGACAGCAGGTGAGCAGATAGACAGCAGGTGAGCAGATAGACAGCAGGTGGGCAGATAGACAGCAGGTGGGCATGTAGACAGCAGGTGAGCAGATAGACAGCAGGTGAGCAGATAGACAGGAGGTGGGCAGATAGACAGCAGGTGAGCAGATAGACAGCAGGTGGGCATGTAGACAGCAGGTGAGCAGATAGACAGGAGGTGGGCAGATAGACAGGAGGTGAGCAGATAGACAGGAGGTAAGCAGATAGACAGGAGGTGGGCAGATAGACAGCAGGTGAGCAGATAGACAGGAGGTGAGCAGATAGACAGCAGGTGAGCAGATAGACAGCAGGTGAGCAGATAGACAGGAGGTGGGCAGATAGACAGCAGGTGAGCAGATAGACAGGAGGTGAGCAGATAGACAGCAGGTGGGCAGATAGACAGCAGGTGGGCAGATAGACAGCAGGTGGGCAGATAGACAGGAGGTTGGCAGACAGACAGGAGGTGAGCAGATAGACAGCAGATGGGTAGATAGACAGCAGGTGGGTAGATATAGACAGCAGGTGTGTGGTTAGATGGGACAGTCTGACACACCTGCTGCCATAATTACATACAATGATGTCATATGCATATTTGGTACAAGGATGTATTGAAATATATATAATCTGGGGAGAGACAGTGGATGAGAGTGAATGCTATCCATCTTGCTCACAATAATTATGACCTGCACTCCCTAATGACTAGTATTAAGAGGAAAGTGGGGGAAGGAACACTCATTACCAGCTCGTTAAATTCGAGCAGGTCACTGAGCGGACCAAGATGACTTACAGACGAGCTCGATGAGGAGGCTGCGATTGTGGAGCAGTATTCCATCCCGCTTCACTTGGATGTCCATCTGGACAAACATCTGGGTTCGGTTCAGATGGCAGACGTATAGCCTCTTCCCGCCCGCTGTAGAGAAGGCCCTCACTGGACACCTGCTGCTGTTCTCGTTCCTATAGTCAGGACGGAGGTTGGTTTAGCAACAGGTCCTTTAGGTTTGGCTTTCAACCTGTTTGTGTGTTTGGCTACTTGAATGAGGCCAGTAGGAATTGTCAATCAACTGCTATAATGGTTAGGTGCTATTTTTCTAGGGTTAGATCAATATATCATTTAGACAATATTTTCCTTTGATTAAATATTGGATATCAGCCAGTCATCACTTCCAATTTGATGGAGGTTCCTGTCACCCTGACACTATGCCGTCTACAGCGCCAGAACAACAGATAGGTTGAGTCTACAGAGTAGCCTTCAAATGTGCGTCAAGACAGATGTAATCTGATGTGTGTACTATAAGTATCTTTGACTTTCTGTTCATGGCATGTAAGCCCGTGTATCCATTCGTGAATATACAAGAGTGCATCTCTTGGCCAAGAGATCTGTGTCAAATACATCATATAAGACGACTTCTGACTCCTGGCTCCATTTTTTTGATCACAAGTGGTTTTCTTCAAGTGGTTCACCGTTTACCTTTTGGTTGTCAACAACTACCTTTACCCAATTCTAGAGAGGAAAGCACAGAATTCTTGCAATTCGTTGGCAAAAAAACGAAACATATATATTGGCAACAGAAATACATGTATCAGTCTTCAACCCATGGCCATTCACTCCCCTGTCTGTGACTCACTGGTATGTGTATGTGAAGGAGTACTGATCCACAGAGCCAGCCCTCTCCTCGTCTTCCTCCCAGAAGCAGGTGAAGTCCTTCCTTCCCTCAGCAAAACATTTGGGGTTTTCTGGCTCCTCGCTCAGCAGCAGAGACACTGGGGAGGGGAGGGCAAACAGCAGGGTCAATGACCGCCATGTGGACAGGCACATCATGACCATCAGGCTTTTTGGTTTGCTTGCTTTGGTTTTCTTAAAGTTGGATATAATATTTAGACATTTATTACATCATTAGTAGACTTCGGCTATAATTAATCCTATAGTTAGTTATTATTTTTTTTCTGTGTCATGCCATTTCTGGCCCATCCCACATGGGATTACACACCAAAAAATATATAAACATCCGGCTGTACCTCAATATACAAACAAAAATAAACAAAGTATATAATATATACACATACGTATGTAGCTACATATACATATACATACACATATACACACACATACTGTACATACATATACACACATACCCATGCATACATAGCCTTCACTTTTTTTTTCTTTTTTTTCTTTTTACCTATAATTATTATACGATTGTCCATCGGTTCCTTGTGTAAATTGACTCAAAACAGCTATGATCTATGCAGTGAAGTTCTGGGTCGCGCAATTTGAAACCCAGATCATAATCTGTCACATGTTAGACTCCCAGTTCACTTTACTTCCTTTTGACAATTTCCATAGAAAATTCATCCTACCTTTCTTTTCGAAGTCTCGTGCGCCCTGGACGACGGGAGCTGTCTGCGCGCAGAATAACATGGAAAACGCCAACAATCGGTACAGGTGAACACAGGTCATCCTTTTGTCTTCTCCGTGAACAGAAAGACTTTTGACTTTCTGTTGTCCTTTTGCATCACTGACTGGAGTACAACCTGCCCCTAACGTCTTGTGTCGTTCTCGCCTTGTGACAGCTTGTTTTTGGAGATACCATGGATAGCGCAGCGCGGTTACGCGCCTGCATCTGGGCGATAAGGAGCAGAAGCTGTTTACCTTCTTCTCCTATAAGCCAGCGAAGAAGAGGTGGAGCAGTTTGTGCGGGCGGTCATTGATGTTTACAACTGCAACGGCAAGTCACGTGATCACCATTAGCCAAATGCGTCCCGTGCGTAAAAGACGCATGGATGGATGGATGGATGGATGGATGGATGGATGGATGGCTGGCTGGCTGGATGGATGGATGGATGGATGGATGGATGGATAGATAGATAGATAGATAGATAGATAGATAGATAGATAGATTGATTGATTTATCTGTTCAGTGATCATAGAGGTGCAACATCAGGCCATGTGACCTATATGGGAAACCCAAACCGCACATCATGGAACCAGTCCTCATACACCTAAGACCTAAACGGTTCCTTATCTGCATATACCACACTGTATGTTTTCTTCGCTTGACGCGGTGTTATCTGCGCTGCAGACGCCACTGTTACTTGTCCCGTGATAAGGGGGCGTAGCCACCCATCCCTGTCAGTTTAAATGTCATTTTCAGCGCTTCTTTACATCACTCGAAGGAGGAGGGGGGACGTGCAATCTGAACAGAATGTAATGATGCAATGAAAAGCTGCATTTGAGTCATAACTCCAGACAATGACACTCTGGAGTCACTTCAGTTCAGTGGCTGATGACACTTTTGAACTTGGTGAAAATAAGCTTTTGACGAGGGACATCTTTGGGACAGCTTAGTGGAATTCATCTTGAAAGTGGATGCATTGTGCAGAGAAGGTGGTTTGTGGCAAACTGACTGGTAGGTCATGACAGGAAGAGGTGGGCCAGGAAATCTGTATTGTTGTGGAAGACAGTGTCAAGAGTGTGGTTTCTCTGCTTCTTTAGATAACACCAGACAAAAGCCCTGGCCTCATTTAGGATGTATGCCCATAAATTATAGATCCTATCACCACAAAAACCAACCAAGTTGTAAGGTGTTCGGAATTAGAAGACAATGAGAATGACTACTCTCAGCATTTCCCTTTTGTAATGAATGTATTCTTTATTCTCATATACACATTTCAACATATTCAATTTATACTTATACACACTAAGCCATTTGTAATGTTTCCATCCAACACGTTCAGAGCCTAAAACAAAGGGTAGATCAAATACCTGTATGATGTGATGTGATGTGACACAACAACACAACACAAGTTGATCTCCTCTTTTAAAAACATCTGCAATGCAACACAACATAAAAACAAACCGATCTGAAGAACATAAGAGAGGAGACCTTCCAGATGAACAACTCTAGATGCCATAAACTCATTTGTAAAAGAGACGACGGTCAGTGTTGTTTTTCCAATAACCCACACGGCAGTTACTGGACAAAGTTGGTTACCGATTCAATATCAGTAGAGTTCAGCACAATTAGTGCCAAATACAACTTCAGCACATTCAAGCCATATTTGAGCAGCAGGCGTTGTATCCTTCACCTCCCTCCTGACTCTTTCTTAATATATTGCAAAACCGCACAGTGCAATTCATACAGGTGGTGTAATGTGACATTATACAGGTGGTGTACTGTAACAGTATACAGGTGGTGTACTGTAACATTATACAGGTGGGGGTAATGCAATACAGATTTAGTGTTATGAATCAGCGCCCCCCCAGCACCACCTGTCACACATCCTCCTCATGGTTAACCTCTGCACCACAAAGCAAAGCTCACTTTCAACTGTTGCACGGTGCAGATGAAACGATGAGATCATAGATCTGTCACATCCCATCAGTACTCAGCAGCCCACACTGGCAGGAGAGAGAACTGCCCACAGCCTTAATACAATAGGAGGAGGGGTGGGCTGACCAGTTTTTGGGCGGCTTTGACCCAACCAACCCCTAAGCTGGGCTGTGTGGACAGGGGCTTTGGCATGCTGACGTGAAGCTGCTATCATGGCGGTACAGAGGCTGTGGGTGACGCTAACGGACAGTCAGTAGCAGTAGTAGCACGTGGACAGTGACAGTGCAATGGCGATGGACAGTATATATGAGAATGAGAAGAGAGGAAAGGGTGTCTATATGCATTCGTAGACCAATATCTCCACTCACAGTTTTTTTTCTCCATTTTCTTTCACAAGTTCTACATTTGTGGTATAATCGTATGCAGAAGCTTTCGGGACATACATTTGAGCAGGGCCACCACATACATTCAATACTGAACTATATATACAGTATAATGTACACAGTTTGACCGGTGTCAAACACAATTACTTTATCCTGTGGAATGAAGAGAATATAACATCTCCCTACAGTGTGTTTACTTCAGTGGAAATAACAAAACAACAGATATTACAGTATAATGTGATATGAAGTAACACAGGCCTGACAGTTGCTCTCATTCTGACCAGGTATTTTTCTTTCCTGATAATGGCAACTGGACTGCTAAGGCCTTTGACTTATCCTCAGACGAGTGTTCTTCCCTTTCTGGGTGTCTAGAGACAGACAGCTCCTGTGCTGCACTTCCACATGAGTACTATTATCTCAGTACAAAAATGACAATTCACCACAGTTACACAGTGTAGTAGTAAGTCAACTATGTTGCCATGCTGTAGCAGGGGAGCAGTGTGTGTGTTGTGTGTATTTTGGTGAGGGTGTGTGTGTGTGTGTGTGTGTGTGTGTGTGTGTGTGAGGAAGAAGGCGGCGCTAAGGAAAGAGTGGCACAAAAGGGCAGAGCCGTGTATATAGAAGAGTCGTGACATCTCCGTTCACTCCAATGGACCAGTTTTTTTACTCTCAAGAGTTCCAGGAAGTAAGGTTCTGGATTAAGCAGCGCTGTAGAGTTGCAGCAAAGTGGACAGTTTGTGATGTACTCTGAAAGGGTCCGACCGACGTTTAAAGAATCAAATTGTACACCATCAGCTTTATTTTAGCATTCAAAAAGTAGCGCAAGCCTCCTTCCTGGCTACTCATTGGCTACTGAGTCACGCATGTTTGGATCCTCCGCTGACGCCACTCTCTTACTAGATTGCTCTGCAAAAGGGTAAGCGAGGACAGGCTGTGGCACAGGTCATGTGACCTGCGTGAGTGTCACAAATGTTAAACGACTTCCTCAGGCGAAATCCCGCAAAAACACGTCTCTTACGCTGCGAAGAGGCCAGTGCTCAAATGTACTGATCGAGTTTTCCTGCTGCTTTCTGGCAGAAGCAAATCTCAATATTAGTGCACAACACAAGCACAGAGGCATGATTGGAGAGGTCATTCTGACAAGGTTACACTGTTGCTTTTCTCCATCATCTCGATGGATGGATTTTGCTTTGGAATCTATAGTATAGTATATGATGAGAGATATTTAACACCGGCTTAGAATCTCACAACAGGGAAATAATTGAGAAAAGGCAGCAGCAGCACATAAAAAAGGGATTTTTTTAAAAACCCTAAAAACAACAGAAACATACGGCTTACATTCATTTTCACCGCTGAACTTCGTTTGGCTCTGCTGTGTTAATATGTCTACACTAAAGGATTATCAATGATTTTACTAACTAATAACTGCTGGAGATCAGGTGAATTCTGATTGTTTTCAACATTTGATGGAATCCAATTTTTTTTTGTCATGATTATAAAACTGTAGCCTACTCCACTAAACTTATGGCAGTGTCCACTCAGTCAAGTAAAGCCCAAATCATATGAATCTCAATCAACCGCAAAGTACGGCAAACTACAAACTCTAATCATCGTCACTCAATCACATTTGGCATCTCTAGCTTCTAGCTAATCGAACGGGCATTTTTATGAAAAAAAGTAAAGCAACGACAAACAGTTTAAAATGCTAACAGGGCAGCAGATAAGAGGTCATGTGGTCAAGGCAGTTAACGTGGGGATGGGGGGGCGGGGGGGGGAGTGGGGTATCAGCTCACCACACAACTAATGGTGTCAAAGGCCACCGAGTCCGACATCAGAGAGGTAAGAGCAGGGAGTGTGTGTGTGTGTGTGTGTGTGTGTGTGTGTGTGTGTGTGTGTGTGTGTGTGTGTGTGTGTGCATGAGAAAGAGCGAGAGACAAAGACAGCGAGAGGGAAACAGAGAGAGAGAGTTGAAAGGAGCCAGGCTTGGACGAGCAGCTTGCTGTTGATTGGTTAGCGGTGTGGATCTGGATGATCTCAGCTTGCTGTCCATTGGTTAGCGGCGGGCCGTGCAGGAGCTGAGCGAGAGAGAGGTGCAGCACATTCCACGCTTGAGGCACGGTGAACACGTTGTTGCCGTTTGTGTGACGGTGTTGCAGTCAAGTCATTATATCTCCAGTTTAAGTCCAAGTCAACAAAGAAGAGTCTGAGTCGAGTCTGAGTCAAGTCCTCATTACCTCAGTCTGAGTCCGGAGTTAGCCTATTGAACATG
Organism: Poromitra crassiceps; assembly: GCF_964638095.1. Taxonomy (NCBI): domain Eukaryota; kingdom Metazoa; phylum Chordata; class Actinopteri; order Beryciformes; family Melamphaidae; genus Poromitra; species Poromitra crassiceps. The sequence goes on along the minus strand of NC_139644.1, from coordinate 33,364,387 downwards.
GGCGTGAATCTGTATGTAGGTGGAACACACATAATTATCTTATAATTATAATAATCTTATTATTAGGGCCTATTACAAAAAAAACAAAAAAAAACTGTCTTTATCAATTAACAAGTCCGAGTCGTCGTCTTCTACTTACGAGTCTGAATGCATGAAGGCTCGAGTCCAAGTCCAAATCCAAGTGATCAGTGCTCAAGTCCAAGTCGAGTAACGAGACCTGAAAATGTGTAGATGAGTGTTGGGCGACTGGGTGAGAAGGTCTAGCAGGCGCAGCCGCCGTGGCTTTCTGGAGCCGAGTCCTGAAGGCCCTGGTTCCTGTGGTTGGAGACGAGGTTGATGTCTCCCTCCATGCTCTCGTTCATCTTCTCGCAGATGACGTCCACCAGGCGCTCAAACACCTGCTTGACGTTGATGTTGTCTTTGGCGCTGGCCTCGAAGAACTGGAAACCTGAGTGTGGACATGAGATGGTGAACGAGAGAAAACCTGATTCGATTTCATGTACTCTGGGCAAAAAGTTTAATGTTGAAGTAACATACTGTATCTGTACCAAGAAGCAAGATTAAAGTTGAACATTGTCCCATCCTCAGAGGCAATACAGCACATATACGAATGTATAAGCAACAGGGGTGGGAATCACCAGATGCCCCACGATACGATATTATCACAATACTCATGTCACAATACGATAGTATTGCAATATTGCGATATGCTGGGATTGCGATATACTGTATCGAGTCTTGCGATATATTGTGATTTATTACCTTTTTTCCCCACTGCAAATGATCTCCCCAAAGGAAAACTTTGCAAACATCTGTTTTATCTATAAAGTTTCCAGGCTCTTCATCTCACTTCAATCCTTTTTATTGCATCAAAATTGTCAAGTAGACAGACAGACTGACCAACACTGTCATGCAAACCTCATAAATGTTGCATGATGCACCTGACAATTTCTATCATAAAATATTGCAATACTTGGCATTCGTGCGATACGATATATTGCCAGACAAAATAACGTGATACTATGCTGTATCATCCCCCTTCCACTCCTAATAAGCAAGGAGACAAAAGTGGAGTTGTCTGTCTGTCTGTCTGTCTTCCCTCTAGTGATGAGAGTGTCCTCACCCAGCTCCTCTGCCAGTCTCTGGCTGTCCTCTGTGGGCACCAGCCTGTCGTCCTCCAGGTCACACTTGTTACCCACCAGGATCACCTGAGCATTGTCCCAGGAGTACGTCTTGATCTGAGTCGCCCTGTAGGGGGGAATACAACATCGACATTCGCTGAAAATCTGTAATAATGTCATGTAATAATTGACCCAACAGCCAAAAAGTGTATTATGTCATGTGACACACACACACAACACCAGAATAGGCTGTATGTGTTTGAGTTTGAGTGTGAGTGGCTTTTATAGTTTCAGGTCTCTCTTGAAAACGAGATACTTTATTTTAAGAGACTTTCCATGGTAAATAATGGCGAATTATAAATAATAGGGCCTACCTATGACCAAGGGCATACCTATGGGACCATGATGGGAAAAAGTGTTTACACTTTCTCATGTCATCCCTTGGATTTTGTTATTCTTTATCCAAAATAAAATCAATCAATCAATCAATCAATCAATCAATCAATCAATCAATCAATCAATCAATCAATCAACATTTGCAGTCTACCTTTGAGCCTCCATGCTTCACTCACCAGTCCTGAACAGCGTTGAAGGAGTCCTGGTTGGTGATGTCATACATGAGCAGGAAGCCCATGGCTCCTCTGTAGTAGGCTGTAGTGATGGTTCTGTAGCGCTCTTGTCCTGCTGTGTCCTGTACACACACACACACACACACACACACACACACACACACACACACACACACACACACACACACACACACACACACACACACACACACACACACACACACACACACACACACACACACAGTTTTATTACAGAAAGTGTGTGAAACCCATGACCAAAATAGTCATACATCCTGTCATTGTGTTACTTATGGATGGAATTACAGGGAAAACAAATGATCCCCTTTTTCCTGGGGACCCCCTGGAACCCCCTCAAGGACCCCTGGGGGTCCCCGGAACCCACTTTGAGAACCACTGTGGCATAAACAACTGCATTAATAATTACTCCGTGATCATCCTCAACATGTCTTCTGTTTTGAACCACAGGGGGGCGATATTGACCAAACTATGGCCTTAGTGAACTGCTCTACTTTTCTGTTGCTAGTCACTTATGTGTTGCCACTGAATTGATACATGTGGATAACATACAGTATAAATTGGTGATAGGAGTACATATAGTGGAAGAGACTAAGTCAATAATACCACAGTCTATAACAACACAAAAACAAACAGACACTTGCTTATTAGACTGAACATCAGTGGGTGTTTATGAGTGTTCTAGCTTAACAATGGGAATGGTGGGCAGGTAAACTTCCCCCGATTTCCCGCCGAAAAATCATTTTATACATACAATTTGAATGAAAACGATAATAAGTCTCAATATCTATGATTCGAGGTGGCCGCCCAACTACAACGTTTCCATCTAACAGCCGTGTCTGGATTCCATCTGGTTTGACAGTAAGTGAAAGAGATTAGATAGCTACATAGCTCCTGGGTATTGGTAAATACTATTATGCTCAATTATTATGATTTTACTGTTACACCCATCTCTCTCAGATCCTGTGTACTGGATAAGGCTGATTGTGACGGGGTGATTGTACTCTCTGAAACCTTTCTACTGACTTCATTACCACGACAAAATGTCACTGGCTCCAGTCTGCATAATCAGACAGGAGATGGCTTATAGATATGCACTCATCATCATAATGTCTCACCAAACAAGCACATGTTGCTTGCATAACCAGACAGGGACATTAGATACATAGAGAATAACCAGACAGGGACAATAGATACGGAGAGAAGGAGACAGGAGTGTTGCAGAGTCACAGAAGGTGTGGCCAGCTGAGCTGCTGCCTCCCTGATGATCAGAAACATCTAACTCAGTGATGGTTGTGTGTGTGATGATGTCACAGTCACCGGGGCCAAAATAGCTCCGTTAAAACGCAAACACTCTAGGGCTGTAACACACGATTATGTTCACTTTATCCATAAAGAAAATGGTGAAAAATGTCGATCACTTTTCCCCCAAAGCCCAAGACGATGTCCTCAAATGTCTTCTTTTGTCCTGAGCAACAGTCCACAACCCAAAGAGAATCAGTTTACTGTCATAAAAGACTAAACAAACCAGAAAATATACTTAATAAGCTGGAACGAGAGAGAGTTTTAGTATTGTTTTCCTTCAAAATTCGTCTCAATGATGAATCGATTATTAATTTTCTGTCGATCGACTAATCAATTAATCGACTAATCATTGCAGCTCTAAAACTCTCTCTCACTTTCACGCACACACACACACACACACACACACACACACACACACACACACACACACACACACACACACACACACACACACACACACACACAGCAAACAGGTCAACAGGTGAACAGATTGAGTTGGCACGGCAACTCCCCAAGCCAAGGCCCACTCTAATGGTTACTTAGTAACCTGACGCCTTCATTTGCATCAGGGTCCTGTGTGTGTGTGTGTGCATGTGTGTGTGTGTGTGTGTGTGTGTGTGTGTGTGTGTCTGTTTCTTCTCCTCACAGTGAGGAGGAGGAGGAGGGTGTTGTCCAGGTAACCAGGGGCCATTGAGGTTTATGAATGTTCCATTATAGGCAGGCGGGGGTGCTCTGGATGGTCGGCCCAAATGATCCCTCTCGCTTTTCAAAACGGACAAGAGACAGAACAGATTGCTGAGTCAAGCCTATCGACACAGACACAACAGAGAGAGTGAGAGAGTGACACAGACACAACAGAGAGAGTGAGAGAGTGACACAGACACAACAGAGAGAGTGAGAGAGTGACAGACACAACAGAGAGAGTGAGAGAGTGACACAGACACAACAGGGAGAGTGAGAGAGTGACACAGACACAACAGAGAGAGTGAGAGAGTGACACAGACACAACAGAGAGAGTGAGAGAGTGACACAGACACAACAGAGATAGTGACACAGACACAACAGAGAGAGTGAGAGAGTGAGAGAGTGACACAGACACAACAGAGAGAGTGAGAGAGTGACACAGACACAACAGAGAGAGTGAGAGAGTGACACAGACACAACAGAGAGAGTGAGAGAGTGACACAGACACAACAGAGAGAGTGAGAGAGTGACACAGACACAACAGAGAGAGTGAGAGAGTGACACAGACACAACAGAGAGAGTGAGAGAGTGACACAGACACAACAGAGAGAGTGAGAGAGTGACACAGACACAACAGAGAGAGAGTGAGAGAGTGACACAGACACAACAGAGAGAGAGTGAGAGAGTGACACAGACACAACAGAGAGAGTGAGAGAGTGACACAGACACAACAGAGTAGAGAGTGACACAGACACAACAGAGAGAGTGAGAGAGTGACACAGACACAACAGAGAGAGTGAGAGTGACACAGACACAACAGAGAGAGAGTGAGAGAGTGACACAGACACAACAGAGAGAGTGAGAGAGTGACACAGACACAACAGAGAGAGTGAGAGAGTGACACAGACACAACAGAGAGAGAGTGAGAGAGTGACACAGACACAACAGAGAGAGAGTGAGAGAGTGACACAGACACAACAGAGAGAGAGTGAGAGAGTGACACAGACACAACAGAGAGAGTGAGAGAGTGACACAGACACGACAGAGAGAGGGAGAGAGTGACACAGACACAACAGAGAGAGTGAGAGAGTGACACAGACACAACAGAGAGAGTGAGAGAGTGACACAGACACAACAGAGAGAGTGAGAGAGTGACACAGACACAACATAGAGTGAGAGAGTGACACAGACACAACAGAGAGAGTGAGATGCCTACCGACACAGACACAACAGAGAGAGTGAGAGAGTGACACAGACACAACAGAGAGAGTGAGAGAGTGACACAGACACAACAGAGAGAGTGAGAGAGTGACACAGACACAACAGAGAGAGTGAGAGGCCTACCGACACAGACACAACAGAGAGAGTGAGAGAGTGACACAGACACAACAGATAGAGTGAGAGAGTGACACAGACACAACAGAGAGAGTGAGAGAGTGACACATACACAACAGAGAGAGTGAGAGAGTGACACAGACACAACAGAGAGAGTGAGAGAGTGACACAGACACAACAGAGAGAGTGAGAGAGTGACACAGACACAACAGAGAGAGTGAGAGAGTGACACAGACACAACAGAGAGAGTGAGAGGCCTACCGACACAGACACAACAGAGAGAGTGAGAGAGTGACACAGACACAACAGAGAGAGTGAGAGAGTGACACAGACACAACAGAGAGAGTGAGAGAGTGACACAGACACAACAGAGAGAGTGAGAGAGTGACACAGACACAACAGAGAGAGTGAGAGAGTGACACATACACAACAGAGAGAGTGAGAGGCCTACCAACACAGACACAACAGAGAGAGTGAGAGAGTGACACAGACACAACAAAGAGAGTGAGAGGCCTACCGACACAGACACAACAGAGAGAGTGAGAGAGTGACACAGACACAACAGAGAGAGTGAGAGGCCTACCGATACAGACCCAACAGAGAGAGTGAGAGAGTGACACAGACACAACAGAGAGAGTGAGAGAGTGACACAGACACAACAGAGAGAGTGAGAGAGTGACACAGACACAACAGAGAGAGTGAGAGAGTGACACAGACACAACAGAGAGAGTGAGAGAGTGACACAGACACAACAGAGAGAGAGTGAGAGAGTGACACAGACACAACAGAGAGAGAGTGAGAGAGTGACACAGACACAACAGAGAGAGTGAGAGAGTGACACAGACACAACAGAGTAGAGAGTGACACAGACACAACAGAGAGAGTGAGAGAGTGACACAGACACAACAGAGAGAGTGAGAGTGACACAGACACAACAGAGAGAGAGCGAGAGAGTGACACAGACACAACAGAGAGAGTGAGAGAGTGACACAGACACAACAGAGAGAGTGAGAGAGTGACACAGACACAACAGAGAGAGAGTGAGAGAGTGACACAGACACAACAGAGAGAGAGTGAGAGAGTGACACAGACACAACAGAGAGAGAGTGAGAGAGTGACACAGACACAACAGAGAGAGTGAGAGAGTGACACAGACACGACAGAGAGAGGGAGAGAGTGACACAGACACAACAGAGAGAGTGAGAGAGTGACACAGACACAACAGAGAGAGTGAGAGAGTGACACAGACACAACAGAGAGAGTGAGAGAGTGACACAGACACAACATAGAGTGAGAGAGTGACACAGACACAACAGAGAGAGTGAGATGCCTACCGACACAGACACAACAGAGAGAGTGAGAGAGTGACACAGACACAACAGAGAGAGGGAGAGAGTGACACAGACACAACAGAGAGAGTGAGAGAGTGACACAGACACAACAGAGAGAGTGAGAGGCCTACCGACACAGACACAACAGAGAGAGTGAGAGAGTGACACAGACACAACAGATAGAGAGGCCTACCGACACAGACACAACAGAGAGAGTGAGAGAGTGACACATACACAACAGAGAGAGTGAGAGAGTGACACAGACACAACAGAGAGAGTGAGAGAGTGACACAGACACAACAGAGAGAGTGAGAGAGTGACACAGACACAACAGAGAGAGTGAGAGAGTGACACAGACACAACAGAGAGAGTGAGAGGCCTACCGACACAGACACAACAGAGAGAGTGAGAGAGTGACACAGACACAACAGAGAGAGTGAGAGAGTGACACAGACACAACAGAGAGAGTGAGAGAGTGACACAGACACAACAGAGAGAGTGAGAGAGTGACACAGACACAACAGAGAGAGTGAGAGAGTGACACATACACAACAGAGAGAGTGAGAGGCCTACCAACACAGACACAACAGAGAGAGTGAGAGAGTGACACAGACACAACAAAGAGAGTGAGAGGCCTACCGACACAGACACAACAGAGAGAGTGAGAGAGTGACACAGACACAACAGAGAGAGTGAGAGGCCTACCGATACAGACCCAACAGAGAGAGTGAGAGAGTGACACAGACACAACAGAGAGAGTGAGAGAGTGACACAGACACAACAGAGAGAGTGAGAGAGTGACACAGACACAACAGAGAGAGTGAGAGAGTGACACAGACACAACAGAGAGAGTGAGAGAGTGACACAGACACAACAGAGAGAGTGAGAGAGTGACACAGACACAACAGAGAGAGTGAGAGAGTGACACAGACACAACAGAGAGAGTGAGAGAGTGACACAGACACAACAGAGAGAGAGTGAGAGAGTGACACAGACACAACAGAGAGAGAGTGAGAGAGTGACACAGACACAACAGAGAGAGTGAGAGAGTGACACAGACACAACAGAGTAGAGAGTGACACAGACACAACAGAGAGAGTGAGAGAGTTACACAGACACAACAGAGAGAGTGAGAGTGACACAGACACAACAGAGAGAGAGTGAGAGAGTGACACAGACACAACAGAGAGAGTGAGAGAGTGACACAGACACAACAGAGAGAGTGAGAGAGTGACACAGACACAACAGAGAGAGAGTGAGAGAGTGACACAGACACAACAGAGAGAGAGTGAGAGAGTGACACAGACACAACAGAGAGAGTGAGAGAGTGACACAGACACGACAGAGAGAGGGAGAGAGTGACACAGACACAACAGAGAGAGTGAGAGAGTGACACAGACACAACAGAGAGAGTGAGAGAGTGACACAGACACAACAGAGAGAGTGAGAGAGTGACACAGACACAACATAGAGTGAGAGAGTGACACAGACACAACAGAGAGAGTGAGATGCCTACCGACACAGACACAACAGAGAGAGTGAGAGAGTGACACAGACACAACAGAGAGAGTGAGAGAGTGACACAGACACAACAGAGAGAGTGAGAGAGTGACACAGACACAACAGAGAGAGTGAGAGGCCTACCGACACAGACACAACAGAGAGAGTGAGAGAGTGACACAGACACAACAGATAGAGTGAGAGAGTGACACAGACACAACAGAGAGAGTGAGAGAGTGACACATACACAACAGAGAGAGTGAGAGAGTGACACAGACACAACAGAGAGAGTGAGAGAGTGACACAGACACAACAGAGAGAGTGAGAGAGTGACACAGACACAACAGATAGAGTGAGAGAGTGACACAGACACAACAGATAGAGTGAGAGAGTGACACAGACACAACAGATAGAGTGAGAGAGTGACACAGACACAACAGAGAGAGTGAGAGAGTGACACAGACACAACAGAGAGAGTGAGAGAGTGACACAGACACAACAGAGAGAGTGAGAGAGTGACACAGACACAACAGAGAGAGTGAGAGAGTGACACAGACACAACAGAGAGAGTGAGAGAGTGACACAGACACAACAGAGAGAGTGAGAGAGTGACACATACACAACAGAGAGAGTGAGAGGCCTACCAACACAGACACAACAGAGAGAGTGAGAGAGTGACACAGACACAACAAAGAGAGTGAGAGGCCTACCGACACAGACACAACAGAGAGAGTGAGAGAGTGACACAGACACAACAGAGAGAGTGAGAGGCCTACCGATACAGACCCAACAGAGAGAGTGAGAGAGTGACACAGACACAACAGAGAGAGTGAGAGAGTGACACAGACACAACAGAGAGAGTGAGAGAGTGACACAGACACAACAGAGAGAGTGAGAGGCCTACCGACACAGACACAACAGAGAGAGTGAGAGAGTGACACAGACACAACAGAGAGAGGGAGAGAGTGACACAGACACAACAGAGAGAGTGAGAGAGTGACACAGACACAACAGAGAGAGTAGAGAGAGTGACACAGACACAACAGAGAGAGTGAGAGAGTGACACAGACACAACAGAGAGAGTGAGAGAGTGACACAGACACAACAGAGAGAGTAGAGAGAGTGACACAGACACAACAGAGAGAGTGAGAGAGTGACACAGACACAACAGAGAGAGGGAGACACAGGCACAACAGAGAGAGTAGAGAGTGACACAGACACAACAGAGAGAGTGAGAGAGTGACACAGACACAACAGAGAGAGTGAGAGAGTGACACAGACACAACAGAGAGAGTGAGAGAGTGACACAGGCACAACAGAGAGAGTGAGAGAGTGTGGAAAGTGCTGATCCCACCTACAGTATATTCTTTATTCTTTCCAATCCAACATCCAGAGAGGCCGTCCTCTGTCAAGGCTATTTTGCTCTGAAATATCCCAGGTCTCATCCTCCTTATCTGATGTACGCAGACAGACGTGATCAAATATTTGGCGGGGTAATAGAAACAAATAGACCGTCTCCAGGGTTGCAATAATCAACTATAGGCAGTAAACAGAGGCGGGTCCCTAAAGCAGATCCGATGACAGGGGGAGTTGAAGCAGGCTCCGGGTCAGTTCAGAGACACACACGTCACGGGGATCCTGATCTTTACACATGCGTCACCTGCTTTTCTATGAGCTGCCTACGCAGAGCGCTGCCTGCCACACACTGGCTATGATATCTCCATACGCATGATGTGTGTCGGCTTGTGTGTGGGGAAGCTAAAAGATCTAAGACAGAATTTTCCATGTCGCATAAAAGGAGGGACATCAACAAACGTGCAAGAGTGTGCACGTACATGCGTGTGCTGCATGTGTGTGCATTTTAGCATGTGTGTGTGTGTGTGTGTGTGTGTGTGTGTGTGAGGGCCATGTGGTGCGTTATCAGGTCAACCTGTTTCCATGCCACACAAAGGGAGGCTGGCAGCTGGCAGAGTGGGGACATCGATGCTGTTTTTCTAAGGAGCTGTGGGAGATGTCTCTGAGATGGTGTTCACCAGGAACTCGCCGGCTAACATGAGTTGAACTGGTGGGAGAACTCATCAGAGAGTTGATCATTAACGTCACTATAGCTCTCTAGATGAGGAGGGCTCATAATAGGACATGCCTGCTGGTCCCACACCCTTTAAACACACTGCTGCAGTAGCACTGCACTATATCTTCACGACGACGTCACAGTCAGACGCTGACAGAGAACTTCCTCTGCTTCCTGAGTTCTGTGGAATACCAGGAGCCTTCGTCAACAGACGCATAGTCCCGCCACCGGCATGGTATGTCCAAGCCCCAACCTTGTGTTCTGAAAAATGAGGCACTGCAGTTCCTCGAATGACCATTTGAGGCCGGCTCCAAAAGCGAGTCATTCCCCATAGACCCCCTATGTTAAAATGCCCAACTTTACAGCAGAAATAAACATGTTCATCAGCCTGGTACAAAAAAAACTTTAACGCTTTTGGCCTCTCTAGCTAATTTGACAGTTCATGACAATTGTACAGGGAATAACTCACCCATTTATACAGTCTATGTTAATACAGTCTATGTTTATACAGTCTGTGTTTATACAGTCTGTGTTTATACAGTCTATGTTTATACAGTCTATGGTGGCAAAAAGAAGTCTGAATGTATAGAAGTCAATGAGAAAATGAATCACTTCATTCATGACCTCAGTAAACACTTTCCTAATGGGTTTATGGTTGATAGTCGATAGTCTTCTTCAACACAGCACAATGTTCATTTATTTTAAGTAAAATAAACGACAAAGCAGACTATGCTTTTGGGCGAGATTGACAGGTCGTCTGTCCAGTGATCGTGCAGCTCCACCGATCACAGACCAATACCAAGCGATCACAGACCAATAGCAGACGATCACAGACCAATAGCAGGCGATCACAGACCAATAGCAGGCGATCACAGACAATACCAAGCGATCACAGACCAATAGCAGGCGATCACAGACCAATATGCGGCTCTGGCTAAAAATCAAGATGACGACACTCAAAAAGTCAACCTCAAGGCTTCAAAACAGGAGTTCAGAAACCAATGGGTGACGTCACACTAGTGGCTACATCCATGTTTTTATACAGTCTATGAGCCACACATGAAGACATTTACTGGAGCAGGGTTGGTCAGACAGCAGGTGAGTGTGTGGAGCAGGGTTGGTCAGGCAGGTGAGTGTGTGGAGCAGGGTTGGTCAGGCAGGTGAGTGTGTGGAGCATGGTTGGTCAGGCAGGTGAGTGTGTGGAGCAGGGTTGTTCAGGCAGGTGAGTGTGTGGAGCAGGGTTGGTCAGGCAGGTGAGTGTGTGGAGCAGGGTTGGTCAGACAGGTGAGTGTGTGGAGCAGGGTTGGTCAGGCAGGTGAGTGTGTGGAGCAGGGTTGGTCAGACAGCAGGTGAGTGTGTGGAGCAGGGTTGGTCAGACAGCAGGTGAGTGTGTGGAGCAGGGTTGGTCAGGCAGGTGAGTGTGTGGAGCAGGGTTGGTCAGACAGCAGGTGAGTGTGTGGAGCAGGGTTGGTCAGACAGGTGAGTGTGTGAAGCAGGGTTGGTCAGGCAGGTGAGTGTGTGAAGCAGGGTTGGTCAGGCAGGTGAGTGTGTGGAGCAGGGTTGGTCAGACAGGTGAGTGTGTGGAGCAGGGTTGGTCAGACAGGTGAGTGTGTGAAGCAGGGTTGGTCAGGCAGGTGAGTGTGTGGAGCAGGGTTGGTCAGGCAGGTGAGTGTGTGGAGCAGGGTTGGTCAGACAGCAGGTGAGTGTGTGGAGCAGGGTTGGTCAGACAGGTGAGTGTGTGGAGCAGGGTTGGTCAGGCAGGTGAGTGTGTGGATTGATCAGGCAGGTGAGTGTGTGGAGCAGGGTTGGTCAGGCAGGTGAGTGTGTGGAGCAGGGTTGATCAGGCAGGTGAGTGTGTGGAACAGGGTTGGTCAGGCAGCAGGTGAGTGTGTGGAGCAGGGTTGGTCAGGCAGGTGAGTGTGTGGAGCAGGGTTGGTCAGGCAGGTGAGTGTGTGGAGCAGGGTTGGTCAGGCAGGTGAGTGTGTGGATTGATCAGGCAGGTGAGTGTGTGGAGCAGGGTTGGTCAGACAGGTGAGTGTGTGGAGCAGGGTTGGTCAGGCAGGTGAGTGTGTGGATTGATCAGGCAGGTGAGTGTGTGGAGCAGGGTTGGTCAGACAGGTGAGTGTGTGGAGCAGGGTTGGTCAGACAGGTGAGTGTGTGTTTTGGTGTGGGCTCATTTTGCCGCTGATTCCACTTGATCAGTGAATAATACAGTGGAGTGTTGGTCTAAATGAGTCATGTGTTTAAACAGCCTAAAGGATGTATAGGAATAGGGTTTGACCCGCACGATATAGCAACATAAACGATCTCCTGTTGTCTATGGTCCATTGTAATTTGTAAGTCGAATTGTATGTCTGCTCTTGGTTCCCAAATAACCGCAACAATCAATGCTGGGCAAAATACCTTGAAATCGGAGGTAACACTATCCTATCCTGTCCTGTAGTTTTCAGACATAAACTGGTCACTTGGCTCAGTGTTGTTGGCAGAACACCGTGGTCAAATAAAAGCTAAGATCTAACTGGTTGAGGCATTTCATTATACCAAGGGGAATATGAGCTAAAGGAAGATTAGCAAGCTCAAGCCTGTTTTGATGAAAGCTGCAGAAGATGTAATTAAAACCTTGAACTCAGAGCTCATCTGTCATTGAATTACAGCCAAACAGAGGAGCATCCCAGCCTGAACCCCCTGCCCCTCCACATGGGATTTGTCTGCATCAATTCCAAGTCTGGAAAGCTGGAAATGTCCTCTTTTGGTACGGCCAATCAATCTCCTTTATACAGGAGTGTGAACTCTGCTGGCCAATCGATCTCCTTTATACAGGAGTGTGAACTCTGCTAGATCCCAGATAAAGGTTTGGGAGAAAGCCAAGGATGTCTCTGCTTTTTAGACTTGCACAGTTTGCACATTACACTTTCACAGTCACTTCTTCTCCAAGCCCAAGGTTGCGTGTGGACCACCTGTGTGTGTGTCTGTGTGTATGTATGTACTGCATGTGTGTGTGTGTGTGTGTGTGTGTGTGTGTGTGTGTGTTTGTCTGCGAGTGTGTCCTTCACATATCTCGATAACCGTCCGTCCGATCGACTTCGTTGACTTTCCAAAACAGCCCAACGGAAATACATCTGTTAATACTTCTGTCCATTTTCTGACCGATCAGTGTGGCCACGGTGCCAGACCAAACCTCATCTTGAACTGTTTTCTGGTGACCATTCTGTCTCCAAGTGCCCACAGAGCTCCGGTGTAGAATAAACTGAGAAACAGGCGATGGTGGGCGCCACCTTCTTGATAATGATATTCATAACATTTCTATGTTATATGCATTTCCAAATATATTGCCCATTGTTTTAAACACGGATCCTTGTCTGTGGCTTGTAGCTTGGCAGCCAAAACCTGCTTTTTCTACTTTGTGTTTGCCCAATGTGGTGATGCAGCGAGATACCTTGAATCAAAACCCAGTCACTCTATCAGTCTGTGTCCAATCTGTCATTCACTCACCCAGATCTGCAGTTTGATCCTCTTGTCGTTGCGGAAGACCGTCTTCACCTTGAAGTCGATGCCCACCGTGCTGACGAAGGCCGAGGTGAACGAGTCGTCGGCGTAGCGGAACAGGAAGGAGGTTTTGCCCACGCTGCTGTTGCCGATGATCAGCAGCTTGAACATGTAGTCAAAGTTCTGGTCGGCCGCGTCCTTCTGGGACGGCTGCTGCTGGAGCCGCGAGTCAGTGGATGCCATCTAGAGGAGGGTGAGAAGAATTCCTTTATTTCCTTTATAACTGGGAACTGGTAATCTTTACCGGTTCAAAGTTCATGAGCTGGGACGTGACGTCACTAGAGCTGGTATTTCCCATTCCAAACTCGTAGGAGCCTCAGCAGCCCCGACCTCAAAAATCCAAGATGGCTGATCCGCGCAACAACAGTAGAGTTATAATCGTATAAATGCTATTTAGCACTTCTGTCTTGTTTGTGTCTCATTAAATCAGCTGTACACACAGCACGGCCTACTTCTATCTGTGTGGACAAGAGGCTGCAGTGTTTGTATGCGCAAAATGCCACGAAATGCCTTGTTATCAACTGTTATTGCTAACAATGGCTAGCGAGTGGATCTGACCAGTGAACAAACAGTGAACTTCCCAGCTCAACTTTTCTGCAAATGGAATGCTAACAAAACGGATGTGACGTCATTTAGCCTCCACCTCCCAGTTCTTTTGCGATAAAGGAACGCACGAGAAGTATCCGATTTGGACCACAGATGATCATGAAATCAATGCAGAAACGATCCCAACATAGATTTGATGCGTTTATCCAAGACAACCTACTTACAGCAATCACTTTTTTTTAAGGATTGGTGACAACAGCAAGAATCACCCCCCCAAAATCTGTCTCTGCTACTGCCATGCTCTGCTGAGGAGCATGGCTGATGGAGAGCGCACACCTCCGCCAAGGCCAGTAATCCAGTCTGCTATGATATGAACATTTTGTGACTTGGATCGGATCCGCTCCAAAATTGTATGGGTTATTCCTTGGTCCAGGCCACACCCCCTCTATGAAGTTGAATAAAACTCAGCCTATAGGGGTTTTTCCGTAATCCTGCGAACGATCGGACAAACATACAGACACACAAAAGACACCGAAAACATCGCCTCCTAGGCGAAGGTAACAATGAAAGCGTGTGCAGACAGAACTGAATTAGCTCATTTGTGCTTTTAAATAACGGGAAGCGAGGCCATCTGCCCGTCTTCTTAATGATAAGCAGCATCATCTTCTCTCCCAGGGGCAGGTCAGGTGTGAGGTTACCTGCCATTAGGCCTTTTAGTGTCAGTCATCAGAGCAGCAGGACAGGAGGGAGCAGGCAGCCCTCACAGCTCTGAGTGTGAACAAAATAAATAAATAAATAAAAACATCCCCCCCCCCCCGCCACACACACACACATGATCAATGGCTGCTCATCCCTGCCTCTGGTGAGGCTCGTCTCCGTGGAGACCAGACCAGAACTCAGCTGCCAGGCAGACCCATTAGTGGCCAAGGCAGTCGCTTCAGTCAGCTTGTAACTGGCCAGATGGAGAGAGATATCTATCACACTACCAAGGGCTATGAGGAGAGTAGCGGTGGGGTAAAAAAAAAAAAAAAAAAAAAAAATATATATATATATATATATATATATATACTGTATATATAGATACATGTACGCCAAGTATCACTCTTTTGAAATAACAATAATATCGTATCGTGACTTACGTATTGTGAATCGTGATACTTAAGGGACTCTGGTGATTCAGACACCTACGTCCTACCTATGAGTTTTCCTTTTGGGACATAATTTGCAGTTGAAAAAAGGTAATAAATCACAATAACATTGTATTGTGACATAAGTATAGTGATAAAATGGTAAATTGCCTGCATTTATATAGCGCTTTTATCAAAAGCGGCAAAAGCTCTTTACAATGAGTAGGTACATTCACACCGATGGCGGTAAGCTACAGTACCACACAGGGTGCCGGGCTGCTGGCGGAGCCATCGGGAGTAATTTGGGGTTCACAACTTCAGTGTCTTGCAACCCGACAACTCGCTCTATCTCCTGAGCCACAGCCACCTCATATGTGATGATATGGTATTGTGGGGCCTCTGGTGGTTCCCACCGCGAGAGGAGACGAGTAGAGGAGGAGAGGAGAGGAGAGGAGAGAAGAGGAGAGGAGAGAGAAGAGGAGGAGAGGAGAGGAGAGAAGTGGAGAGGAGAAGTGGAGAGGAGAGGAGAGGAGAAGTGGAGAGGAGAGGAGAGGAGAGGAGAGGAGAAGTGGAGAGGAGAAGAGGAGAAGAGAGGAGAGGAGAAGTGGAGAGGAGAGAGAAGAGGAGAAGAGAAGAGGGGAGGAGAGGAGAGAAGAGGAGAGGAGAAGTGGAGAGGAGAGAGAAGAGGAGAGGAGAAGAGGGGAAGAGAGGAGAAGTGGAGAGGAGAGAGAAGAGGAGAAGAGAAGAGGGGAGGAGAGGAGAGAAGAGGAGAAGTGGAGAGGAGAGGAGAGGAGAGGAGAAGTGGAGAGGAGACAAGAGAAGAGAAGAGGAGAGAAGAGGAGAAGTGGAGAGGAGAGGAGAAGTGGAGAGGCGAGGAGAGGAGAGGAGAAGTGGAGAGGAGAGGAGAGGAGAAGAGGAGCGGAGAGGAGAAGTGGAGAGGAGAGAGAAGAGGAGAGGAGACAAGAGAAGAGAAGAGGAGAGGAGAAGTGAAGAGAGGAGAGGAGAGGAGAGAAGAGGAGAAGTGGAGAGGAGAGGAGAGGAGAGGAGAGGAGAGGAGAGGAGAGGAGAGGAGAGGAGAGGAGAGGAGAGGAGAGGAGAGGAGAGAGGGCTCACTATAGTGTGGATCAGATAAGCCGTGACAAATAGACTGTGTGTAGCATCTTTATCCTCATAGTAATTATGGTGCCAATGTGTGACATGGTAAGTGGTCTCACTAATATGCTGCAAGTATACACTGGTGGCTTGGCTCTCGATGTGTGTGTGTGTGTGTGTGTGTGTGTGTGTGTGTGTGTGTGTGTGTGTGTGTGTGTGTGTGTGTGTGTGTGTGTGTGTGTGTGTGTGTGTGTGTGCGTGTGCCCAACATGAAATAGAGTACCGTGCAGATGTGTGATAAATTCTACTACACTCATTTTGCATTTCAGCATTTTTGGGAGGTGTCGGGAGCATTGCAACATGACCACATGAGAAACCATTGAATGAGATACACTGCATGAGTCAGCTGGAATCGACCAGACATGCCGTTTACACATCATTTGGCTAATGTACTCCTGGAATAAATACTGTAGCTGTTGTTGTTTAACGTCTCTTTGTTTCATACTGATGACCATGCAAAACCTAATCCAACAAGTCATTTACTACTGTTTATTCTATGCTATGTTGTGTTCTTATTCTTCTTATTCTGCTTATTTTGCATTTACTATTGTTTACTTCATGCTATGTGTGTTCTGTGAGCGAGCTACTGTAACTTGTCCCAATTTCCCCCCGGGGATCATTAAAGTCTTTCTGATTCTGATTCTGATTCTGAAGTCATGAAACTTAAAGGAACACTCCGCCCATTTTCAACCAGCTTTGTATCATTAGAACATCAGTAGTATATCAGAAAACTGTGAACGGTTTTGAAGTCTGTCATTTAATTTGACAGTTATTGAGTGTTAAAGTGTGGACCAGTGACATCACTGGTCCACACTAACTCAAATTAATAACTCATTAACCCAAATCAACTCTCAATAACTGTCAAACTATTCATCATTCATCTATTAAATGACAGACTTCAAAACAGTTTACAGTTTTCTGATATACTACTGATGTTCTAATGATACAAAGCTGGTTGAAAATGGGCAGAGTGTTCCTTTAAGAACGACTTAACTTTCAGTCCAAGTCAAAACATGTACAAGCTAAATGAGCTTGCAGCATACATGAGACCAATCTATTACCTTGATGTTGTCATGAGTAACGTCTGACACAACTTCACTGTTGAACCACAAGCCTGTGCCTAATAAACACATTTCTTCTCCACACCCCAATGATTGATATTACATCAATTCCTGTACCAGAAAATCATACAAAACACACAACTCATCTAGAAAAACCAATCGCTCAAAATATTAGCTGTATAATCCCATATCACATGACACCC
>NC_139644.1:33266800-33341800 GCF_964638095.1 Poromitra crassiceps | reverse complement strand
TCGCTCATAAGGACACTTAGGTAGATAGATGGTAAAGACAGGTAGACTTCTACGGTAGGATGAGGGCCCTTTGCAGGAAAGATAGTTTGATGGATATGAGTTTTTTATATGGAATGCTGTGTCCACGGCAGGTGCACTGCGCGTGCACTTAAAAAAAACGGTTTATGGGAAGCGCGTGCCTCATACAGCAAATAAAACAAAACCAACAAATAAAATAATCACTTAATGTGATCTATTTTTAAATAATAATTGGATTTTATATAGTGCATTTTTTAAAGACAGTAACGGTATTCAGAATACCACCGATTTAAACTGTAACTGTAATGGAACACAGTTACTCATATTTTGTATTTTAAATACATTATTCCGTTTTTCCCCAACCCTGATCACAGCCAACATAATGGAATAGGAATTTGACACAAGTTGCAGTGTTCCCAGCATAAAACATGAAATGACTGCTATGAAGAAAAGGGAAAGTGGAATATTTCAACAACAAAAAAAATGGAACCTGCGCATAACACTTTCTAAATAGTGGCTAAGTTCAGAGCAGTGTAGATCAGGTTGGTGGTGGTGCAGATGAATCCGATGAGGTTGCAGAGGTTGGACAGGCCATGGTAGCGGCCGAACGTGCGCTTGTAGGCTCTGTACTTGGGGTCCTGCTCTTTGAGCTTGGCGTAAGCCTCCTTCTGGCTGCCCAGGCCGATCTGCTTCCCCAGGCCGTGCTCCTCCTCCACCGCTCTGATCTGGAACATCACCTCGGTGACCATGGGGCCGAACCACTGGGCGTTCAGACCGGCCATGATCAGCGCCGCAAAGTACAGCACCATCTTCAAAACAAGAGGAGACACCATACTGCAAGAAACGCGACGAAATCATTTACTTAATAGAGTACCGCAGGAATTAGTCCGCAAGACCTGGATGCTAACACTTCCTGTTCCTTCTTCTTTGACTTTTAGACTTGGGATCAATGCTGATGTTTGTTGGGGGCTGTTCATGCTCACCCATTGACTTAAATATTTCTGATTAAAACTCAATACGTGTGTAATTTTCAATGTATTCATGTGCATCTTTAACATTAGCAGAGTATTTTGTATTCCATCCATGTTATTCAAACAACACACAGTTATGTCTGACCTGCACACTTTCATGCCAGTCCAGCAGCTCTCTGGGGTGGTACACTGCATACACTGCCAGGCTGACAAAGTTACTGCCCAGCAGACAGTAGAAGTATACAGGGAAGAGCTTGCTCTGTACCAGTCCAAAGGTGTGCAAAGTCACCTGCCACACCAATGCGAAACCTGTTGGCAAAGGGACAAAGATGATTAACAGATAAACAGAAAGCAAATATGGCACTGGGGCATGCTTGTCTTACAAGCAACAACTCTTTAAATGCCCCTATTGTACCTGCTATGAAGGAGACCCAGACCTGCATCCCCCAGGAGAAAGACAGCGCCAGCAGGTGCAGCACTTTGACCAAGTCTGTGGGATCCCCTTCTGTCACCATGGTGTCACTGACTGTGCAGACTGCAAAGACACACAGAGACAGGATGGCTGATTTGAAAAAGCTTCAAGCATCATTCGTTTTCATGGCTGGGCACAAGTCATTTTCACTGAAAGAAAAATGATCTTATGTGCTCTGAAATGATCTGCATCATATCAGCACGCTGCTCCATCTGCTGCAGAGCTGATAGTTCAACCGAGTCAGATAAGGACTGTATCTAGAGCAGGCAGGAGAGCACGAAACCCACTGAGTTTGGCCTAATAGGGTTGTGAAGGTAAATATTTGAAAGAGAAGAGAATTGAAAGAGATCAGCTGCTTTGGCTTTAGCCCTAGCTTAGCCTACTAAGCGGAGGGAGTTCCACAAGTTATACTTCTCTAAAGTGTTGCTGACTTCATTTCACATTTCTTCGGGGCAGCATAATACTGTTAAAGCTACACTTACCTACGTATCCTCTTCCTCAAATATTTTCAAATGCCGAATGAAAAGTATTAACGAACGATACAATCAGCTACAATCAATGTAACGTGATTACTGTATTATGCTCCTTTATGCTCCAGTCCAAGGTTCATTCTTCTTCTTCTTCTTCTTCTTCTTGTTCTTCTTCTTTGGCCTTTTACGGCAGTTGGCATCCTTTAAGTTGCATTACTGCCTCCTTCTGGATTTACCCGTCCACTGTTTCTCTAGAAAAGAGTTGGAAACACTGCCTCCGCTGCAAGCGCCATCGTTTTGGTAAGAGAACAATCACACCGACTCGCACACCCAAATGCTAAATATGTGGTCTGATGAGATTAAACACATATTCGTAGCGTTACCTCAACACTGCCCTTTCGCCCAAATTGTTTGAAATAGCACTATTATCTCACAATCTAGTTAACGCGAGTTACTTACAAGCAAGCAAGCAAGCAAGCTAGTAGTTGTTCACGAGCTAGTGTTAGCTTGCTAGCATGTACCGTTAGCTTTGTTGTTTTCTGGTGCGTTAGCACAATGCAGTTGATCTAGCGTTATGCTAGCCTCAACGCGAGACCCATTCTTCAACATGGAGAATGAAGGCTGAGTCGCGCGTTGAGGCTAGCGTTATGCTAGCCACGATGCTAATTGTGTCACCGATGCATGTAACAGCATCAGCATCTTCTTGACGTTGACGGTTCACACTACTTGGTTTCAGGTTAAATTCAGTCACTACAGCCATTTACTATCATTAATTAACTGTAAATTACGCTAACCGCAAGATCATGAAAGTTACCTGAAAGTAGCATTATTGCTGTTGAGATTATGTGTTATATAACGCTAGCCCATTCATTCTCTTATGTGACTAGTGTACCTAGGCCTAGTAGGCCTACTACTGTCAAGCTTAGGCTGGCTTTACACGGTGAAACTTTCAGGCAACTATAGTTGCAGGTTGCAAATTGTGGTATTGTTTTTCATTTTCTCTCTCTTGAATTATATGTTAATGTAGGGAGTGCCTCATTCAACTTGCATCTTTGTATCTTATTTTGTATCGTTTTCTAGCTATTTTGTATCGTTTTCTAGCTAATAACGTCAATTTGGACGTGTTGTATTAGGTTTTCTTCTGCCACTGGCTACTTTATTTCATTGGCTGTCCCGAGAATAGGAAGAGAGCCATCCATCCATCAGTGCATAATAGCCTATCAGCGTTTTGATTGGCTGTTGCATGAAACTAGTTTCACAAAGTTGAGAGTTTTGCAACTGTTGCAGCTGATCTAATCAACAGAAATGTAATGTTATTCACACTTTGACTATCAGTCAAATAGGGTGTTAGTAATGGTTGGTGCTGTGAAATAGTTGTCTGATAGAATGAACCATACCAGACGCAATCATTATTTCCTGGCAGTAGCTGATCACAACTTTCCTAACCTACACCAACTCACCCTGCTCAACATGCTCAACGATGGCCTGTGTTGCCTGTATGAAATGGACCAAGAAGTGCAGCTATGGCTTTCATTGTTTCTGCTTGTTAGGGGTTCAAGCCCTGAAGGGGCTGAAACCCTATTGTTTTTCACCCGGTTTATTATTCTCGTTATTATTGTTCATCTGACCCGACGCAAATTCCCGTGAGTTGGTAAATGGTAGAGACCTGACATTTGGCCCAATGACAGATATTGTTGGCAGGTAGCTGCTCAAGAAAGATTTTTCGAATCGGCCTGAAGGTGGCGCTATAATCCACGGTTTTACGTTAAAGGCCATAACTTCCACGCCGTTGGTCAGATTTTCAAACTTTTTTTTTCCAGATGTTCAGGTGGACCTGCTCTACAAATTTGCCATAATAGTAGGGTCATCTGTGGCACTTCCGTGACCGTGGAGAGCGAAGGTCCGTTTCTCAATGGATTTGTCATCTAGGAGGGTTAATAAACAAATTTAGCCGGGGTGTATTTTTAAAAAAGGCGGGGAAAATATTTGAGAGACCAAAATCCAAAATGTCTGCCGTGGAAATGAACTTTTTAATGGTTTGACCTACAATGATGCACAATACATGGTTTCAGAGCTTATTCTGGTCAAGGAATACATATTTGGTGTTTATATAATGATTTGACTTATTTCTGACCTTCAAATCCAAGATGGCTGCCAATTTTGAGCTCTAAAAGGCAGTTTTTTCAAAATCGTCATAGAGCCTTCATATTAGGCTTGAATGACAGGTCTTCTCATGATGAGTTGAATAATATACAGTATAAGTACACAGAAGTAATCTCTGAGGTCATTAAAGTCAATGTTTGTGTGTAAACAACAGTTGCTGATTTGCGGTTTCCCATTAAATAGGGTAGGCTACTGAGAATATGGTGTCCAGTTCATCCCATCACATTTTCATAATGAACCAAAAACAATTTTGCACTATAGCCTAACATAAAATAATATTCTGTATGCAAAGCTAGCAAGGTTAGTTGCTTGAGCTGAATTTAAAGGTCAACTCAAAACAAACAATGAAATTAACTTTGAAATTAAAACTGAATCCTAGGCTACTAAATTTCATCAGCACACAGTAAAGGAAACTTGTCTTTGAACTCAGCTGACTGTCTAGTCCTAATCCCTGTTGTGCAATGTCCCTTTTCAGTGACGTTTTAGTTTTTGTTAAGAGTATGGACTTTTAATCTTGACCTTGTTGGTAGGCAACGGCCCTTTTTCAGTCAAGCATTTTCAGATTAGCTCAGTCAGTCTGTGAAGCAGTCAGTGTCAGCACTTGCGCGAGCTCGCTTTTTCTCTAACTAATGTTAACATTACACACTTTAAGACACTTTGTTTGAGGATATAAAAGGAGGTACGGTGGTGTAGTGGTAAGCACTATCGCCTCACAGCTCGAAGGTCGTGGGTTCGATTCCCACCTGGGACGATGTGAACGCTGAAGGAATGCGTGCCCATCCGCATGTCCTCGAGTGCCCACCGCCCGGGTGGGGTCGTCAAAAGGGCCTTTCTGTGTGGAGTTTGCATGTTCTCCCTGTGCCTCCCGGGGGTTTCCTTCATATAGGAACCCCCTTCACCAAAAACATGCAATATCCTGGTTGCTAATGTGGTTCCTCCTCTGGTCGTTAAGGGCGCCTGTTCAGAGGGAGGGGAACTGGTTGGAATAGTGTGAACCTCCCACGTGCTATGTCCTACCGGTGAAGCTTCCCCTGTCAGGTGAAAAGAAGCGGCTGGCTAACTGCCCATGTCTCGGAGGAAGCATGGAGCCAGTTTCGGCTCTCCCCAGATCGGCAGAGGGTGGAGTAGCAACCAGGATAAAGAAATTACGTTAGCACTAATGGGGGATAAAAATGGGATAAAAAATCGGGGGGGGGGGGGGGGGGAATATATAATAAAATAAAAAGAAAACTTTGTTTGAGGTTATCAACGTTATTCACTAGTCTAAAGATAGTTCTGCCATCAAGAACATATAAAACAAAAGCAAAAACAATTTTTATTTGCAGAAGTCATCATTGATATTTGGTGTTAGCTAACGTTAGGTAACGTTATTATTTTTAGCTAAAGTTAATGTTATCTGTCTCCACAATTCTGTCAACTGACATATGCATTTGCTTTTGAAAATAAACAGCGTATAACAGCAATATAATATAACAGTAATATAATAGCGAGTTGCTTTGCCTCCCAATGAAA
Source organism: Poromitra crassiceps (assembly GCF_964638095.1). Taxonomy (NCBI): domain Eukaryota; kingdom Metazoa; phylum Chordata; class Actinopteri; order Beryciformes; family Melamphaidae; genus Poromitra; species Poromitra crassiceps. Next base: position 33,336,194 of record NC_139644.1, on the reverse strand, counting down.
GACAAAGCACACAATGTCCTATGAATGTGTCCTAAAATGTGACAAGCCTTGCAAGCCCACCGATACAATAAATCAAGGCAAATGGGACAGCTTACAATTAAAAGCCCAAGACTGGTCAGGACTTGATAAATTTGATGATGTTTACACCACCACCTCCTGGGAAGATGGGGCAACCAATCGGTACATGCATTCGTCATGTTATATTTCTATTTAATCTTCAGTTATGCTTAAGCAAGCCAGGCTGTTTATTTTCAAAAGCAAATGCATATGTCAGTTGACAGAAGTGTGGAGACAGATAACATTAACTTTAGCTAAAAAATAATAATGTTACCTAACGTTAGCCAACACCAAATATCAATGATGACTTCTGCAAATAAAAATTGTTTTTGCTTTTGTTTTATATGTTCTTGATGGTAGAACTATCTTTAGACTAGTGAATAACGTTGATATCCTCAAACAAAGTGTCTTAAAGTGTGTAATGTTAACATTAGTTAGAGAAAAAGCGAGCTCGCGCAAGTGCTGACACTGACTGCTTCACAGACTGACTGAGCTAATCTGAAAATGCTTGACTGAAAAAGGGCCGTTGCCTACCAACAAGGTCAAGATTAAAAGTCCATACTCTTAACAAAAACTAAAACTTCACTGAAAAGGGAGATTGCACAACAGGGATTAGGACTAGACAGTCAGCTGAGTTCAAAGACAAGTTTCCTTTACTGTGTGCTGATGAAATTTAGTAGCCTAGGATTCAGTTTTAATTTCAAAGTTAATTTCATTGTTTGTTTTGAGTTGACCTTTAAATTCAGCTCAAGCAACTAACCTTGCTAGCTTTGCATACAGAATACTATTTTATGTTAGGCTATAGTGCAAAATTGTTTTTGGTTCATTATGAAAATGTGATGGGATGAACTGGACACCATATTCTCAGTAGCCATACCCTATTTAATGGGAAACCGCAAATCAGCAACTGTTGTTTACACACAAACATTGACTTTATTGACCTCAGAGATTACTTCTGTGTACTTATACTGTATATTATTCAACTCATCATGAGAAGACCTGTCATTCAAGCCTAATATGAAGGCTCTATGACGATTTTGAAAAAACTGCCTCAAAATTGGCAGCCATCTTGGATTTGAAGGTCAAAAATAGGTCAAATCATTATATAAACACCAAATATGTATTCCTTGACCAGAATAAGCTCTGAAACCATGTATTGTGCATCATTGTAGGTCAAAGCATTAAAAAGTTCATTTCCACAGCAGCCATTTTGGATTTTGGTCTCTCAAATATTTTCCCCGTCTTTTTTAAAAATACACCCCGGCTAAATTTGTTTATTAACCCTCCTAGATGACAAATCCATTGAGAAACGGACCTTCGCTCTCCACGGTCACGGAAGTGCCACAGATGACCCTACTATAAGGACCCTCAATGTCCGCCTGGAAAGTTTTTGAGATATTTGGAAAAGTTTGGAAAACACATTTTTTGCATCTCCTCCTAGACCGTTGGACCGATTTGCACCAGACTCGCAGGGAAGCATCTATGGAGCAAGCTCTACAATCGTGATTGGTGGATTTTTGAAAGCTACTTTAGTTTCGGAGATATTGATCGCTAAAGTTGAGAGGGGTGTGGCCTCACAGCTAAATTGTCATAACTTCATGACCGATTAAGGAATCTTCACAAAACTTGCAGGAGGTCTTCGGAGACCATCCCAGACCATGCGTGTCAAATTTGGTGCAATTCCACCAAAAGGGGGCGCTATAGCAGCATTCAGTACCTGTACCTTCTAAATTGTTTGATTTTGAAAGGCGGCAGGAAGTGCTGATTCATTGGAATTATGGCCAGCCTGACGTCTTGTATTGACACTTGACACTTCTGAGCTGATTTCAGAAAAGAAAGTGTCATTTGGCCTGTAGGGGGCGTTATTGTTTGCCTATGGGGGGCGCTACAGCAACGTATCTCCGCAACCGTAACTCGTAGAGGCTCAGGGATGGCGGCGTTGGACTCGGGGTGGAAAAGTAGCTTTAGGACGCCCGTGCGGAATCACCATCGCACCTTCCGTTTCCCATTTATTAGGGGTTCAAGCCCTGAAGGGGCTGAAACCCTATTGTTTTTCACCCGGTTTATTATTCTCGTTATTATTGTTCATCTGCCCCGACGCAAATTCCCGTGAGTTGGTAAATGGTAGAGACCTGACATTTGGCCCAATGACAGATATTGTTGGCAGGTAGCTGCTCAAGAAAGATTTTTCGAATCGGCCTGAAGGTGGCGCTATAATCCACGGTTTTACGTTAAAGGCCATAACTTCCACGCCGTTGGTCAGATTTTCAAACTTTTTTTTTCCAGATGTTCAGGTGGACCTGCTCTACAAATTTGCCATAAGGACCCTCAATGTCCGCCTGGAAAGTTTTTGAGATATTTGGAAAAGTTTGGAAAACACATTTTTTGCATCTCCTCCTAGACCGTTGGACCGATTTGCACCAGACTCGCAGGGAAGCATCTATGGAGCAAGCTCTACAATCGTGATTGGTGGATTTTTGAAAGCTACTTTAGTTTCGGAGATATTGATCGCTAAAGTTGAGAGGGCGTGGCCTCACAGCTAAATTGTCATAACTTCATGACCGATTAAGGAATCTTCACGAAACTTGCAGGAGGTCTTCGGAGACCATCCTAGACCATGTGTGTCAAATTTTGTGCAATTCGACCAAAAGGGGGCGCCATAAACGCCAGAAATGGGCGTGGCTTAACATAAAAAAGGCTGTAACTCCACACCTGTTTGTCCAATGATCGCGAAACTTGTCAGATATATCAACGAGGATGTCCTAGTCAGAATCAGAAGCTTTGTCATCTGCGCAAGGCTTGAACCCCGCCCATCGCCGCTTGCGGCTATATTTCTATTTGTATTTCACAGTTTTAACTACTGAGAGGAAATAGTAATTCAACAGAGATGCATTGAGAAAGTGTCAGTAAAGATGCAGAAATGATGTCCGTTGACAATGGGGAGGAGAAAAAACTTAATGCAGTTTTTCTCCTGCAGAGCTACCACATCAAACATGGGACGCAGAAAGTCAAAGAGAAAGCCACCCCCCAAGAAAAAACTCACAGGCAACCTGGACACCCAGTTCACCTGCCCGTTCTGTAACCACGAGAAGTCCTGTGATGTCAAAATGTAAGCTCAGCTCATTGTAAGATCTAAATCCTCTCTGAAATGAATTGCATCGTGGAAAGTAGTAAAAATGTATTATGAATCAAAAACCTTTCATCTTATGTCTTCCAGGGAACGAACTCGGAACACGGGAATTATATCCTGCACGGTTTGCTTGGAGGAGTTCCAGACTCCTATAACTTGTATCCTTTTAAACCAGAAAATATATATTTTTTAATCTACATGGCATCTTGTTGGGTCACTCTGAATTGTATAAATGTTTGTCTCTGCGCTGTGCTAGGGCCGCAACTGATTACTTCCATTGTCGATTATTTTATTGATTAATCAATTAGTTGTGTGATCTGTGAAATGTCAGAAAATGGTGAAACAGGTCGATCAGTGTTTCCCAAAGCTCAAGATGACAAATGTCTTGTTTTGTCCCAAAGATATTCAGTTTACTGTCAGAGGAGTGTATATATATATATATATATATATATATATATATATATATATATATCCACCTTATTTTTGAATGCCCCACTGTAAAAAATAATTGTGCGTACAAGGTCCGGTTTAATGGCACTCATTGTTGCAGCTTGCCATTTCCTAATGTATTCTACTTGATTTGAAAAGATGGCCACCTACACTCAGTCCCTTGTACCCTGGCTGAATTGAACATAACTTGGCCAATAAGTATGTAACATACCAAATAAAACAACCCGTAATATCTTAATTTTATGTAGAATGCAGAGGACATGTAACTGTTAAGTTAAACTCGCGTTCCAGGAATATTGTATTTACTGCGCTGCTCTAAAATAACGTTAGTGGCGCGAGGCTCAGAGAGCCTGTTCGTCCTAGAAGCCACTCGCTTTGCACCAGAAGACAATCGATTTGGGGGTGGAACACGCCAGGATTGGCCAACGCCAACGCCAGTGCCCAGAACTGTCGAATCAAATCATCGACAGAGATGCTATGGCCCGCCTCCCAGTATTCTCAGTGTGCAGAGATAGATAGAACGTTAGAAATATAGCCAACCACGTTATAAACAACTAACCAATGCTGATGGGTCCGTATGGAAATGGTTGTGCCCGAAATGGTTAAAAGTTATATCAATTTGGTCATTCAGTGGCGTTTTACTGCCATGTAACATAACTAACTAGCGGCTAATATTAGCCACGATTACCCATGAATCAATGCACTGCGCTCTTAACTCATTGAGTGCCAGCCACTTTTGGAGAACGGATGCTCCCAGTGCCAGAGTTTCAGAGCGTTTTCAGTGATTTCTCGAGGCCCACAGAATATTGTGTGATATTACTATGTAAACACTGAACATGCACAAAGAACGATGAGACTCTATTCTATCATCTGCAAAAAAAAGTTTATTGATCCCATTTTCCGTTCTTTAGTTATGAGCCGGAGAAGATAGGCTGTTTTGAGCAAAAAGACACTTTTCAAATTAGAAGCTGAGTTATTCCGCCTTTTGTGAAATGCAGCATTTCAAGCACATTCACTGAGTCATCTGGTGGGCATCGGATATTCTGGCTTGCGTTTGTCAATCCTGTCCTGCTGCCTGGGTCTGTCTGTGTGTTGCGCGCTGCTCTGCGTGCCCCCCCCCCCCCCCCCCGCCCCGCCTCGCCCCGCCTCGCCTCGCCTCAACTGCACACTCCTCCTCCTGTCTGTGGTGGCTCTCTGCTGAGTTTGCTGTGCGCACAGTGAAGGGACATCGACATCCTGCTTTTTTACAGCGTTCCGCGTGTGTTTGTCACCGGCAACGATGCTTCCAGTGGAGAATAATAACAACTCCACGGTGTGGATGTGCGGATGTGCTGTCCGGCTCAATTGTGGGAGCAGATTGGCTGCTGCAGGCACAGCTGCAGTAACGTGCTTCAGCATATCGATGCATACGGATGCGATGCGATTTCCGTTTCCATAACGACTTCTTCTTTGTTTTTTCCTTGCCTTTCTGTTATGTGGAGAGCACTGTCGCCACCTAAGGGTTCTGTAAAATAGGTTAGACACATCCAATAGCTATAATATTTGTACATCAGAGGCAGAAGGCTTTGATCGACGCCCCACCGTCAAAAAACGCAATTGACGAACATGTCCGTCCTTGGCACTCTACGTTACTATTTGAAATGACGAACATGTCCGTCCTTGGCACTCAATGAGTTAAAGGGATATTTATCGACAAGATTTTTGCCAAGCTGGACCTGATTAGTGATTTGCTCCGTTCGCCCAGACGGGTGTCAAGCTGTCAGCAACCAGGCTGGGAGGATCACACCGGAAGAAGCACCCATCAGCTAGATCAGGCAAAAATGGCCGCCAAAAATAAGGTGGATATATATATATATATATATATATATATATATATATATATATATATATATATATATATATAAAAAATAAATACTCAAGCGATTGATCCATTATAAAATAGTTGCAGGCTAATCGAGGAATCATTGCAGCTCTACTCTGCATTGGAACGCCCTTAACCTTTCGCGTCCAGATCTGTCGGAGCCAGTGGATGTTTACAGCGACTGGATCGATGCCTGTGAAGCGGCCAATCAGTAGTCGTGTTTTCCTGTGACTCACCACCTCTCTAACCTCACTCACTTACAGTACATTCCACCCCACCGATCGGTCAGGTGATCTGGTTCCTGTCCTGCTAGCACAATGTAGCAAACCTTCAGAAACCATGGATACACTAAAGTCCCTGAGAACCTTGATCTTTTTTCATGTGCTGCCTGCATGACACACTGTGTTTCATTTTGCTACCTTGTGGCTTGCTGAGCACGACACATTTCTCTGGCTGGGCCAGAATTTTGCCATTTTGTTTAATAGGAGAATCCCACCCCGTCTACATCACGGCTCCCAACACAAGGATTTGCATATTGTCATCTTAGTCAGTGGTTCCCAAACTCGGGTACCTGGAGCGTGCTACAGGGCGTACGCTAGAAAAATGGGAAAATGTCAAAATGTAAGACTAAATCATGAAAGTGAATGGAACGTTAAAAACAAATTGCTCAGGAGGCACTAATTGCAACTCTTTCACTCCCAATTATGAATTTCTAATGTTGTATTCTTCAAAAGGTGGGTTATCATTCATTCATTGCATCATGCTATGGTTTTCTTTTGCAGTTTTCTAAGCAAAATGCTGTAGTTGGGTAAAGAGGGTACTTGGATTCAGAAATCAGGGAAAGGGGGTACTGAAGCCAAAAAAAGACCCACTGTCTTAGGGATTACATCATGTATCTTTGGGACTAGAATGTAATGTAAATGGGTTGTGGGACATCCTTTTAAGTTGTCATCAGACAGATATTACCGCTTGTGTAAAACCTTCAGTGTCACCGTTGGTGATGTATGGATGGAGGAATTACCATGATTCTCTCATCCCCAGGTTGCTGCAGGCTGGTATGAGGTCATTACAACACATTCCCTTGTGATTTTTTTAGTTTTCAGTCACGTCAGTATTGTACTGAAATGCTTTTGTTGGTTGACATTTTTTGCTTTGTTTCATGAACTGCAATAACTCTTGTAGTGCAGTAGATGTATATATATATTTTGTGCCCCATTAAATGTTTTGTTATTTTTTAAGTCACAATCATGTAATTTGTATGAGAAACTACTCTAGAAATTAAATCCGTATTTCACATCTTACTGTGTATTTGTGTTTTGGGGTAATAACAGTAATATGAGAATTAATACGCAACCATATTTTTGAAGTGTTTTTATTGCACAAATGTCATGTTTAGTGAAAGGCATATAGAAAATATTCAGAGGTTGGCATGATGTATAGTCTAAACAATGTTGAGACAAAGTCAAGAGTATGGTGACATGTTGCTATACATTTACTATGCAGTATAATAGATGGGAATGAACACACTAAAAGAAAATCTACAAGTCAACCATCTTTGAATAAAGGGAATGTTTGTGGACATCCGGTGGATTACAGTAAATGTAAATGTGCTGTTCATAACTGTCTTGAAACACTAGATGGCGCACTAGCACAAGAAGTCAAATATAATAGAGGCCATGATGCCTTTATTGTGATGAACAATTGAGAGCTCATGTGTTGGCTTGTTCAAGACTGATCACATAAACCAGGCTTATTGAACAGCACCTCATTTCATAATCCAAAAGCCAATTCATCAGAATATTTTCTGAATTAATTTAGGCCTTTTGATGTAATGACAAACTGGCTATTTAGTTCCCAACTCTTTCTAAGTTAATATCATCATTGCCCTCTGATGTGATGAAAATGAATTCCATTACAGCTAGTAAGCGCTAATAATCTAAACAATAACATTACATTCAAGACATTCGGTGGGTGTATCATATTATGATACAGAAAACATCAATAAACAAGAATCTGCATATCTCTCTTCATTCACATCAGCGATTTTCTTTTTTTTAGACTGGTTGTAAGCGTTTGCTGCACACACGGTGATGCTAGGTAAAGTGCAACTGGAGCAACAGCACGTTAAAGCCCAGGTTCACTGAGGCACAAGGCGAGCAGAGCAAGTCTCCCATAGGATGAGAACCCAAACTCCAAGAAACAAAACATGATCAAGCAATTTCAAAAAGGTGAGAGGGGCCATTATACACACACAGTTGGATGTCACAACGCCTACATTTGGTCTTTCACTTTATTAGCATTGTAGCGTGGCTGACAGTCCTCCTCCCCCTATTTTTACAAAATAAATCAACCTTGTTGAAAAGGATTAGGAAAGGCTGCAACACAGGTCGTCTAAAACGGCCCTTTAAAATGGCGATGTGGCATGTGAACGTAACAATATGCCAGCGCAGCAGGTGCACACAACACAAGGCAAAAGTCCGCACAAAGCTTACAAGTCCTCCTGCATCGTCCGCCCCAGTCGGTCACGTCGACCCGGCCCGGGTGGGGGGGGGCTTCCATGTCATCCAGCGGAATGAAATCCTAGAGCCTGCTGCGCTCCAATGTGGGCGTGGACTCCGATTCCAACAGGGTCAAAGGTCAACAGCACGGTCGCTCGTTCCCATTCGTGGAGCTTTCGAAAGTTCATGCTGGATGGGAAGGGTTGGGAGGTGAGGTGAGGTGTGGGGTATCGACAGCTATAAAATCTCCAATTACACTATGTATATAAAAAGTGGTAGAAAAAAAATATAAATAGCAAAAGGATATTAAATCTTGAGTTATGAGATGGTTTTCTTCCCATCTCGGGTATGTCTGATAGCAACTAATAAAATTCCTCAGAGGAAAAGCGAAAATCTCTGTTGAAAAGTCCCATAGTGGTTTGGGAAAAGAAGTTGGCCACTAACTGAAAATTTGGACATAAGGTCACTGTAAACAGGCTTTTTTCTTTGACTAATGGAAAGACAAACAATAAATCCCTCAGAGCAAAAAAGGGCAAAATGGTTGGAAGCAGAGGGGGAATGAAGACGGTAAAATGACGACGGCCATGGCGACGACGTCAGCGGGTGTTAAATAACAGTCTGGGTGGTCTTTGCTCATTACAAAGACAAGTTGCAGTTGTCTGGAAGTTAAGCGAAGGGGTGGTGGGGAGTGGGCTAGTCCGTCTCGTGTCTGCCCTAGTCCTCGGAGTAGTGGTGGGGAGTGGGCTAGTCCGTCTCGTGTCTGCCCTAGTCCTCAGAGGTGGTGGGGAGTGGGCTAGTCCGTCTCGTGTCTGCCCTAGTCCTCGGAGTAGTGGTGGTAGCCGTCGAACTCCGCCCCGTCTCCGTTGTTATAGTGGGCCTCGGTGGGGTTGGTGCAGTACTTGTTGTCATAGACCTGGCGCGGCTGGCCGTAGCTGGTCATGCCCTGCTGGGACGCCACTTTGTTGGTGCCCATCTGCAGGGATACGGTGGTGGTGTCGCAGTGCTCCAGGTCCAGCTTCTTGTCAAAGATGTGCCTCCTGGTTCCTGGGGCTGTCATGCCAGACTGAGAGAGACAGACGGAGAGAAAGATGTTAGTGGACTAGATTAGATCTCAATCGATCAATTTCAATCAACCAATTGTATATCTATATAGCGCCAAATCACAACAAGAGTTATCTCAAGGCACTTTACAAATAGAGCAGGTAGAAGACCAGGCTCCTGAATACCGATTAATTTATTTCCCTTATCAATATGTGTGCAATGTATCTCGCAGTCCAATATTCAATCTGGATGAGTGTAAAGATGGATTAGCATAATGCCAATAATTGAAATGTAAAAGGGAGGCTGTGCTCACCTGATTGGCTCCCTTGTTGGTCCCCATCTGCAGGCTGATGGTGGACTGGTCCAGTGGGCTCTCCATGCCCATCTTGGAGTCATACAGGTGGCGTCGTGTGCCGTATGATGTCATGCCCTTTTGGCTGGCAAGCTTGTTGGTGCCCATCTAGAGACATTGAGAAAGATACCGTGTTACATTGTATTTTTATTGATAAGTTACTTATTTTCTACTTTGGGGAAATTTAGCTGGTTTCCAGCAGGGGGCACACTGCAGCTCCATAGGCATTAGGCAAGCGACTTTACCCATAGACTGTATAAAAGACCACCACACCTCTGGATACAATTCTCCACTCATAAACAAGGCAGTATGCAACCCTGGTCATGAAGTAGTAGATAAGAAGTAGAAGTCCTCTGCTGTTCTGACCTGCAGGCCGATGATGTTGCGTCCCTCCTTGAGTTTCTCCGGGGCGAAGCGGCGCTGGTGCTTCTCCGCGTACTTCACCCCCATGTCATACTTGGAGTGGAAACCTTTCGACTGGGCCTGAAGAGAGAGAAGTATGCAGAGACAGAAAGGAAAATAATGGTAATACATTTTTTCAAACCCATATTGTTTTTATTACGCCATTACTTTTGCCAAATGGCACTAAATTTTTTATCCTCTCCTATGTTACATTCCATACAACAGAAAGCCCACATAGGCAGGCTGATGACTATTGTTATATTGCTGCACTATAACTTGACTGTTTCATCTTCAGATGCTGATGGCTGATGGATGCTGTAAAGCCAAATATATGCTCATTGTGGCTACTGACTTCCCCCGCTTTTTAACGTGCAGGCTAGAGTTTCCAGTTTTTGATTAATTATCAATGATAATGATGATATTAGTATGATAATTGACTGTATGATAATTTCTCATACATTATCTGACAACATTGGGCTGTGAAAAAGAGGGAGATTTTCTGGAGCATCGGTGAATGGCATCAACGTACCCCTCCCCATATAACCCTACACCACACATTAATAGAATAAATACAAGGATGTAAAGTAAATTGCTTTTAAATTAGCCTTAAATTCATAGCTCACAGTAAAATAAATAATGATACAATTAATTTAAATAAACATACACTCCAATGTACAAAAGATGTGATCAAAAGTCAGCATCTAAAATTTACATCACAAAAAAATGAAAAAGAAATGTTCTTGGTGACTAGGCAGCGTCCGACACGCCTCCCATGAGGAACGTGAAGATTCCTTCCTTTACCATTTGGAGTTAAAGGAACAGTTCACCCAAAACTGAAAAGTCTGTCATCATCTCCTCCCCCTCATGCCAGTTGAAACACAGGTGAAGTTAGCTCCTCCCCCTCATGCCAGTTGAAACACAGGTGAAGTGTGTCCATAATAACACACAGGGAGGTTCAGCACGGCTCGAGAGAAAACCAGTCACCGCTGACTTCAGACAATGATGACAGAATTGCCATTTTCGGGTGAACTGTTCCTTTAAGCACCCTTTGCCACTACAGCCTGTAATGACACAGTCAACATAAAGCAGCACAGTGCATGGTAGAAATGAGAAAACGCTGCCCTCACCAGTCCAGCCAGAGCGATGAGTGTGCTCTGGACCTGAGTGTGGTTGCCGTTCTCAAACAGATCGTTGGCCTCAAACAGGTCGTGGGGCTTCAGGCCGTATTCTGTGATCGCACGGACAAAGTTCCCGATGTTTTCCAGCTGCAGAGTAAAGCAGACACAACGCAAAATGGAATGAGTGAAGAAGGGCATCTATTTGTCATATTACACAGAGTCTAATTCATTTTCATGTCTTTTCAGCAGAGGTGTCAAAGCATGGCTTTAATTGGAGCAGCAAGTGTCTTATTATTATTATTATCATTATTTATCATCATCTTATCTTGTCTTGTCTTCTTATCTTATCTTGCCGCACTTTGTTAGCTGCGTTTATTTTTCTTTCAAATGTGATCACAATTACTCAAAACTCTGTAACATCTAGAATCTACAAGTCGAGGTTTGTGTTGCAGTTTGTCATTGTCTTTAACATCCTACTCATTCTTCAAAACAATGTGCTGTTTGCTTTCTCAGTCCGTACAAGACGACTAGACCGCATGCTGTGATGGGCTACATTTGATTACTTTCTGGAATGTAAATAGGCTGTGTGTGTGTGTGTGTGTGTGTGTGTGTGTGTGTGTGTGTCTCTTGTGTGTGTGTGTGTGTGTGTGTGTGTGTGTGTGTGTGTCTCTTGTGTGTGTGTGTGTGTGTGTGTGTGTGTGTGTGTGTGTGTGTGTGTCTGTGTGTCTTGTGTGTGTGTGTGTGTGTGTGTGTGTGTGTGTGTGTGTGTGTGTGTGTCTCGTGTGTGTGTGTGTGTGTGTGTGTGTGTGTGTGTCTCGTGTGTGTGTGTGTCTTGTGTGTGTGTGTGTGTGTGTGTGTGTGTGTGTGTGTGTCTGTGTCTCGTGTGTGTGTGTGTCTTGTGTGTGTGTGTGTGTCTCGTGTGTGTGTCTCGTGTGTGTGTGTGTGTGTGTGTGTGTGTCTCGTGTTGTGTTGTGTTGTGTTGTGTTGTGTTGTGTTGTGTTGTGTTGTCCATGCCAAGAGGGCAGGCTAATCTGGTTTCACACACTCTGGAAAACAACATGTGAACAGCAGGGTGAAATGGAGGCGATATGTATTTTGTCATAGATCATGTCCGCTAGTTACCCGGTGCCCGAGGCTGGAGAAGCCATGTATGAGAATATGGATTTTATTCAGGCGTCTCTCGGGGGCTGTTAAATTACCTGGTGCCAGTTTTGACTGGAGCTGTTGATCTTCCTCACCGAGCCTGGCTGAAGCGTGTTGATGAGCCTGCGAAGAGAGAGACACCAAATAGCTTTGGTATTCAAGAGATGGATTACTTCCATGTGGGGGGGGGGGGGGGGGGGGGTACTAGGCTGTAACACTGTAAAAAAAAAAGTTTCCATTTTCCATTTTAGTTTTGGTACAGAATCATCTAGAGAAATGGATGTGAAGACTCTCAGATCATCGGTCTCTGTCTCTGTGGATTTGGCTTGGGCGATATCCAAATTGAAATATAGCCGCGCCCAAATAGATATAGTCCTGCCCAAATTTCGTGATATACAAAATTATCGCCCAGTGTGGGGGGTGTAAAAAAAAAAAAAAAAAAAGTACATACATTACATATTATGATTAGTAGTATGAATAAAGGAGTGGGAGGGTGATGCTGCTATCCACTATCTTTCTTTACCTCTCCCTTTGCAGCAACAAATACAACACTCTTAACAGCACCAATGATGTACAGTAAGCAGTGAAATAAGCTAAACTCAGCCTAAGCCTACTGTGGATGGACCGTCTCAGCCTAAGCCTACTGTGGATGGACCGTCTCGGCCTAAGCCTACTGTGGATGGACCGTCTCAGCCTAAGCCTACTGTGGATGGACCGTCTCGGCCTCCACTCACTCGCACAGCAGGACTCCGTTCTTCAGACTGTCCATGAAGTGGTCCCCGATCCTCTTGCTGGTCACATCCTGGATCCACAGCCGCAGCTCCTCCTCCTTCTGCGCGTCGTACTTCCCTGCCAACTGAGGGGGGCAGAGGTCAGAGGTCTTAGGTCAGACACGGGCGGCTGTGTGTGTGTGTGTGTGTGTGTGTGTGTGTGTGTGCGTGCGTGCGTGCGTGCGTGCGTGCGTGTGTGTGTGTGTGTGTGTGTGTGTGTGTGATGTGATGTGATGACACGCATGTCGGAACATTTGCTGGGGCTTACTCTGTTCCATGGCAATGCATTGATGGCATTAAAGCATGACTGCTGCATTCTTCAAAACTGACATTTGTGATTTGACATTTTGAGTTGACATTTAAGGATTTTCAAAGAGAACGAGGAGGACAACGACGGATTCAAAGGACGCACAGTTGCCCCCGCTACTATCAGAACAGTCTAAAGGGTTAATATATACACACTGAAATGTTCCAAACTATGAATTAACACAAAAGCCACGATAATATTGGCAGCTAAATATCATCTCGTGGAATATTAAGTTCCATTCGAGTTGAGTATTTTCCACAGACAGGACTAATCAGTGGAAAAACAACCTGGATCCCCCTGATGAGGGCATTAAAAACAGGCAGAATAATAATAGAAGACAGGACATTATTAAATAACAGTACATAGCATATTTAAATGTTAAGTACACACACACACAGCATGTTTTCATGACAAGCCGCGGCGAGGGAATGTTTCCCCCACTTCGGTTTAATACAATGTTTCTTTCATGGCTAATTTCAGGCTTTCAGTGACTAAAATAACTTTGGTTTGATCCAGTCTTTCCTCAAACACGCTGGCATAATACCACTGCACGCCAACCTAACTGTATCATAGATAACATACCCTGAGATGAGGGGGATATAAAAAAAATAATAACCGGAAGAAAAATGAAAACGAAACATTCCTGCATGGAGAAACACACTCTCTCTTGCTCTCTCTCTCCATGCATTTCCTTATTGGCATGAACTCACTGCCCTAATACTTTGAATTCTGGTGTAGGGCTTAAGGCAGAACCCCCCCCCCCCCCCTCTCTCTCTCTCTCTCGCTCCCCCCCTCTCTTTTCCTCTATGTTCAGATAACTCTTCACAGTCTGGGACCAGCAGCCAATACAAACAGGTATTTCAAAGCAGCGGGGGTTAGCGTAGCTTCCAGCCCATCACACCAAACTTGGGAGAAACAGCTTTCCCAATCACTCCCCCCACCTACTCTCGGCCTTGGCCCTCGCTCATATTTCTCATAGTATGTCTCTCTCTCTCGCTCTCCTCATCCCTCTCTCTCACTCTCCTCATCCCTCTCTCTCACTCTCCTCATCCCTCTCTCTCTCTCTCCTCATCCCTCTCTCTCTCTCTCTCCTCATCCCTCTCTCTCCCACTGGGTTTTCCAGAATCTGCCCTTTTACAGTGAGCCGACTATTCAGGCGAACCCCCCGTCTCCGATAAATACACGCCAAGATCGACAGCTCTCGCTTTCCAACCAAGGTATTTTAGTGCAGGAGCTTGATTTAGCGTTGTTGTTCTTTTCATTGTGGAGCTCAGGAATGTCATCAGAACTGGTTGTTTTCCAGGACTTTTAATGCCACAAACAGCATGGCACCACCAGTCCACTGATACAGCCTCATCACACGTGCCCGTGTGAGTCAAAAGTGCAGACACAGAAAACATCTGACAAGTTTTGATTCATCGAGAGAATATATATATATATGAATATAAATATAAATATAGATATAGATATAAATATAGATATAGATATAGCTATAGATATACCAGCACCCATGTCTCCAGTCACCATTGACTTCATCCATACTGTGTACTGAAGTCAATGGGGACTGATCTTTATCTCCGATTGTGCTGGCAACCTCCCTGTGTGTTATATGGACAAACTTCACCTGTGTTTCAACTGGCATGAGGGGGAGTAGATGACAGAATTTTCATTTTTGGACAAACTGTTCCTTTAAACTCATGCCAGCCAGGCTGCTAGCAACATTATAAGTCTCATCATGTGAGGATCCAACACAAATAATACGATCATGAGATGTTTCAGATCCTGACCCCAGAATGTGGGCACTGCTGGCTTCAAGAAACTAGTCAAGTATCAAACTGAGAAAAACATCAATATATATGGCGTTTTAATGATCACTATAGTTGTTTGTAACTCATAGATGGAAGTATCAATGTAGACAGTCTGTGAAATAAGTTTGAAAAAATGACACCCGGCTTTCACTGACAGCATTTCTCCTTAGCTTCCGTTTCTCCTGGTCTCATCTGTACTCCATTCAGCACAAAGTGGATCCATTCTGGGAGCAGCTGGCACAGCCTTTCACATGTATCAGGCCCGCTCCTGTCCTGTCCACCTGTGTTCTGTTGGGCCAGTGTTTTGTCATCCCTGACTCGGATGTAAACTGTTTAGAGTAAGGACACTTTCTCAAGTTCCAACATGGAGCCCAGTCACTCCTTAAAAGGAGATCAGATTTGCTGATGTACCTGTCAGTCTCCACCACAACCCTGCTCCTCGCTGATGTCATGCTACTGGAACTCCCTGTCCTGGCTGTGCTACTGTAGCACCACCCACAAACTGTAGCACCGCCCACAAACGCCATTAATTCAGCTCTAAATTGTTTGTTACAAGGAAAATAGAAGGAATTCCCCTGGCCAATTGTCTGACTTTGTTGTTGTGTTGCTACACTGTGGCTACAGTAGTATTTATCTGTTGTGTTGCTACACTGTGGCTAGTACTTATCTGTTGTGTTGCTACACTGTGGCTACAGTACCATTTATCTGTTGTGTTGCTACACTGTGGCCAGTACTTATCTGTTGTGTTGCTACACTGTGGCTACAGTAGTATTTATCTGTTGTGTTGCTACGCTGTGGCTAGTACTTATCTGTTGTGTTGCTACACTGTGGCTAGTACTTATCTGTTGTGTTGCTACACTGTGGCTACAGTAGTAGGCTATTTATCTGTTGTGTTGCTACACTGTGGCTAGTACTTATCTGTTGTGTTGCTACACTGTGGCCAGTACTACTTATCTGTTGTGTTGCTACACTGTGGCCAGTAGTACCTATCGGTTGTGTTGCTACACTGTGGCCAGTAGTACTTATCTGTTGTGTTGCTACACTGTGGCTAGTAGTACTTATCTGTTGTGTTGCTACACTGTGGCCAGTACTACTTATCTGTTGTGTTGCTACACTGTGGCCAGTAGTACTTATCTGTTGTGTTGCTACACTGGCCAGTACTACTTATTGGTTGTGTTGCTACACTGTGGCTAGTACTTATCTGTTGTGTTGCTACACTGTGGCCAGTTATTGGTTGTGTTGCTACACTGTGGCTAGTACTTATCTGTTGTGTTGCTACACTATGGCCAGTACTACTTATCGGTTGTGTTGCTACACTGTGGCTAGTAGTACTTATCTTGTGCATTATTGCCCAGACTTACCGGCGTTTGAACGAGGTCTAATGGAAATGGTATGGAGTGGGCAGTAGTGCCAAAATCTCGAAGCTCCTTTCCTGAGCCAGCTGAGTGCTGAGCAGAGTCATGAAGGGAATGTGGGTTTCGCAGAGTGCAGCGGCCTTGTGTGTGAGATGAAAGCATCGATGAGAGACGACACTATTCAGAGAAGAAGAGACAGCATCCCTCATTGACAACGATGATGATCTGGACGTCTCAACAGACGGAGCTGGAATATTCTGCGGATGACCTTTCCCATGCTGAAAACAGACTGTCAGCAGCTCTGACTCATCCCATCACATTCTGTAGTACAGACTGCTTTCTGTGGCAGTGAATATGAAAGAGCCACCAACCTCCCAAAAGTCTTCTGAGTTTTCCCCAAACTCTGACCACAACTGATGCACAAACACACTTGGTTTTCTTAACAAGGCTGACGAGATGATGACAGGCGTCCATGCTTGGAAGGGAAGATCATGCATGATGCCATAACAGTACAGTAGGGCTGATCAAAACATCAACATCATATTGATCTTGTGATATGAGACTAGTTATCGTTTTATATTTTGGATATCGTAGTATTGTGATATGACATAAGAGTTATCTTTTCCTGGTTTTAAAGTCTATTACAGTAAAGTGGTGTCATTTTTTTTTAAATTACCAGACTGTTCTATTATTTGCCTTTACCCAATTGGATATTATATCCACATTACTGATGATTATTTATCAGAAATCGCACTGTGTAAATATTTTGTGAAAGCGCCCATAGAGAGCCAAAGTAAACGTCACTTCCTGCTTCAGCACTGTACTAGAGATTTTTATCCAATATTTATTTTCCCATAGACAATTTGTAAAATGCTTATAAAAATAGTTTTACTTGGTCAAACCAAATGGTTCAGCTATATTTAGAAACAGGAGAGACCACATAACATTTCACTTGCGGATTTAAAGAAAATATGTTTTTGATTTTTGTTTTTGTTTTGGTCCGAGCCAAATTTCTATGGGAAAATAAATAGCGGATGAAAATTGCTGGTACAGTGCTGAAGCAGGAAGTGACATTCACTTTTTGGCTCTCTATAGTCATCCCTACAACATTGTCACAATATTGATACAAGTATTTTTTGTCAAAACTATTGTGACACTTGATTTTGTCCCTACTTACAACTGAACATTGAGCTCGCTTCGTAGAAAATACAGAGATATATATTGTGTATCGCCATTCAGCCTTAAAATACTGAGATATGATTGTGGCCCTTATCGCCCAGCCCTACAGTACAGTAGTAAATATTGATAAAATTACTATTTGCTGTTTATCCTTTGCTGGGATTAACCCCATGCATAATCTCAATATCAAAGTAGTCAAAGTGGCCTCTCCTATGTGCCATGAATGAGAGGAAGTGTAGGTCACCGTCATAGATGAAAACAATAAAGACTTAAAAGAGAGTTAAAAGTTAACTTCAAGTTAAATTAAAAGTTAAAACAAAAAATAAAAAAAGTTAAAAGTGAATATAACCACTAGTGGATACAGGCCTGTGTGCATCTGTGCCAGCCAGCAGCATCCCAAACCTTTCTCATGCCAAGCACCCCCCAGATAGACCCATCAAAACCACAAACAAACCCACATCTGATGAGATTTTGCATGAAGGAACCCCACACTGGAAGATGTTGGTAGTTATAGTTGTCTATTCCCTAGGTGAGGTGATGACTACAGTGATCAGAGTAAAACCCATGATCAAAACAACCCTTCTCATAGTGACTAATGACTATTCCTCATTTTGCTGGGGACCCCCTGGGGGTCCACACACCCCAGGTTGGGAACCATCTCTGGCTGCGAAAACCCATCGCAGTGGAAACAAACAAACAAACTTGACAATAACTTTGCTACTTTTGCTGCTAGAGATGACAAACTTGTCGGAAGCCTACCTTACTCTTGACCTCGGCGGAAAGTCCGAAGGCTGGGCCGCTCCTGAAATGTTGTGTCATTGTGCTTTTTGGGGCTATTTACAGTGAAGTGAAGGAGAAGCAGCAGGTTAGGTTACACCTCTCTGTCTGTCCTGGCGAGAGAGAAATCCCCTGTGTCCTGCAGCTCGACAAATCCCCGGATATCTTGGTGCGTGTTTGCGTGTTTTTTTTTGTGCGCTGTTGTTCCGACCCGGACCGGTGAGGCTTTTGGACAACTTTCCGACGACACTTCTCTCAATCTTTTTTAAACTCTTCCCATGTGTGCGAGCCCTGATTGGCCAGGGCCGCCGTCCAATCCGGACGCTGCCTCCTCATCGGCGGTGATGTCACCGTTCGGGCATGACTTGATCAGTGTCACTTTTTCCACCTTCGGGCCATTCAGGGATGCTTCTCATTTGTGTTATGCTGCACTTTTGCCGACTGTTATGTCATTGTCGTACTGAAGCGAATTGCTGCCATAGTCTTAAAATACACTGCAGTATCAGGACCAAAACATGCCTTTGGGAGCCTTATTGGACTATTCAATCTCATAGTCTCACTCAATGCCCCCGGATTTTCACTGTGGGCTCCATTTGCAAAGGCCTTACTTTTTCATGTAGCGATCACAATAAAACAGTACCGGGCTATTCGTGTTCTTAAATATTGAGTGCTGTGATTGCTACTGTAGCCTACATGAAAAAGTAGCCTATGGCCTTTGTGAATGGAGCCCCCAATGAAAATCCGGGGACATTGAGTGAGACTATGATATGAAACCAGATTGAATAGTCAAATTCGGTGGCTAGGCATTTGGGTGTCTCTGCCCTTGTAAAAAAAAAGACAATAAAAAGAACAAAATTAGGTAGCCTAATAATTAATTTTAGAGGGATACAAGATCACAGCAAAACTAGGCTAAGGCTAAACTACAAACTTCTGTGTATCCCTCCCTTATATGAGTATAGTAAATAACATAACCTGAATATTTTGTAGGTGCTCGTTTGTTTTAAGCAATTCCTGTTTGCTAATGATGTAAGATGATGATTTTATAAGTTGCATGACATGATGATGTTTATTTTGATAAGTTGAACTTACTTGAAGAGAACTATTATTAGTGATTTTTTTTTAATTGTAGACACAGCTGACAAGCATCTATAGATTTCATTTTTTTTACATCACACATTTCAAGTTTGAAAGAGAATGTGTTTTTCTACCACATAAGGGCGCCATGCAGTATCCTATCTATAGGCTGGCACAGTAAGGTACCGAGTATTTTTCCACTGTGTTTAATGCACAGATCACAGCACAGGTATGCTAGAGGAATGCTACTAATGTCTTTTTTTACTGGCTTCCATTCAAAGACTGCTGACAGAGTTACATGGTGCTTTGTGCATACTGATCCTACATACTGTACAGGACTGCAATGTTTCCATATAATGACTGAGACTAAGTGATCGCTCTATCTATCAATCTATCTATCTATCACTAGGCATCAAATCCTATGCTTGCCAGCTGTGTGGGCTCGCCCATCCTGCAGCTCGGCTGCTGCGTGGCCTTGCCTGCCCTATTGGCGCGCGCGCAATGTCTCTCTCCCCCTCTCCTCCTCTCCCTCAGTCTCTCTCGTGAGCCTCATGACATCACTGATGACATCATCAGTGACATCATTCATCACTGAACTATAGCCTCAGCCTTAGGGCAATTAATCTGCCCTAATTAAAAAATCTGGCTCTGTCAAGTCACCCGCACGGGTGCTCTTTACACTTCCTGAAAGTTTCAGCCCGATCGCACGTAAAACGGCATAGCTGTGGCCAGACAAAATTCTTGAAACAAACAGACAGAGTCCACATAGCCAAATGTATATAATATAGATAGAGAGATAGGTAGATATGTCACACCAACTGTATTCAACATGATTGCATAGCAAACATGTGATGATATGGAGGTGCAGCCTGGCTGAGGCTCATATGGAGAAAGAGAATGAACAGAGACAAGTATCTCTATTGGAGCAAGATGGATGAGCAGCAGGGTGTGAATACACACATTTGTCATAAGGCTCCATATTGTGAGTGTCCCCCTCATGTGCACAGAAATATGTTAATTAGTTGAAGAGCTAATTTCTAGAGTGCTGCAGTTAATCACTCTTTCTTTCTAAAATATGAGGGAGGAGCCAGTCTGAAGTAGGCTAAGTGATATTTTATCATCCGAGGACTTGAGGTTCTTACCTTTATTTATACAGGTGGAGTCCCCCGGGGAGCAATGCTCTCTTTGTCAGGAGGGCCCTGTTCACATTCACACCTGGAAGCTGACCAGTCTGATCTGCTGGCCACTGAGCAGCTCCACTGGAGCGGTTGGGGTTAAGGGCCTTGCTCAAGGGCACCTCAGTGGTGGTAATGAGGAAGGGGCAAGCCCTGCATTTTCACTTTCCCCACCCAGATTTATCCTGGGGATTGAACCGATGCTGGTCACAAGCTCTCTTCTCTAACCTTTAGGCCACCACTGCACAAGGACAAGAACAAGGAGCCAAAACCATAATACGGGTCAACAAGAGTTTATTACCAAAAAGGAATAAATATAATCTGTTAAAAAAGAAAATACAATACTAAAATAAACTATAAAACCTTAAGAAGTTCTACTAGTGTCCCTTAAATAAACAGTTTTTTTTTTTTTACTGTAGGCCTACTTAAAAGTGACTGGCTGCAGGTGACACACAGGCTTTATCCGTAAGTGTGGCTGGGTTGTCGTCGCCTGCTGGCTCGTCCTTCCCGGGGCCACTGTCCTCTGGTGGGCCGCCGACCTCCGCTGCTCCCTGGTGTCAGTCGCCTGCTGGCTGGCCGGCTGCGGTCCCCGTGCCCTCTCTCTCCATCGTTGCTCCTCTCTGTCGTTTTCCCTTCCCTCCTGCTGGACTGCTCTCTCCTCCATCCTCTGTTCTCCTGCGCCCCTCCAGGCGGCCGGAGAGCGTGCAGGACAGCAAGGGTCCAGGAGAACGGAGCATCTAGCCAGGCTAATCCCTCCCCATTTGACCTTTACATAATTTGGCATTGTTGGTAGGGTCAGGTTTTTGTAACAGCTGTGAAAAGGAATGGAACCTGGTGGCAGGCAAGTGCTTTGACCTCTACACTACCTAGATACCCCTTGTGCCAACTGTCCTTACATTACACCATGTATGGGTGTGCCACGTGCCACAGCCGACCAATGGTGTAACTTCATCAGTCAGTCAGTCAGTCAGTGACAGTCACATTGGTAGGGCTGGCCCCTGGGGCGATCTAGCCCAAAAAAGATCAGGTAAAAACCAATAGAGAAAATAAGAAATAACCTCATCAGCCTGGGTGTGCTTTCTTCTCAGCTTGTCATTGCAGTCATATGCTGTAACACAAAGACACAGTATATCACCTCACAGATTGACACATGGCCATGTGATATGTTACTGCAGGAGCGCTTCCAGCGTACTGGACATATGTTTGACTGCTCATGGATGAGGGGGGCTGCTGTCGAGTGCCTGACGTCACTCTGGGAACAATGAGGTGGTTTTCCTCTTTTACTCCGATGTGTTGCTTCTCTCCTCCCCCCCCCTCGACCCCCCCTCCTCATACAGGCAGATGACATGGAAAGGAATGCCGTGGATTCAGGGATCTGTGGAGTGGAAAGTCAGAGGGGAGCAAAGGAGGCGGCGCTGCTGCTCCCCAGGGACCATGATTCACCACCTCCTCTCTCTATCTTGTCTCTCTCTCTCTCTTCTGTGTGTGTGTGTGTGTGTGTGTGTGTGTGTGTGTGTGTCACACTACCAGACACATGGCAGACCATGCCAGTGGAGCCAGAAGGGAACATTCTGGAAAGGCCAGGGATGGATGAGGAGAGAGAGAGAGAGAAAGAGAGAGGATTATGAGCTGGCTGTGGTGGTGGTGATAGACAATGGGAGAGTGTAAGCGTAAGATTAGGCGACACTGTTACCCGGCAACAATGCAGAGGGTTTTCAGTCAATCGGCTTTGTTTACACACAGCTGAGAATAATTACGGCAGTGCAACGGTGTGTGTGTGTGTGTGTGTGTGTGAGTGACTTTCACTGACCACAGCACCGACAATCACTGCATGTCCATGGTTTAACACATGGCCATTGGTGATGTTTCATTGTGGCATCTGAATGGAAATGCCAGGTGGATTTTCAGTGACTGAAAAGGCAAAAAAGACAGAGGAAATTACCTTTTTTCTGGAGGAAATCTGGAGGAACAGGCAGTAAAAGTGAAGCAGAGATGATTGATTGATATTGATCACAGGGTTAGGGGGGGGGGGAGTCCAGATGCAGCTCAGTGGAACTAAGCCAAATGAAAGATGATGGTACAGGTCAGAGGCACACAGCTTGATCCACCAAGAGGAGCAGTAAAGCCTCTGTACCTGATGTCTTTAACCAGGAGAGTGGTGGACTGAGTAGGGCGTCTTTAACCAGACGAGTAGTGGATTGAGTAGGGCGTATTTAACCAGGCGAGTAGTGGATTGAGAAGGGCGTCTTTAACCAGGCGAGTGGTGGACTGAGTAGGGCGTCTTTAACCAGGCGAGTAGTGGACTGAGTAGGGCGTATTTAACCAGGCGAGTAGTGGACTGAGTAGGGCGTCTTTAACCAGGCGAGTAGTGGACTGAGTAGGGCGTCTTTAACCAGGCGAGTAGTGGACTGAGTAGGGCGTATTTAACCAGGTGAGTAGTGGACTGAGTAGTGCGTCTTTAACCAGGCGAGTAGTGGACTGAGTAGGGCGTCTTTAACCAGGTGAGTAGTGGACTGAGTAGGGCGTATTTAACCAGGCGAGTAGTGGAATGAGTAGGGCGTATTTAACCAGGCAAGTAATGGACTGAGTAGGGCGTATTTAACCAGGCGAGTAGTGGACTGAGTAGGCCGTCTTTAACCAGACGAGTAGTGGACTGAGTAGGTCATATTTAACCAGGCGAGTAGTGGACTGAGTAGGGCGTCTTTAACCAGGCGAGTAGTGGACTGAGTAGGGCGTCTTTAACCAGGCGAGTAGTGGACTGAGTAGGGCGTCTTTAACCAGGCGAGTAGTGGACTGAGTAGGGCGTCTTTAACCAGGCGAGTAGTGGACTGAATATGGCGTCTTTAACCAGGCGAGTAGTGGACTGAGTAGGGCGTATTTAACCAGGCGAGTAGTGGACTGAGTAGCGCGTCTTTAACCAGGTGAGTAGTGGACTGAGTAGGGCGTCTTTAACCAGGCGAGTAGTGGACTGAGTAGGGCATCTTTAACCAGGCGAGTAGTGGACTGAGTAGCGCGTCTTTAACCAGGCGAGTAGTGGACTGAGTAGGGCGTATTTAACCAGGCGAGTAGTGGACTGAGTAGCGCGTCTTTAACCAGGCGAGTAGTGGACTGAGTAGGGCATCTTTAACCAGGCGAGTAGTGGACTGAGTAGGGCATCTTTAACCAGGCGAGTAGTGGACTGAGTAGGGGCGTCTTTAACCAGGCGAGTAGTGGACTGAGTAGGGCATCTTTAACCAGGCGAGTAGTGGACTGAGTAGGGCGTCTTTAACCAGGCGAGTAGTGGACTGAGTAGGGCGTCTTTAACCAGGCGAGTAGTGGACTGAGTAGGGCGTATTTAACCAGGAGAGTAGTGGACTGAGTAAGGCCTAGTAGGGTCAGCACAGAAGCTAAACTTCTCCAGTCAAATGATACCTGCATGCAATCCTTTTTGTACACATCTATCTTGGTGTAGCCTCAACGTGCCCAGATGCCACCAAAACAAAGGTATGTCTCTACTACACGCCTGTGGCATCTGAAAAATAAAAAATAAAGGCATTATCTGTATCACATTGAGGCTACTGATATTGGTATTGACATGGTGAGTTTTTAAAAGATACCCAACCAACTCATTTCACCAATAATAACTAGGTAATAACCAAATGGAATAGATCCAATAGATAAGAATACAGAGGAACCTGGTATCTCATGTAAAAGTTCCTTTGAGGTGCAGAGACTGTCTGTGTCTCTGATGACAAGCCAAAACTCAAGCACATGTAACCGTTGCGCAACATATCACCATAAACAGCCTGTTATAGCGGGATATAACACACACACGCACACACACACGCGCGCGCGCGCGCACACACACACATACACGCACACACACACGCGCGCGCGCGCGCACACACACACACGCTGTGACGAACAGCAGCGAGCGAGGGTCTTATAAACATCTGAGGGAAGAAGCACACAGGAGGAATTTGGACACTTTATTTGGGCATGATGCGAGGAGGGAAGGGCTCTGGCCGGGCCGGGAGACGAGCTGGATGTAATGTCTCGTGAAAGAGGAATCCCTTACACTAATAATAATGGACTGTTGACATTGGCGCCAAGTTCATCTAACACTTAGTTCTAAACGTCATATTAGCCGCGCGCGCGGAGGGCAGCAGCCCAGAGGCCGAACTCAAAGGAAGAGAGTCGGAGTGGATCAGCGTACATCAGAGAAATGACCCCAAAAAAAAGTATGTGATTTTCTTTTAATGACTGCTCTTCCTTTTGAACATTGAGCACAGCCTCCGGTTAGCTTTGCAGGCCTACATTTGGACAATAAGTGAAAAGTATACAGTTCAGTTGAAGTATTTCAGAGTGGAGACACACAGTACATCAGCATGAGAGCACCTTGGGGGAGGACACCTTGGATGACAGGAGAGATCTGGCTGTGATATAGAGAGCAGCACTTTTAAAGGGTGCACGAGGTGAGGACAAATCGTGAGTCATGAACGTTGACAAAATGCAGATGGCATGTGATTGGCTACAACTGTTTAGGAAGAGAGAGCACAGAGATGGAGAGAGAGAGAGAGAGAGAGGGCATTTCCAAAGCTCCCTAAGCCACCCCCCCCCCCCACGCTTTCCCTCTCTCTCAGTCTATTTATGGTAGAAGGCCTCGACATCCAACGTAACGGAGATGAATTCTGAAGGCTGACTCCACGGCATCGGGATAATTCCGAGCTGCCGGTACCGTGTACAGTAGGATCGGAAAGCTTCAAACAAACCCGCATTTGGTCAGTAAAAGTGGAAGTGTCACATCAGATCCACTGTGTGTGTGTGTTCTGATCCAGACTGCAGTGTTTTCAGTCTACATAGCAAATGGTTTCATCGAAAAATTGGAATCGTGGACACAGTTCAGTTCACGCCAATGATGTGTCTGGTATAATTTAGTGACCGCTTTCAGTTTTCACCAGTGTTTCTGTTGTATTACTTTTCCCAGTAACTAGTAATGTAAGGGATTACAATTTCCAAAAAGTAATCTATATTAAAAGGGAGCAAGTGGGCAATGTTTGTTTCAATCTAATTTGATCCGGTCACAGCTATGCCGTTTTACGTGCGATCGGGCTGAAACTTTCAGGGGGTGTAAAAGGCACCCGTGCGGGTGACCTGACGGAGCCAGATTTTTTAATTAGGTGATTGCCCGAATTACCTAATGATGTGATTTAATCAGTGATGTCATAGAGCAGGCGAGGCCGCGTAGTGGCCGAACTGTGTATGTGACGCAGTCGTAGTCCGGTGCACAACTCTTGAAAAGTGGTTAAGGACCGCCCCCTAAGACCAAAACAAAATGTGTGACAGATTATGAATTGACCAACCACGGGCCTCCTTATTTGCATGACGCGACTCGTGGGGCGGTACATTTTGAACAATGCACCAATGAATGCACGCAGACAGCCGGACTTCCGGCATGCCGCATGATACTATTGGACCCACAGCATTTCTCGTGGCAAAACACAGAAATGCTGACTTGTGATTCAGACCATGTGAAGTGATGACGTAAGACGTTGGGTCTGACCACATGAGACGATAGGTTAATTATGGTCCAATAAAGTGGATATGGAGCTTTGTATGTCACTTTATGGAAGAGGGGTAGCTAAAGTAGTAAAGTAATATAGTAAAGTAACGAGCAACGTAACTAATTAGCCTACTTTTGATATCAAGTAATAAGTAAAGTAATTGTATTACTTTTTAAATGCGTAATCAGTCTAAATAACTAATTACACTTCCTGAGTAACTTGCACAACACTGGTTTTCACACACATCCTAACTTGAGTCCTGACTGACTCATGACAGTGACAGCTAGATGCTGCTCGTGCAGCAGCCAAGCATCTGAGCACCTTATAAAAACGCTTCCGTCTATAGCCTCTACAAACTTCCAAAGTCTGGAATGTTGATTTTTCTTGATGTGTTTTTGTTTCCTCCAAGTCTGGGAAAAGGTCTCCTGCATAAATTCCTCCTGAAATAGGCATATCCCCATAATCTATTTACTTTTTACATAACAATATCTTGCTCAATATAGAGCGGACTTGTGCCGGCATGGAGCAAATTCAAAACAGAGGTCTGGCGAAGAGGGGAGAGAGGAGATTTGACGTTTATAGACGTAAATTCATTACGTTTTACAAACACAGTCGACAGAAGGTAAACACCCACAAGAGTGGTGGCTCAGAGCCAAGGCCCAGATTTACAGATTCACCCAGACTATGAAATCAGCACAAACTCTGACGTATTAGCCTACATCCTTTTCTGTGCACTTACGCTGAATGACGGGTCTCTTTTTTTGTAAGCGATGACGGGCCATATTTTCGCGACTTGCAAGTGTGTCGTATACAGTGTGTGTAGGTGATGAAGTTCAGCCTGCGCATGAGTGAATACTTAGGGAGTGAAGCTGTATGCAGGTCTGTACTGTACTAGCAGAGAGAACTTTCATTGAGTCTCTGTTATGTGACCATGTTTGGTAAAGCTCTTCAGGCACAGACTCTGGCCAAGCCCCTTGACCGGCACACACGCACACCACACACACAGAGCTGGTTTCAATCAGAGACCAACAGTGGCTTAGACCAGTGGTTCTCAACCTGGGGTCTGGGGACCACCAGGGGTCCTTGGGGGGGGGGGGGGGGGGGGGTGTTCCAAGGGGTCCCCAGCAAATTGATGAATTTTTAAACTTCACCATTATTTAATTTACAAGAAGTTAACAATTAGTTCATGTAGAACAAAGACTATTTGATGATAGTTCTGTTATCTCTCTAGTCTAGTCATGGAATTCTGGACAAAATCATATCTAATAACAAAAATATACTCAGATTCGGGTCAGAGAGAAAAACCCATCGAATGAGGGTCCGTGAGTCTAATGTGGACTACATTAATGTGGACTACATTAATGTGGACTACATTAGGGGTCCTCGATATGACGGTTGAGAATCACTGGTCTTATCGCCCCGTTCCTTATTTCACTCCCCCCCCCCCCCCCCATCTTCCCTCTTTCATCCCCATTTCAGTCATCCTCCCATTCGGCCCTTTGCCTGTACACTCTTCTGTTGATCACCTCCATCACTTTCTGTTCGTTACACCGCTTCCACCCAAATTGGGTCCCGACCCCATACTTTGTGAAACCCTGCTGTATGGAGTGGTGAGAGCACTGCGTTCCTCAGGTGCCAGCGAGCGGTAGCAGGTCTTGGCTCGCCTGGGTAGAAATGCCAAAGGACCACCTCACAGCCGACTAATGAATGGACAACTACCGTCTGCTTGTATTACACCCGCCTACAGGGCATTGCACTGCCTACTGGTCATTCTCATGTATTACACCCTACAGGGGCTTTGCACGTTGCACTGCATATACGACTGGTCATTCTCACGCTGACAACAATGTTATTCTCCTGACACCAAGGAGAGACAACTACTCAAGTTCTTGGTACGACTTAACGTTGACAGACTAAAAAGAAACGTTACATTATAAACTCCCGATCGATTAAAATAGACCACAAAGGAAAGTGAAAATAATAGTCGAGTAACTTTTTCTCCTCCCCCCCCCCGTCTTCAACTTTATTGAAGAACAAAACGTTCAAGTAAGTCTCAGCGCTACAATTACATCATCATTAATAGTGGTCATTGTAGACGACAACAATCTGATTCACAAGGTAATGCTGAGACATTGACCCTAAGGCCTGTGTGTAGTGTACGCCGCTTCACATTAAAATCTCCAGAAAAAAGACAATCGTAACAAGAAATTGCATTGCATTAAAAGACCAAATAAAATAAAAAAACAGACAAAAGAAAAGAAAAATATAATAAACTCCACTGGCAAGTCATTTGATCATCATTCTGTGTTCAATCATTCTCTTTACAACCACAATCACATTCTTTACCGTTATACAAAATGTTGTCATCCTTGTCAAATTTGTTACATTCTAATTCATTGTGCATCTTTAAATAGGATCAAATTTGCTATGTGTTAAATTCACAGGGAACTGAAATCCTCCTGAAAAGAGGGGTCAAAAATAATAGCAATACCTCATTGCCTAAATACTGTATGCAACCTGGAGAAGACTTGTAGGTTATACTGTTGAAAGTACCAACTGCCTAGCTCTGATGCGGCCAGCGGTTGTTATGATGTACCCGCGCAAAGTGAAACGAGTACAATGATCCGGATCAGTGGTTTAATGACTACAGTGTACATCTGGTCTCTACTTCCTCTGAAGACAGGATGTGGAGGGCGGCGATGTGTGTGCCCTCTCGAAAAAAAACCACCACGAACCAACGTTGGCCTCCCCAAAGACGACAAAGGCAACACGGTCGCTCCATCCTGATTACGAGACTTTGCACAAAAATACACGGGATGACCTCACAGTACAGAATACACGCGATGATGACCTCACAGTACAGAATACACGGGATGACATCACAGTAGCAGCCTTTTCCAAAACAATCGCCATCAGTTCATTTGAATGCTTCATCATTCTGTCAATTGTCAATCATCCCAAGCCTTGTGAGATATAGTACAAATGTCAGGTTTTGAAATGTATTCCGTAGAAAAAAAACCCACACGGGACGAGTACCGAAACTCTCAAGTCAACAGCTTGTCCAGTCCTTGGACAATTAGGCAACACTTTTCCGCCCCCCCCTGTGTATTTTTCCTCACAGACACTAGACCTGAACCAGAGCACAGCCGTAGTCTTAACTCAAAAGCATCCAAACGCGGATTCAATCAAGACGCTGCTACAAAAAGGTGTCTTAGCATTACTGGTCAGCCAGTCACAGAACAAAAAACAACTCCTACACTGTAGTTCAATTATTATAGTTTCTTGACTAAAAGTTATTACAATGTTCTCTTTTGCGACACTTCACAGCTTTGAGTTTTGGAGGCCTGGAGAAATGAGATGGGAGGAGCCTATTAGCCACCGGCCATCTACGTTACGTAGCCCAACAAAGCTCACAAAGTCAAAAATAAAATATATATATATTATGTTTTCCAGTCACATCGCCTTGGACACTTTCAGCTCATCTTAATGCCACTAAGTAACCCCTCACAACATTCACAGAGACATGAGGCCCCTGTATTCAGGAGAGCAAAAAAACACTAACCAGGCTCCCCGAGAGGGATCAGCTTTGGATAATAATACTTGGCCGGATTAATCATTGTGCAGGCAGGGTTACAAAAATATATACATGTACAGTATACATCATGGAATATAGAGGAGATAATAAGAGAAACACAAGAGTCACTGGATTTGACATTAAAAAAGGTCATGATAATCCAAACCTCTAGCTGACTGCATCACATCCGCTGTTTGTGTGAAGGCACAACAAGTTCGCCCCTCTGTGGTGACAGACAGAAATACAGGAGGTGAAAGGGTTATTGCTCCATTAGGGAGTGTGCTTAAAGTTCCACAGTGAAAAACACCTACTGTACCTTCTCAGACCCACGACTATCTATCCAACTATAGATACACACAGAGACGGAAGCAGGGAGCCACACACGGAGGAAAGAGACGTGCTAGCAGGGTCCAAACGTGTCCCCGGCTTGTCCATTCCCATCCAAACTATGTTTTGTGTTTTTCTTGCTTTTTTTAGTTTTGAGGCAAACCAAATCGAAAACATCAACTTTGTCTTTTTGGTAGTCTGTAATGATATCGGCCGTGTTTGTTGACTTCAAATATTTGTCTCTGCTATCGACGGACTGTAAAATGGTCAGAAGAAAGAATAAATCACCGAAGAGCCAGTAAGAGAACGTGGTAGCATCGGTAGTGAGTAAGCAGTATCCCACACGTGCCTGCAGAGCCTGTGTGTGTATATATAGACGTGCAGAAGCAGGGGAGAGGGGAGCACGGGGATCAAAAACGCATGCACTCAATACGCTCCAAAGGCAAAAACACATTTGACTAAATGAACTGCTGTGGAAGACAAACCCCCTTTCTAACATTAGGCTAATGCAATGGATATTTTAGATGTCATTCATCTATCTCGACTATTCACAAAGGCATCACAAAAGTATGTAGATCTTACCATGCTTTATAGTGTTGATTTAAATTGATCAGAGCAATTTATACAAAAAACAAACATGCAGCTTGAAAACTTGCTTTTGGACAGTGAGAGCACATTGACCCTACCTACGTCTGGCCACGATTCTCCCATTGGTTACACGATGGACTGATCAGATTGATTATCTGTATTAGAGACTTTTTAAAAATGTCATATTGCTAGCATTCCTATGGCTAACATTCTGCAGAAGGAAGAGCACCGCGTGGGTGTTTTAGAAGGGCACCACATACAGTACAGCCGCATATTGTGCGTGCACGCGCGCGAACGGTACACGTTTCGCACGCGCACGCACGTACGTGCACACTTCCAGGTTTAGAGCGAATGAACCTTTTCCACCCCCCTCCAGAAACACTGAACACGTCTCGCTCTCCATGAGGTTCTTCTCACAGAGTCACTGACAACAGGAGATGATCAAGGGAAGTATAAAAGCCCCCCGGGGGTGTCTCCTCCTAACACACGCTAGCTAGACACACTCTTAGTAAAACAGTCGTGCTGTTCTGTTTCACTGCGTTGGATGGGAGAAGCTCCAGAGACAGTTAGCAGAGAGGGAGAAGCTCTCTCGGGGCCCTCTGGACTAGACATAATGACAGGAGATTTTTGTTTCCTTCAAAAACAAAAACAAAAAGGCTAAAATCCCCCTTTACAGTGAAAAGAAAAAGCATGGGTGGTTGATTGTTCTGATGGCAGAGGGACTGAGTGTTTATAAGGCTGGGGGAGAGGTAGAACAGAACCAACACAACAAAAAGATCAAGCTGGATAGTGGACCTCTATCCAGTGAGGCAGGGGGTTGTGACGAATGTGACGTGTAAGACGCGTTTGCTGTGGCTGCCCGGGGCTGCTGCAGGCTGGGTAACAGAAGGGGGGAGAACGAGAAGATAACGAGAGACCCAGAAGAAGAAGAATGGCTGGTCCGGAGGAGCGCACGGTGGAGCGCGGGGCCGTGCCTACGTGATGAATACTGCAAGGAGGAACCATCCAGTGATGAGCGGAGGATACCGCCGGAGAGCTGGTCGGGATCATCAGTCCCCCGATCCACGTGTCGATCCACCTCTCCCCTGCGTGCTTCCTCTAGGTCGGAGGGGGGCGGTCCTCTAGGTCGGAGGGGGCGGTCCTCTAGGTCAGAGGGGGCGGTCCTCTAGGTCGGAGGAGGCGCTCTTTCATTACAGACGAGATTAAAAAGGAGGGTTGGGGCGGGGCGGGGGGCATGGCTGGTGATCTAGGCAGGTGTCACAAGGAGGCCACAGCAGGTACAGTATGTATTGTATAAGAGGCATTATGGTGTCTTTCTTGTCTCTCTGTCTGTGAGGTCTGGCGAACCCGATGAGTTTGAAGACAAGAGCCCTATATATTCACAAACACTGTATGGCTCTGGTGCGAGAGGTCTTTCTACTGCAGGCCAAGCAGGAGGTGCCCCATCTCCTCCAGGTGTGGACGGGACATGGACAAGGTGCCCCATCTCCTCCAGGTGTGGACGGGACATGGACAAGGTGCCCCATCTCCTCCAGGTGTGGACGGGACATGGACAAGGGCAACAGAAAAGGCCTCCCATTAGTTTCAGGAGCAATAGAGAGAGAGCGGGTGGTCTTCTGGAGCGGGGGCTCTAGTTCTAGTTCGACGCGACGATCTTATCCCTCTGCTATTATTGCTTTCCTGTCTTTCACAGGCACTTCAGATGAGTGGGCTTTGGCTGAAGTTGAGAGTGAGAGGAGAGAAATGGTACGGGATGAGAGAGAGAGAGAGAGAGAGAGAGAGAGAAGAGATGAGATGAGATAGAGAATGAGAGAGAAGAGGGGGGGGGGGGGGTCAAAAGAAAGTGTGCTTATCAGCTCTACCTTGTCATCTCCAACCAAAGGCCATCACCCAGCAGGGTACCAGTCAATGAAAGCACTGAGACTGCAAAGGCTGCTGTCGAGTGAGTGAAAGAGCGATCTCCTTGTCCTGTGCCTCTCTCCCCCCTGTCCCACACCCAGACCATCAAGGAGAGGGCTGAGGTCCGCTGGGAGGGGAGTGTGTAGGGTGTGTGTGTGTGTGTGTGTGTGTGGGGGGGGGGGGGGGGGGGGGCAGGTACAGTAAGAACCTCCTAGACGTCCAGCCTCCCTCCCTGCTCATGTCTGTGCCTAAACATCCCTTCTCCCTGTGTGTACCTCCTCTCCGCTCTACATCGCTTCAGTCTGTGTGGTTGTTCACATTATTCTTCTTGTCCGAGGAGGAGGAAGACGTCGACGCCTCGCCTCCTTCCTGAGCCTTGCGTGCCCTGCTCAAGGCCTTGTAGCAGCCGCGGGTGATCTTGTACATCCAGATAGTGTTCAAGATGTCCAGGGCGATGCACGAGGTGATCCAGGCCACCTGGGCGGCCAGGCCCAGGCGCTCGAAGGCCTGCGTGCCGAAGGTGTCGAAGACGCTGGCCCAGTAGGACGGCATGACGGCGATGCGCACCAGGAAGAACGCCACCGCCATGGCCACGCCGTTCCCCACCACCTTCCGGTCCGAGCGAGGGTACTTCAGTGCCTCGTAGAACCACCTGAGGGGGAAAAGGAGGTTAAGAAATGCCACGGAATGTGCAAGCCATACTGTAATGGCTGATATGAGTGCGAGGCCACAGGAGGATGGAGTGGGAGGAGTCTATCTACCAGTAAAGCTAACTTACCGTTGGTTCACAAAAGGCGTGGATAACTCTGAAATGAGACGAAAGTTGGCGAAGTAGGGAAGCACACCACGAGTCTGCAATGACCAAACAAACATGCTATCATAAATACAGAGAAGCAAATTGACACAAATATGCTGAATATCTTCAAATTATTTAAAGCAGTGGTTCTAAAAAAGAATTCACATCACATCTAAACTGACACATATTAGACCACGGACCCCCATTTCATGAGATGTCTCAGGGTAGGGCCGCCCCCTATTAGTCCCTTCCTTTTCATTAGTCGGTTAGTTGCAGGAAGAAGACAAGGGCAACTTCGGCCTAGGACCACGTGTGTCATGTAGGAACCAGGCAACCTCATTTGAGGAAACTACATCTTTCAACAGCCCAAGTTTGGCACTGATGACATCATCACTGATGACACCATCACTGATGACACCATCAGCGTTATCCATTCCCGACTGAATGAATGAATGAATGAATGAATGCCCGACTCACCCCAAAATGCCTTCTCTTGCGCACATTGTAAAAAACCACTCAAACTCCATTGGGGAGCTGTGTGGTTAAAGAGAGATTAGCCCAGGGTTGCCAACTTTGGGTACCTGGCTGGAATGAGACTTTGACACCATCAAACTACAAAGCAAGACATCTCTGTCTGTCTGTATGTGTGTTTGTGTGTCCTTATCCTCGTGTGTGTGTGAGCATATCTTTCTGTTTGTCCGATCTACTTCATACTTGGCAGGTGTACGACTAATCAACTAACCGATTAATCGTTATCTTAGCCGACTATTCGTTGACTAAGAAAATCTTCGGTTGAGGGCAGCCCTATCCCAGCGTCCCCCATCTGATGTTTGCTTTTAGATGTTCCCATGAACAAAATAGTCACACATTCTGTCATTGTGTTACTTAGGCATGGAATTATAGTGAAAATAAAAGATTCCCCTTTTTGTTGGGGACCCCCTGGAACCCCCTCAAGGACACCTGCGGGTCCCAGGACCCCACTTTGAGAACCACTGATTTAAAGAATCCGCTATTCTAAGTAACTACTTCAGTAAGTGCATACAGCAGTTTGGGGCCATTGAACATTAAGACTTACCAGCACATATCCATATGCATAGAGCGCCGCCAAGTGGTGACAGACGAAAAAGCTGTCCCCCATAGTGCTCCAGTTACAGGCGAGCAACACGAGGTCTAGAGAGAAGAGGGTGAGTGAGCGGCAGATCAGAGGCCAGGCAACACTAGACATGTGCTTGACTAAGAGGATGTTTCCGTACACACTGTAACCTCCCTACAGATCTAAACAGCATTCTGCACCAGAGACAAACCAAGGACGAGGATAGAAGAACAACTCTAGTCATAACTTTTAGAGCACAGAAAAACCTGCTCGACTTCGTAGGAAAGATAACAGAACATCTGTTGGTGTGAAGTTATACTGTATACTGTCTAGATTAGAATGTGAAAGATCAAGTTAGGTTGAAATGAAACAAAACATAGCTCACCATAGAGTAGGTAACCACAGGTTATGGCTACATTTAGTTTGACAAGATTGGGATCACCCCTGTGTGGAAAAAAACACAAAAGAACACAGTGTTAAGAGGCTTGAAACACACTTAGAACCCTACAGGGAAGAGAACACAGTGTTAAGACGCTTGAAACACACTTAGAACACTACAGGGAAGGCGAAAGCTACTTACTATTCTTGCAAAATCTAAAGCGCTCTACAACAACACACAGTGTTCTTTTGATCAATAATCTGCTCCCTGTTACGAGCAGCACAGCCTGCGACGTCGCAAAAACTAATTAATGTATCAACGCAAACACACCGATCCTGAATCAGGGAGTAAAGCCAATGAAGATGGATTGGGCTAATGTGGACGGGCCTCGGCAGTGACTTGTTGTGACCCGGTTAGGTCTTGAGGAAAAAGAACCAGCGCGTGTTGACACAGCAGCAGGAGTTTGTTGACAGAGGTTGGGCTTCTGTTTTACAGCTGTGTCTGCCTGTGAGGGCTTGTGGCCTGTGTGGGTTCACCACAACAGAACAAACAGATCTGATTTAAGGGCGTATGTATGTACAGTACATGTGTGACCTGGACGGTTAGGTTGGTTGGTTGTATCACGTTTGTGAATGAATAAATAAATAAATAGTCGTAGTCAATTGAATCCGTAGAGCCTTCACTTGCTCTGCTGACCGTTAGGCGCTCCTTACAG
Organism: Poromitra crassiceps; assembly: GCF_964638095.1. Lineage (NCBI taxonomy): Eukaryota > Metazoa > Chordata > Actinopteri > Beryciformes > Melamphaidae > Poromitra > Poromitra crassiceps. Next base: position 33,300,783 of record NC_139644.1, on the reverse strand, counting down.
ACGACATCTGCTAAACGACTGTAGTGTGAAAATGATAATGAAGGTGTCTTTGCTTCAATAGAGATCTGATACTGGTATCAGTCACATGTATCGTATGGCACACACACACACACACACACACACACACGAGGGCTTACTTCACCCTCCCAGATGACACTGAGCTCACCACTGTCACATTTGTTACGTCAGAGATTGGTCAGTACACACACACACTACCTCCTCTAGAGTCTATGTACTCAGCTGGAAGTCGTTAGACTGTGTACATACACAGAGTATGCAGTATGAGACTGTGTACATACAGAGTATAGAGTATGAGACTGTGTACATAAAGAGTATAGAGTATGAGACTGTGTACATAAAGAGTATAGAGTATGAGACTGTGTACATAAAGAGTATAGAGTATGAGACTGTGTACATAAAGAGTATAGAGTATGAGACTGTGTACATAAAGAGTATAGAGTATGAGACTGTGTACATAAAGAGTATAGAGTATGAGACTGTGTACATAAAGAGTATAGAGTATGAGACTGTGTACATACAGAGTATAGAGTATGAGACTGTGTACGGTACATACAGAGTACGCAGTATCAGAGTAATATCTTCTCTGATCTCTCAATAGACATGAAGGCTAACAAAAAAACACACCAAAGGCTAATTTATACTCCGAAAATAAATGCGTTGGTTTCAAACGGTGTAATCGTCACTGCCCACAACATAATTGGGCCTTAAGACCTGCATCACGGATGGCTTCAGATAGGCGCGTCCTGAACGACTTCATTCAGTTAGAAATTCTTGCATTTGTTATTGGTCACATGGTTGGTTAACTTATGTATGTATCCACTCTGTATCCTTCCATTCTAATATGTGTTTCACATGAGAGACAACAACTCCACACCCTGTTTGATCAGTGGCATCACTTCAGCGCTGCACTTAGCCTGGGTAACACCCAGTGTGAGTGATGGCCTGATACCAGGAAGAGAAACACCAGAGTCCAAAGGCTGCTGGATAATCCCATCAGCCTGATCCAGCTACAGTACTGTATTATGAAGCGTAGGACCACAACCCTCTCTGAACGTATGGCTAACTCTCAGACCACACCCCTCTCTGAACGTATGGCTAACTCTCAGACCACACCCCTCTCTGAACGTATGGCTAACTCTCAGACCACACCCCTCTCTGAACGTATGGCTAACTCTCAGACCACACCCCTCTCTGAACGTATGGCTAACTCTCAGACCACACCCCTCTCTGAACGTATGGCTAACTCTCAGACCACACCCCTCTCTGAACGTATGGCTAACTCTCAGACCACACCCCTCTCTGAACGTATGGCTAACTCTCAGACCACACCCCTCTCTGAACGTATGGCTAACTCTCAGACCACACCCCTCTCTGAACGTATGGCTAACTCTCAGACCACACCCCTCTCTGAACGTATGGCTAACTCTCAGACCACACCCCTCTCTGAACGTATGGCTAACTCTCAGACCACACCCCTCTCTGAACGTATGGCTAACTCTCAGACCACACCCCTCTCTGAACGTATGGCTAACTCTCAGACCACACCCCTCTCTGAACGTATGGCTAACTCTCAGACCACACCCCTCTCTGAACGTATGGCTAACTCTCAGACCACACCCCTCTCTGAACGTATGGCTAACTCTCAGACCACACCCCTCTCTGAACGTATGGCTAACTCTCAGACCACACCCCTCTCTGAACGCATGGCCAACTCTCAGGAAGCAATCAACTACGACAACTGGCGTCCTCCATCGAAGGGGAGGAGACGCCGGCACACTTGCCAACAACACTCCCGATTTTCGTGGGAGTGTCCCTATTTTTAACCCTTTCTGCCACTGTGCTCCTGATTCTTGGTCATTTCTCTCGTTAGTGGCACAAATCAAATGGCTGTCGCGGGCTTAGTGTTAAAGCCAGAGTGAAGGTTATGGTATCATGAAAGTAGAAGACCTAAGGCTTGTCGGGGAGGGGGATAAATAACACTGCAGATGTAGGCTAATGTTTGGCGAGGGAAAAACTGGCATGGCCATTTTCAAAGGGGTCCCTTGGCCTCTTGATCTCAAGATATTTGAATGAGAATGGGTTCTATGTGTCTCCATGAATCTCCCCTTTACAGATAAGGTAGCATTTGAATATGAATAATAGCAGTGTATGTAGACAGTATATATTTTGTTCTTCTTATCAAATTAGTAGCTACAATTGGGTAATTGAGTGATGGGGGGTTACAGTATCCTACAGGTGAAAGTTCACAAGTTGGATTGTGGTCCTCTATCATCAAAGTTGCCCATCCCTTAGTCTCTCCCCCCAGACTCAAATATGACGTTGAATCGCTGCGCTCCGCATACTACATAAGTGAGTCTGTGCCAGTTCACAGCCACTGCTGGTTTTGAAGGCGGGTTGAAATTGAATGAGTGACAGGTCGTAGCACCGATGAGAGAGCGGTACGAAAAATGGGCTGCGCCTCCCGTGTTGTCTGACCGCAAAGTCTTTACTGATTGGAGAGGACTGAAGCCATCACTGGCATATGACTGGCCAAGTGAACGGTTCCCTCCCATAACCAGCCCTCTGAGGGAAAGTGTCCCAGACCCAGAGAGAGCTCTGCAGCATGCAGTAACGTAGTGTATCAGCGTCAGAACTCTCATGGGTCTGGCGTTGAGACTACCCATCCCTGAACCACGGCAACGGCCCGTTCAGAGGAATGGAACATTTTACACAGAAAATAGAACTCACATTATGTGTCTAATAATGTAGACTTAGGTCATCAAATTTTGTGTTGAATATAACAATAATTTATAACAATAATGTATGATAATGATTTTCATTCCTGCATGAAACATGAAACGCCACAACCAACGTTCACCTCAACTCAACCCAACCCTGAAAGGTCATCTGTTCTCAACTGAGCTGCTTCTCCATTCTCCTTAGCCTAAACATCACAACATAACATAACAAGTTCAGATAAGGCAATCAAGAAAAGCTACGGAGGGGCGGCAGTCACTCACACACACACACACACACACACACACACACACACACACACACACACACACACACACACACACACACACACACACAGGCAGCAAGTCAATTGAGTGGATGACAGGCTAGGCAGCACCGCCGCCGGCCTGAGTGACAGGTTGAAAAGAGCGAAGTGGCTGGACACAAAGCAGGTTCAAACAGCCGGGCTTCTGGGTTCTGCAGCACTATGGAGAACAGGAGGCCCAACAGTACCGCCGTGTGACGGGCTCTTAAGGATGCTGTAACACAATCAGCTTGACTGGAGAATTAACGCTTACACCACGCCGCTGTTGCAACTAACAAGATGAGCTTTACTGCATTACTTAGGATACTGCCAGGGCCAAAACATAGCATTAGCATAGCTAGGCCTACGTGTTGTGGGGGTAAAGAAAAGACGCTAATCTGGTGCGCGTGAGAAACCGAACAAAAAGGAGTAAGGAAAGAAACGGATATGACAAAATAGAAAAGACTAAGTTACAACATCAATAATGCACTCACTAAACCTAAAAACTATGCACAGAAATATATATATATATATTCACCCTTTCCATCTCTTCCTATCCAAGCTATACAGAAACACGATAGCTGAAGGAAATAACACGAGATATCGGCGATAGACACTTCATCAATACAAAAAGAAAATAGATCAATATATATCGATATGTCCCTCGATAATGGAGCGTGCAACGAGTGACGGGCAAACAGCCAATCAAACAGCCAAATCCTAAAGTTCCCACCCCCAAGGACCAGACGCTTGTTTAGTCTTTGAAGCTACAACACTCAATTTGTGTGTTTCAAGTGGCAAAAAAACAAAACAATCTTGTGGTCTTAATTAAAAATAGGTAATTAAAAATAATCAATAATTATCAATATCGACTGATATGAAAGATTGTTATATCGGTATATATATATATATATATATATATTGGATACATCGCCCAGCCCTGCGAGCGAAATCTAGAAACCTCTCGCAGAAAATGGAGAGAAAAGGAGACATGGGGAGGAGGGCTAATATGCAAAACACAGATGAAGGCTGGTAGCAGGAGCAGGAGGGGTGTGTGTGTGTGTGTGTGTGTGTGTGTGTGTGTGTGTGTGTGTGTGTGTGTGTGTTGCCCCCCCCCCCCCCTCTCCTCTCCCCCTCTCTTTTCTCCCCTTCCTCACTCCATCAGCGACGTGGTCCGGGCCGACAGAGAGACAATAAGAAGCAGGGAGGAGGGAGGTGTGCTGTATTGATTGGACAGCCGGAGACGTGGGCTGCTGCTACAAGGGACGGCTAGAGGCAGGAGGCAGGAGGCTCAGGGATGAGGAGGGGGAGGGGTGTCACATGGGGAGGGGTGGTGAGGGGGGGGGGGGGGGGGGGGCAGGAGACTAGGCTGCTGTTGTTTGCTATGAAAAGGAGGCTTGTTGATGGTGGGATTCTCCTCTGTGTGCTAGAGAGAACCAGGGAGGAAGAGAAACAGGAGGGAATGGGAAGACAGACCAGTGTCGTGGGAAAAGGAGAGAGGAGAGGTTAGAAGAGAGCGATGGAGAGAAACGTGGATGGAGAAATTACCATTCCTCTCTTTACAGGATTCATTGATGCCAATAACACAGTCAGCAGTTAGTGGAGAGAGAGAGAGAGAGACAGAGACAGAGAGAGAGACAGAGAGACAGAGACAGAGAGAGAGAGAGAGAGAGAGAGAGAGAGACACAGAGAGAGAGACAGAGACAGAGAGAGAGAGAGAGAGAGAGAGAAGACAGAAAAGACAATAATGAAAGGGTAAATCCACTGAATGCACACGTCTCTGGAGAGTGGGCTGACAGATGAGATGCGTCCTCTCCTCCTCCCGCTCTCTTTCTGTCTGAGGAAGGGAACAGCATCGCCATCGCTCCCCAGGCATTTATACCCGCCCGCCCACCCCATCCTCCTAGCCCCGCCCCCCCTCCTTCATCTGTTTCCTCCCCTCCCCGGTGAGCGAGTCATGGCTGCTCGTCTGAGGAGACAGCTTTCTCTCCACAACATGCAAAGCATTCACACCAAACTGCCAACATGACAGTGAGGAAGGCAGAACCTGTCAAGTGTGTTTGCCTCCTCCATCGAGTACAGTCTGATTTTTTTTTTTTTTTAGAGTCTACTTATCAAAGAAATATGTCTCTGCATTGCCTTTGTGTTGTCCATTCCTATTATTTATCTTAAAACCTTGCCGGGTATTACCTCTTAGTTATTTGCAATCGCAACATCCTTCCGGCTTACTTTTTAATATGAATATGAATAATATGTTTTGCCTCCGTTTGTGATGAATAACATTTGCGTTACGTTCTGTTCCTTCTTACCAGACGGGGTCGGCGTTGACGGCATCATCGAACCACAGGATGTACAAACAGAAGAAGCCCACTATCAGGGCGTGCACAGTCGACACCAACCTGGGAGGGCACGCACGCACGCACACGCACACACACACACACACACACACAAAGCAAAATAGTAAATATGGTGCAGAACAATCACAGTTTACAGTCTAGAGACCGACAATATTACCACTGCACAGTGCACAGGGAACACAACAATGGCCAGTGAATTGGGCCGGATCCAGAATGTGTGTGTTTGTGTCTCGTCAGTCCGTGTGCATGGCACTCAGTCATGCATGTGCACTTCCATCCCGCGTGTGTCTTTGCCCCACGCGAGTGTAACTTCCATCCTATCAGGCCGGGTTGAGCGTGACCCCTGACCTTTGTGGTGGTTATCTGGGCCAGTCAAGGGATACTCCAGAGCTCTGATAGCCCGGCTTATCTCTCCTCATCCGGACTCAGTTCCTGCACTGCCACCCGCACATGCCCCCCCCCCTGGGGCACAGCAGTGCCCTGCCTGGTCACGGGCCACAGCAGCTACCGGCATGATGAGACCCCCGGCCAAGACTGGCACTAGAGGCCAGCTAGTGGTGAGTGGCCAGCTAGTGGATGAACCCATTATAAGTGCTGGCAGCAGCAGCAGGAGGTGGCGTTAAGTGTCTAAAGAATGGAACAGCCAGGGGAGGAACTTAGCTAAAAGGAAGTTGGTCAACAACTCTGCTCAGTTAATAGCAGACATCAGCTGATTCAATTTAAAGTGGCTCACAGTCTCCACTATTCCAAGCAGAAATTACACAAGATCTTCCCTACTGTGTCACCACTGTGTGACAGGTGTCAAAGTGTCAGAGGGCACACTGTCTCATGCCTTTTGGTTCTGCCCCTCACTGACGGGAATCTGGGGCAAAATATTTGACTGGTACTCTAAAGCTGTGTTCACACCGAGATATTTATTTTTCTCTCTGTCGCTCGACGGAACCCTTTGGAATCGCTCTGTCGCTCTGTTTAAATCGCTCATCAACAGGCACAATAATTGACGGACATCTGGGGGCTATAACGTTATGCAATGTCATGATATTTGTCCACTACGAGCCACCGTAGTTGTTTACAAGCTAAGCCTATCAGCGTGCTCCTAATGCTAGCTCTATACCGGTAGTACAGACTTCACTTCATGTCCGCTGTCAGCCTGTCAATGAGCTGTCAATGCGGTTTGTCCAAGCCAGTGTGATCCTTGACTCACTCTCACACGGCAGCCAATCAGCGTTGAACAGCGAGCGACTGATGCCAGCGTAATTTCGCTCGAGTTGGGATATTTCATCTCGGGTGACGAGCGTATTTTCTCCCTATCACTCTGTCTCTGTCGCTCGGACGCCCAGCGATTTTTCTCCCGGGCGAATATACGCTCAATCGCTCGTTTGCATTGACTTTGTATGTAAACTCGATGCCAGCGAAAAACTTTAATAGGTCGGTGTGAACGCAGCTTAAGGCCTATGGGCTGGCCCTTCAGAGGGAGGCAGAACGCGCCATCTTCGGCTGCTCGGAGTCCTCTCTGAACTTCCCTACGGCTGTGCAGCAGTCTCTGAGACTGTCGCCAAAAAACTCATTCTGAAGGAATGGAAGTCCCCCTCTTCCCAATTGTGGTTGACGGACATGATCTATGTTATATGGATGGAGAGATTGAGGTTCCTGAGAACCAACTCACTTAGAAAATGTCGAACTATCTGAGACCTGTTTTTAGTCTACCTCGATGAGGTTAGGGGCGACGGGTGACTCGCCCGGCTGGTTTCCTATAGACCCCGTGCCTGATCGCTTACAAGCACATACAGTAAGCACCTGAGGTGGCTGGTGACACCACTTTGTAATATTGAATGTTGATTATATTTGTGTGTTTTTCCCCCCTCTGTGTCTGAGCCTGTTTGTCTTGTTTGTGTTCTATAAACATTGAAAATAAAATATTGGGGGGAAAACAGGAAGTTGGTCAGCGGAGTGCCTGCCAGTGTAGCTTCGTGTGTGTGTGGGCTGAATGATGAAACTCATGCCCACTCTCCGTCTCTTGTTCCTGATTCTTGTATCGAGAGAAGTCTTGTTGCGTCTTTAGCTCGTTCAAAAAGAGAAAAGATGGTGGATTTAACAGAACAACAGAGCAGAAAGGAAAAGAAGTGTAAAGACAAGAGAAAAACACAGATGAGAAAACCCACTACAGTCTTTTCTTCTAGTTTTTGCTGCTCCTCACAACTCGAAGCATGAAACAACCCCTGCTGTTGCTTTCTGAGGGACTTTCCCTCCTTGCCTCTCTCCTTCCCCTCAAGTCGTGCTTACATAAAGAACACACTGTTGTGCAGCGGTGGGCCACTCTGAACCCAACCATCGGTGTTTGACCTTTGACTTGTTGGGGCCTGTTGCTTGCTCGACCCCTCACCTACTTCCCCTACAGCTGCACTCAGATATGGATGGACAGCTCTGGTGGCGTGGGTGAAGGGTTAACAACAGTTATGAGCAGATAGCAAGAGAAACAGACGTGCCGACAAAGATAGAAAAAAAGAGATGATGCAACCGCTAATAACTCGCCCTTTGAACTTCACCCCTACAGTTCGTGCTGGGAAGTTGAGCGTGTTCTTTGCTCAGTACGTTTAGGGGAGGGATGAGGAGGATGAGTTGGCCTGTGGGACATTCCTACAAAACAGATGGTTTGGTTTGGTCCATTTCGACAGAGTCGCATCAACAAACAGATGAGTGTTTGGTGAAGTGTGAGTACAGTTGGGTCAAAGCTGGGTCAATTTACCTCTATAATACTATACTAGGGAAAGCCTCTCAGTAGTCAAACAACAACAATAACACTGAAAACTATGTGTTGATAAATGTTGGGTGAACTGGCACAAAAACAGCCTAACAGTGCATCATAATATTCTTAAAAATATTATTCAATATTAGGGGTGGCAATCACCAGATGTCCCACGATACATTATAACGATACTTAAGTCACAATACTTAAGTCACAATACGATAGTATTGCGATACATTGAGTATTGCAATATTGTGATTTATTACCTTTTTCCACTGCAAATGATGTCCCCAAAGGCAAACTTTGTCAACATCTGTTTTATCTATAAAGTTTCCAGTCTGCTCATCTCACTGCACTCATTTTTATTACAGCAAAATTGTCAAGCTGACCTGACCAACACTGACTGATTAACTGACTGATTAACGCTGCTGCATGCACCTGACAATTTCTATGAAATATCGCTAGTTTACTACTATCGATACTTGGCATTTGTGCGATACGATATTGCCACACAAAATAGCGCAATACTATGCTGTATCGACCCCCAGTGGTGATTCTAGAGTCTGTTGGGGCCCTAGGCAAAAATTCCAAGGGGCCCCTTCCAACCAGCGTTGTTTCACTTTCAATTCAAGAGAACGTAGCCTACATGAATCATGCAAGTTTGACAGGAAGGATTCACATATGTTCTCTTGAATTGAAGTGAATGACCGTGAATCCTTCCTGTCAAACATGCATGATTCACATACATTCTCTTGAATGTATGTTTCACTTCCAATTCAAGAGAATGTACATGAAACATACGAGTATGACGGGAATGACATGGGGCCTCTTTAGGGAGGTTTCAATGTCATTGCAAATCGTCCATTGGTTGTTTATGGGGAGGGAGTTGCGGTCACTGCTGTGGAGTAAAGTTTCTCAGCCATCAGGGGCCCCTTAATGGCCTGGGGCCCTAAGCCTGCATTGCCTGTTCACAAGCTGCGCCCCTGATCGACCCCCCCCCCCCTATTAAATATTCTTAAAATATTATATAAATAGACTGTGATGCTTTCCTGTATATTAATGCTACGCACACAGGCCACACAGTCACTACTACTCTAATAAATACTTAAGATACATTTGATAGTGAAATAATCAAACTAGTTTCCATAATGGTGTAGTCACTGTTGTGTATTTAGTATATAGGTGTGCAGAGTACGACACAGCATGGCGTCTCCTTCGTCCAATGATTGCTCCGCTAGGCTGACTAGTAGCAGATTCATCTGGTCGGTTGCACTATCAGACAGACAGGTGGTCAATCACACAGACACAGAGGGGGGGACGGGGGGTCTACAGCAGACAGGGGGCAGCGGTGCTCCTGCTGTTCCTGTGACCCACCTGGAGTTCCACTCTGTGAGCTTGGTGGGAGGCAGGCAGCCGTAGCCGTGCGTGATGGCAGAGGAGAGCAGCGGGCTGGCCACGGAGAAAAGGAACTGGAATCCCACGAAGCTGCCAGCTACCACGGTCACCTCTCTCATCTCCATCACTCACCTGAGAGACAACAGGGGGAGGAAGCCAAGGTGAAGGAAGGGTGAGAGCAGGAGATAGAGACGGTGAGACACATGGACGGGTTCAATCGATGACTGTCAGTCTCATCCTCCTGGGCACAGGCAGGAGAGGAACAGAGGTGGGGGTGGGGGGGCGGGAGGAGACAGGGAGAAGCGGTACCCTGCATCTTTCATCCAATCCACAAAGAGTAGAAAGATACGGGATCCCACTACATCGCCAAAAGTCCCTGTCTGCCGGACATCGTCATATTCCTAGTGGAAAAGCCCAGCGTCTAAACGCCACATTTGCTTGAGTGACACATCACTGTGGTGACATCACAATTGCTAAAGTGACCTTAATTGCCCAAGTGTCATCAGTGACGACATCACTGGTGAGTCACATCGCAATGCTCACAGAGAATGAGTGACAATTTTCGAGTTCAACTTAAAATGGGGGAAAAAAAGAATTTGAAAAAAAAGAAAAAGAGAGATGGCCTGTCCAGTTAGTAGTAGTGACACGAGAGCTTCAGACGAGCAGGGCCGTTCATAGAGGGGGCAGAGAAGAGGAAAGAACAGGGTGGTATTGGGTGTTAAGGAACGGTTGGGAAATGTATTGTGTGTGTAGAGCACAGCTCCAGTATAGTGCATATTTTAAGAGGATTAGCCTGAATTGTTTAGGATACACACCAACACTCCCTGAGAAGAAAACACAGGCTGAGCAAAGAACCACAAGAGGCTTGTCAATATGGAGCAAGAGTTTGAGGGGGAGTGAGATGGGGGGGGTTGTGGGAGACTGCTTAACACACACGTTCTCAGGCTTTACTTTGACTTCAACAATGCACCTTTTTATACTTTTATTCTTATTTTAGTTATTCTTTGCATTGACAAGCTAAGGTGCTATTTTATTCTGTTTCGTTCTGTATTTATTGTTTGTGTTTTTACTGATCTTATAAAGCTTTAAGTGTTAGGTTAATATTATTATTATTATTATTAGTAGTAGTAGTAGTATAAGTAGCACTGTATTAGCCAGAGAGACAGAGGGAAAATAAGTGGTGGAACAATGAGGAACAGAGAGAGAGAGCGAGCGGAAACTGCATGATCATCAACACGTGCAAACACGCATGTGATTCCAGGTTAAGTGAAGAGCTCTGTGTTTACTCTCCCCCAGCTCAACAGACCAGACGCATTCTGTTTACTCTCCCCCAGCTCAACAAACCAGACGCATATCTTTTCACATTACAGCCAATTAGTTACTGGAGATGGACTAAAATAGCACCGTGTGCACGCCCAACCCAGCTCTGCTTCAAATGCTCTTTCCCCATCTCAGCTACTGGAGGAGAGAACAGGTCAGACACCATCCTCGAGTCTTAATTGTCAATGAGTCTGACTGGCATTATTAGGCCTACTTTGCTGGATCTGATTGAATCCTCTCTGGTTTTCCAACTTTGAATTGAGAGTGACTTGTTCAAGTTCAAGAACACTAATTAGACTCGGCTAATAACAATTCTTAAAATAGGCGGCATTTTAAAATTGGTCCTATTTCGGTTCAACCTAAATGTTTTCAATTCAGCCAGACGTTTCCAGGGTCAGGCTGGAGCCTCAACCACTCATTCACTCCTGCCTGGCCTCCTTTCCTGGAGCCAGGATGAGGAGCAAGAAGGTTTCTACTGTAGTCGTCAGTCAGAGCTACTCAGGCAGGCCCTTGACAAAACTAGCATGTTGTTGTGAGTGGTCCTCAGTGTTCAGCTACAGCAGCTGCGCAAAGCTGGAGAACTGCACCCACAGTTAACAAAAACTAACTACAACAAAACTCATCATCTGGCTTTGTTGCTCAGGCTACGCCTCAAAAACTATTATGAACACAGCAAAACTGTCCATATATTAGAACATCAACAATATGATATTCCTAAACTCCAACACCTACTAGGGCTGATGTTGAAATGGGTGAAACCTACCGTTGAGCGAAAACCTGAATCTCAGAACCAAAATGATCCCCTAAATGTATAAAAGGTTTCCTCAGGAAACACTGGGTGCTACTCTGCATCCGAATTATGACATAATATTATATATTACTTCCTTCCCAACTGCTATATACAGTATACTGTGTTGTAAGCCATTCTGGACTCTGGCCTTTTCTGATTAGGCCACAGAAAATGTTGACATAATATGACGTAACCCCATTAAAAATAACTTATCCCAAACAAATTAGCTACCGGTTATGATTGGGCAAGGCAAACATAATTGTTGACTGACAGATACATGGTAACCCAATATTAGCCATAGATTCTGTGAAGTGGTTCTCTCTTTCCAAAGCAACCTAAGTTGTTTAGCCTCTGACCAGCGCATGACTCTTTAGGCATGTAGCCCACATAAGGTCTATTTTTACTCCAAAAAGTCCAATGTCACGCCTGCATGCTATCCCCCTATAAAATACAGTCCAGGGCAACAACAGCAAGCTGTTCACAAAGACAAGGAAAGATAAACTGTCAAAAAGCAAAGCCAGTCAAGTCAAATGCAAGATTATGGCCTTGCTCAGACTGAGCAATGGGGCAGTCAGTCACCGATGCTTCAAGCCTCAAAAATTATTTCCCAGTCGTGTCGTAGAATGATTTGAAAGAGGTGCACAGCTGCAGAATGAAGTAAAAAATGTGCACGATGACTGACAACTGTGTAATGCACATTCTCACCAAATCAGAGGACTTGTAAGTAAGACATGCAGCTCCTCCTCCTACCACCATTCTCCACTGACGACAACAACAACTCAGCCTGGAATCTGTAAGATAGGCAGGCAGGCAATTATTTGGGGTATTTATTCTGGGAGGAACAACCTCATCCTGAGTCTGACCCTGTTGATGCTAAAAGAGCCTCTTATTGTCCCTAGGAGCTATGCACATTCCTGGGCCACGTTGATCATATGCTGCATGTTCCTGAATAATTCATAGGCATTCTTCACCTGACAAGCTGGTTTAGACTGCCCCGTGGGAAGAGCCATGCACACAGCCTCCTCACTGCGCCTGACAGCCGGGCCGGCCAGGGCAGGCAAGTTGCTCTCTCGCGTCCACGTTTGACCTTGTTCCTCTCTAGGACGAGCTGCTGCTGTCAGCAAACTATGACCCCGTGGCATATCGACCAAACATAAATAATAGCGGTTCAATTTCCCCTGTTCCGGTGGAAATCCAAAACGGCCCCTGTCTACCGCATTGCTACACCGGGCCACTGGGGTGACTCGCTCCAGCAGCTCTCAAGATGACAAAAAATCCTTGGCCACCCTAATCTCACCACCATCTCTAGGCGGTCTGGCTCATGTCATGAATAGATAAAATGACAAGTATTGCCGTTGGCAAGATGACAGGCCGATATCCAGAATGTGCTGCAAATGACAAGGAAGTCTTAACACATTAATAAACATTGTACTGGGTGGTATAATGCAATTCGCCTCCTGTGTTATAGCAATGCAATTGTGAGGAATACGTTCAGTGGATACGGTGCGTACAATACAATAGCAATGGGCAAATTTTGAATAGCAACTGGCTAACGTTACCTTTCCATCCTATAACGGGTCGTTAACGATATATACCCTTTCTTATTATGGAGGCAATACATAATCATGCATATTAACTTGCCAGCCAGCCTGCAGACTCTTCTTCGGTGCGTCATCATCCAGTAACAGTTGTTGTGAATGGTGAGCAACGTGTCAAATACCTTCAATATCGTCCGCATTATCGCCACTTTCGCCGGTGCTGAACGAGTCGTACCACAGCCAAAGCACCAGCAGCGACCATGCAGATCACCACACAGCATGAATTGCAGGAGCAAAGTTGCTGGCTAGCGTTATTAGTGAAGCATTGCTATGCTGCTGCTGCATGCAAGGACGGGTAACGTTAGACTGGAGCTGTTGCCGTATATAAATCCACCGCTGCATTCGCATTTGTGTGAGATAAACAGACGCATGCTTCGGTCAGCACGATAGTTGATGGAGGGGGAAGGGGTAGGGAGAGTACTGTTACCTGGTATCCGTCGCATAGGTCTTTCTAGGTGGATCTAGCTCCCGTTTAGCAGCCGTCTTCTTCACTTTCTTACAACTTAGCTAGCAAGTCGGCTAGCCTGCTAGCTAACAGCCCTCTGGCTCTCCCTGTGCGACCCCGACAAAAAAAGGCTCTGCCATGCACGCTACGCCGGGTACGCATAACCATTACAGCCGGCGAGTCAGTGCCTATCTTGTTGCCTTATTTCCTCATGGTCACTGACGCGTTCCCAGTTATGAGTGTGAAAGAAAGTTTTTTTACTCGTTTTATTTTGGCGTTGACAGTGAGGACTGACCGGTGACGTCAGCGCGCACCCACCCCCCTCCGGCACACGCCTATCGCCCTGGCCACACCCACTAGGAACAAAGGCCAGATAGCAATATTATATTAGCCTACTGATAATAAGCTCAAGGTCTAACGCAATAGAGATGCTCCTCGATTATCTGTGAACGTGCTGTAACATGCAGCTGTCATCCATGCTGAAATCACCATGTTATCATGAGTTAATGTGTAAGATATTATATAAGATGTCATATATGACTTAATAGCCTATTCATTTTCTTTACCTGCTTATTCCTTTTCAGGGTCAGAGTCTTCTCAACATGCAGTGGGGCAGAGAGCAAGGACACATCCTGGACAGGTAGGCCTCTACCAGCCCATACTCACTCACTCACATCCATATGAACAATTTAGAGTTAATCCACCTGTCTTTGGAATGTAGGAGGGAAGCACTCAGAGGAAACTATGTGAAATATTATGAGAATCATGTATGCTAAACCGAGGGCCACAAATCCAACACAGGCCCTTTTGTTGTGAGGTGGCCGCTGAGGAGGTATGGAGATCACTACCCTATAGCACCCCAGTAATTCCCCTTGGATATGCCGTGTGTTGTTCTATGTCATATAAGCTGTTTTCACACATACAGACAGGGAAATTACCTGTAAATCAAGACTGGCTATTTCCCGGAATTTCCCTTCACACCTGAGGGCTCACATGTGTGAAAATAGCAGCAAAATTACCTGTATTTGAGGGGGGTCGGGGGGGGGGGGCACTGCAGAGCGGGTGGGGAGTGACGTCTGCACTTGGATGGGGAATCGTCCTTATTTTGGGGGGCGGCAAAACTCCGATGGTGAAATAAGTTCGCTTGTCACACAATAAATCACACTCGTTTGACTTAAGAGGGCATGTATGTTGTATCCTTCACATTCGCTAACGAGTCTTTGAACTGAAATCTTTGAAGAAGTTGGGATCCCTGTCTGAGAGAAATAGCCTGGCTGGTTCGATGTTTATCCGTTCACCTGCGTCGCGTTGAAGCACTTTTTACAGACTGGCTTCGTTTGATGTGTCCAGGGGCTTGCCTTCGCTGTCAGCAACGTAAGCAAAATACTTCCACATTTCGCTTCGTGCATTTGCTTTCTCTACAAGCGTTGGGCGGCTTGCAAGACTCAGAACAAGCCGCTGTCATTTTCGCTGTGTCTGTCCTGTGTGTCGGGCTGCTGCAGAGGACTGAAGGACTGGCCAGAGAGCGAGCAGAGAGGGGAGGGGGGAAAATCGGCACGCCCACACATGAAGCAGACATACCGCTCTTATGACAAGCTCCAAACTGGTGAAATGTCCGCGATGACGGGGTCACGCTTATACCGGAAAACAACTTTCACACATGGGGTTTACACCGCTTTCTCGTCATTTCCAGGTATAGCGCATGTGTGAAAACGGCTTTAGTGTGAACTGTGTGTTCTGTCAGCTTCTGAGTCATTCTGCTGACTGACAGGCTCTGCAGGCTGAGTCAAGGCTGTCTGTCTGGTTCCTCCACATACACACTTATAATGTAATAATAAGTTGTATCAAAGCTCATTCAATAGGTCTACTGAGCACAGAACGAGTGGAGCTGGCACCATCAATTCTTAAATGGCATACATTTGAAATAAGATCGTTATTAAGGTATGAATTGTATTGAATTGCGCTGTAATACAATCATTCTGTTCTAGCGGAGGGAACGAGAGGGGGAGAGAGAGAGAGAGGTCTTTCATTCTATTGCGTTAGTGAATTAGTGAGTGAGTGAGTGAGTCAGAAGCAAGCATGGAGCCAGAGACATTTGGAAAAAAAGGAATGCATGATGTTGGCTGAAAGAGTTATGTGATGTCAGAGTAGGGCGGGGCAATATCGTTGAAATCAATATCCCGATAATCATAAGGATTTTTCGATATTGATATATATGAGGATGTGGGTCACATAAACTAGGGTCACATAAATGAACTTATGTTAAACAATTAAAATAAATGAATGTTCATCATATTGAACCGTATAGTAGCCTAATGTTAGGTGTGATGTCAAACTAAACTGAAATTTTGACATAATGTTCCTACCATAGCCTCATTTTATCAGAGTTAAGTAAAATGCACTTGTCATTATCAATTTAGACAACAGAAATGTGTCATGATATTAAAATATATTCATATCATCACATTATGATTCCACTGAAAGACGGTAAATGATAATATTGAATTTTCTTTTGATCAAGTTTTTTTCTGTTTCTCTCCCACTTTCTCCCCAATTGTACTTGGGCCAATTCCTCCGCTGTCCATGCCCCGGTTGTTGCTCCATCCCCTCTGCTGAACTGGGGAGAGCCGTAGACTAGCTAGCACATGCTTCCTCCGATACATGTGCAGTTGTCAGCCGCTTCTTTTCACCTGACAGCGAGGAGTTTCACTGGCAGGACGTAGCGCGTGGGATAATCACCCTATTCCCATGCAGTTCCCCTCCCCCTGAGTAGGCGCCCCGACCAACCAGAGGAGGCACTAGTGCCGCGACCAGGACACCTACCCTTAATCCGGCTACCCACCCGCAGACACGACCAATTGTGTCTGTAGGAACGTCTGACCAAGCCAGAAGCACCGCGCTGCCGGGAATTGAACCCGGGTCTCCGTGGTGGTAAGCGAGTGCTTTTACCTCAACACTACCTAGACACGCACCATAACATTGAATTATTGTCCAGCCTTATTCCAGAAGTACTAATTCAATCTGAAGAAGACTTTGGCATCATAGGTTGTTAAATGTGAATTAAAGCCACAAATCCCAGTTAAAATCATATTTTAACGGCGCAACAATATTGTTTTAAACTGAATTTGAAAGAAACAACGGAAGAAAGAAAGAAAGAACGATGACTGACTGACAGAGAGTGTGAGTGAGTGAGTGAGTGAGAGAGCACACACACACAGACAGATAAAAGGAAAGAGTTTGCGTCAGCTGACAGTGTGTGTGTGGAAACAGAATGATACTAATCCCTCCCCTCACAATGAAGAGCCTCCAGATTAACTAAACATCAGCTGCTAATTAGAACAGATCAGACGCCACTCACAGGAACAGCATAGTAAAATAACACAGTGTGGGGTCAACAATGCATTGAAATGATTCCAGGAAGTGGCAGTTGGTGTACCAAAATAAAGGTTTCCCTGGTGCATAAGATTGTAAAGAGGCTGCAGTGATGATGAATACTTTAAAGCAGTGGTTCTCAACGTGGGGTCTGAGGACCACCAGGGGTTCCTTGATGGTGTTCCAGGGGGTCCCCAGCAAATTGATGAATTTTTAATCTTCACCATTACATGCATTTCATTTACAACAAGTTATCCTAATTAGACAATGTAGAAGAATGACTGTTTTGATCATAGTTTCTCTGTTCTCTCTCTACAGTACAGAGTCATGGAATTCTGAGCAAAATCATATAAATAAAAATATTTTTCAGATTTGGCTCGAAGAGACAAAAGTTGATCAAATGGGAGAGAGTCTGTGGCCCAAATGTATTATAAGGGCTCCTTGATATGAAAAGATTTGAGAACCACTGTTTTAACGTACATGGTCAACATATTTTGTTTACATTCATATTTGTCATGTGTGTTGTTTACACCTCCTGTTGGTTGCTGTGTGTCAGGACATTCATCTGTGGTGTGAAGTGGGTGAATGTGACTCATAGGTGTGATTGTAAAACATACATTCACTGGCAATTTGAAATTCGATGCTGCCTACAGTATAGTACAGTGGAATTCGCTTATAATGATCACGGTTATAGTGATAACCGCTTATTATTATTCAAATTTGTTTATTGGGGTTTTCATTTCAAACATACTACATATAAACAGAGACATAAGGAAAAGCAAGGCATGAAGCACCAAAATAGGACAAAACATAATAATAATAATAATACAAGAGACACAGACACCCAAGACTCAAAAATAAGAATAAAATAAATAAATAAATGCTACAAGCAACTACAATGCACTTTGCAGGGGATATACGCTAAGTGCTGAGGATATGTTTTCTGTCAATCACTCATGACAAAAGCCAACACTTGAATCTCTGAAAGTCAGTTAGGCAGTATTGGGAGGAGAGAGGTAATTTTGATCAAAGTAATCTAGAAACGGACCCCACACTCTAAGATATTTCTGAGTCGAACCACATATACCTGTAGTGTATTTCAGTTTCTCCAATTTAAGATATGCCATCTCTGACCCAACATGCATGAGATGGAGGGGCAGCTGATTTCCAGGTCATTAAAATTAGTCGTCGGGCCAGAAGCGATGACAAAGCTAAAGCGTGATAACCGCTTATATTGATCAAAAAGCTTGGTGCCGAATCATTCCTATACACATGCTGTTTAAATCATTCACTTACAGTATAGTGATCAATACTCTGTTTACAGTGACCATTTTTGGCCTTGTCCCACCTGAGAACAATGGAAAAATGTTTAAAACTACTGTCATTTTATTCTTTTTGTACTTACAAACTGTCAAAAATGAGCCAACGAGATACAGCAGTGATACTCTGTGCATGTCTCTGTATATGGAGAGATCAGCATCTCTGTCTGTGGAGAGTCTCTGTCTACATGAGACTGCTGTGTTTGAAACAGCTGGAGGCCTAACTTACTGTATGGATTTTTAAAGTCAATTTCATCATTGCTTTACTTTATTTGTACTGTATTCATGTAATACATATACAGATGTCAGTTAGATGGTAATCTGCATGAGAAATAAAGAAAAATAAAAAAATTGGTTATAATGATCATCCGTTTATAGTGATCAATTTGACCCGTCCCAAGCTGATCACTATAAGAGGAGTGCACTGTATACACAAAGTCCCTGCTATATAGACACACAAGGACTACTATACTACACAATAAACCATCTTCCCTGAAATCCCCTTTGTGAAGCATTTTGAAAAACGATTGCCATCTCACTGATTTAGTCAATCTAATCATCCTAAACAAATGCTCAATTTAGGCGTTCAAGCGTGCAAACGTGGCGTCCTTCCTCGATGACTTGGTTAACCTGTAATGATGATGACGACGACGACAATGACAAGGTTTATGACACGAGGAGAGTGCTTTCATACAGCGGGCTACCTCATCTCGCCGCAGGCCACACGGCTGCTCTCATCAAGGTGGAAGACGGGGCGAAGGGCAGGCAGCAGGGGGCGGTGTAGCAGTCTGAGGTTCTGGCTGGGCCTTTGGGTCTGTGCCATCCCTGTTGGTTCTGCTATAGACCCAAGCTTAACGTCTAAGGAGCTGGAGTCTTTGTTTATTTCCATCCCCGAGGTCGTTGGCTGGAAGGAGAGAGGTGGTTGGCTTCTAGCCCGGGACAGGGGAGGTCATACAATACGTTTACTGTGGCGCCGCAGTGGACGACCATAATGAGCAGGGCACTATGTAAAGGTAACAACGGGCAAGGATGTGGAACAGATCAGTTATGGTTTGGCTCTGTGATTGGCTGCCGTGGGCTGAGCTGCTGAAGCACTTGTTTAAATAAGGGGGGTGGGGGGAATGGACACCTGGCAGAGACCTGTGCACCCACAGGGCTCAGAGACAAGATGGAGGAGATAACGGCTGTGCTTTGTATTTTTTTTATAACTGTGAGAAGTTGAGTGGGTCACACTTGTTTAACCCATTGATACCTGATGCAGCATTTGTGTGTGTATCCCTTTACGCGGTTCGCGGTCTTAAAGGGATACACACACACAAATGAGGGATATACATGCAAATGCTGCATCAGGTATCAATGGGTTAAAAAGTCCAAATGTTTTTCAAAAGCTAGTTTAGAGTAGGGCTGGGCAATATATCGATATTATATCGATATCGTGATATGAAAATAGATATCATCGTAGATTTTGGATATGGTAATATCGTGAGATGGCATAGGCCAAGTGTTGTCTTTTTCTGGTTTTAACGCATCTTTTAGTATTTAGAAAAGTGCTATATATATATATTATTATATTATTATTATTATTATTATCATTATTAAAGCCTGCAATACAGTAAAGTGACGTCATTTTCTGAACTTACCAGACTGTTCTAGCTGTTCTATTATTTGCCTTTACCAACTTAGTCAATAGTCATTATATCCACATTACTGATTATTCATCAAAGATTTCATTGTGTAAATATTTACTGAAAGCACCGATAGTCATTCAATATCACTGCAATATTGATATTGAGGTATTGAGGTTACACTTGTTACTTACACAAACAAATCTGAGCCAAAGCATAGCAGACGTCGTCGCTGTCTCTCTCTGTTCACTTGGGCTAGAACACAAAACAGCCATGAGCTGAAGCTCCAGACATACAGGAAATGTCAGCGGCGCTGCCCCGAGGTCACAGCCATGTGGAGCCTTGATTGGATCTTTTCTTAGATAACCTATAGAATGCAATCATCAGGCGCCGGGAGAAGAAAGCCACAATAGATCATAACATTATCTGGATGGTACCCATAGAAGACCAGTGGGATCGGGAGAGGGGGGGTGTATCTGGATGGTACCCATAGAACACCAGTGGGATCGGGAGAGAGGGGGTGTATCTGGATGGTACCCATAGAACAGCAGTGGGATCGGGAGAGAGGGGGTGTAGCCGAGTGAGGGAGGTTTGCTCAGAATAGCTTGGATGGAAGCTGAATATACTGAGCAGCATTGAGGAGAAACACAACCATCTGTTGCAGGAAGAGAATGGCACCAGAATGTTCAAGAACGGGAAACGGTGTGGAGAGAAAAACGCCCGCAGGCAGCACTGACGTGCACAAACGAAAGGGCACATTATATTTAAAAATTGGCATGAGATGAGGAGGGGACAACACACAAACGTCAGTAACACACTTTATGAACAAGTTTACCAAAACAAGACATTTTGTGATGAAACTTGCTGTATTTGCACTGCATGAACATAATATCTCAAGTAATATGCTTAACTGGTTTGACATGGCTTACCCTCAGGTTATGCGACAATTAGGTTATGCAGGTGGGAGGAAAGACACGCACGCACATGCACACACACACACACACACACACACACACACACACACACACACGCACACACACACAGGAGCTACTTCTAGCCAGTCCACATTTGGGAATGCTAACACTATTTCCTCTCTCTGATGAGGAGATTTGGGAATGATGCAGTGAAAGAACAATACAATTAGCTGTAATGTAAATCCCAAGAAAACACTTTGTGAAATAAAGCATCAAATTGCCGTCTTTAGTCAATTATAATGTTCATTAGCCTCTCTCGGGCCCTCTGAGCAATGTGGGAACGTGCCTGCCTACCTACGCTCCAAACATTTAATTATCTCAGGAGGAGACTAATCACAGTTTACTAGATAGCAAGAAAATCAAAAACACACATTATTCAAGCAAATAAATATGCAATTTATTTAAATGTCTTAGGTTTAATAGCTGTGTTTCAGCAGTGTGTGTGTGTGTGTGTGGGGGGTGGGGGCGAGTTGAGATGTGGCAAGAATCTGCAACACAGCAGCTTGTAGATTCCGCTGTGAGTTTTGCAACACTATCCTTGTTTATAAAATACATTTAAACAAAGCATTTCCTGCATAAACAGTTTGCAACAGTAACACAAACAGTGTTCGAAATGTTCCCACACACCAAACAATTCATTTGGAGTTGTTGCTATACTGAAAATGAACACAAGGTGGCACTCTTGATATTGTAGCTACACTTACAGAGGGCCCAGTAAGGGGCAGGTTTCTTTATTCCGTCAATGGCTGTTGTTACCATCAGTGCGAGGGTCTGCATTTATTAGTACTTGGAGAGGAGAGAGCGAATAATGTCAAAACTTGGACTGAATACATCTCCTCCAAAAGCTGCATTTTAATATTTTTGCTTGATGCCACATTACATAATGTGGTACTAATGTAAAGCAGTTGGACTCAGATGGGGAGCGGAGCAGCCGATGCCAGGTCCCAGTATGATGTGTGGGGGCGTGTGTGGAGGCGTCAGAAAGGGAGGGGGGGTGGGGAGGGTGGCATAAATTTGTGCGGTGCCATGCACAATCCATTCCATTCCCCACACACACACACACGTGCACACACACACACACACACACACACACACACACACACACACACACACACACACTAAACTAACTAATGTAACAAAACACAGAACCTATTCATAACGTAAACGAGAGAAGACACATGCAGAGACACAGGTGGATGCAAGCAGACACACAGAAGCCAGTATAGTTATCGTAGTGAGGACATTTTATTGACATATTTGCATAGCCCCTAACCCTATCCTTAACCACCACAACTAAATGCCTAACCCTAACCCTAACCTAAACCTAATTCTAAGCTAACCCTTAAAACCAAGTCTTAACCTTCAAACAGCCATTTGAAGGTGTGTGAGAAAGTGAGGACCGGCCAAAATGTCCTCGCTTTTCCTAAAATGTCCTCACTTCCCATGTATAAAACTCAAATTGGTCCTCACTAAGATAGCTATACAAACACACACACACACATGCATGCACGCAAACGCACACATGCACATGCACGCACACGCACACACACACACACACACACACACACACACACACACACACACACACACACACACACACGGGTGGGAATTCATATGCACCTGTCATCCGTTACCCAGGCTGGCAACCATTGTCAGTATGATTTAACCCCACTTGTCCTCCATCCCAGGAAAGTTTGACGGCCGCCAACAGACAAGAAGAGCTGGTCCTCCTTTCTCTCGACATCTGAACATCTGGGGCCTGCTCTGTTATGACTCCTACTGCCACATCTGGTGTGTGTGTGTGTGTGGGCGTGTGTGTACGGCGCATTCTGCCACATCTGGGAGGCTGTCCAGCTGTCCCGCTCGCTTCACACACACGTCTGGCCAGCGTCTTGCAGACACCTAGCTGTCACTCCGGCTTACCTGGAGCCAACCTCACTGTTGGAGGGGGGAGGGGGGGGGGGGGGGGGCAGGGTGACACGCTGTCTGCATGTGCAGCCACATCTGCTATGCGTGTGTCTCTGCAACTCGGTGTCTTAAGTGACAATCTGTGTGTTAGTGGGAGCCTCCATGCCTGTGTGTGTGTGTGTGTGTGTGTGTGTGTGTGTGTGTGTGTGCGTGCGTGCACGCGTGGGTGTGTGTGTGTGCGCGCGTGCGAGCGCGTGTGTGGGTGTGGGTGTTTGTGGGTGTAGGTGTGTGTGTGTGTGTGTGCGCGCACGCGCGCGTGTGTGTGTGTGTGTGTGTGTGTGTGACACTGGGTACACATCCTCGGGGCACAGGCTCCAGTCTTCACACCTCTCAGTTTAAAACACATCCAGAAAGACATACCAGGCTGTATATGGGTCAAGGATGGGGAGGCTGCTTCACAAGAAATCTTTTCAGAGTTAACTTCCAAAATGCTAGGGGGGGAAATGGGGAAGGGAGGGAACATGAAATTCATTACCCAATGATTAGAATATATTCTCAATGATGTTACGCATTTTTAAAACAAATGTCTCAAATATCTCAGGACATTTAATACCATAATGAGCTGGACCATCATGCCACGCAGCAGTAGTCTAGACAGAGTCAGATATTTTCTCAAGGTTGACTATTTCATTTGGAATCAATCTGTTCTGTTTCCTGGCATCTGTTTCGGTGAATAGTCTAGAGCAGGGGTTATTCAAAGTCTGAGACTGTGGGCCTCCTCTCACTCAGACAAAGTTTGGACAAAGCCCCCCCCCCTCTTATGTTATTTGGTACCATTGCCCAATCAACAAATTGAGCCTGGATAGTGTAATATTGCTGTTGACATGTTTCAGACTACATCTAAAGGTCTGTCTGAAGACATTTATTTGTTTCACAATAAACTTCCCCAAAACTACTGTATCTCTGAACTATCTCTAACCAAATCACAGACACATTTAGGCTTTTCTGTGATCTCCTTTTGATAACTAATTTTCATTCACTGAGCCTCCCCTTGAAACGGTTTGGAGCCCCCCTGGGGAGGCCCGCCTCCCACTTTGAAGACCCCTGGTCTAGAGAATCAATACAAAAAGATAGTAGAATGCGTGGGAAAAAGTTGGACCAATGTACCAATATATAAGCCTGTCTAAACGAACAAATATTGTATTTTGAAAATCGAATAACGTTGGCATGAGGGAGATGGTCGAGTTTAGATTTGCGGTAACAGGACTGAGTGGAAGATGCTTGTTGCCGTGACCAAGGAAATCTCCACAGAGAAGACCAAGAGGAGTTTGATTCATATAGGCTGTTTACAATACAAAGAAGAAAAGACCAAGAGGAGTTTGATTCATATAGGCTGTTTACAATACAAAGAAGAAAAGACCAAGAGGAGTTTGATTCATATAGGCTGTTTACAATACAAAGAAGAAAAGACCAAGAGGAGTTTGATTCATATAGGCTGTTTACAATACAAAGAAGAAAAGACCAAGAGGAGTTTGATTCATATAGGCTGTTTACAATACAAAGAAGAAAAGACCAAGAGGAGTTTGATTCATATAGGCTGTTTACAATACAAAGAAGAAAAGACCAAGAGGAGTTTGATTCATATAGGCTGTTTACAATACAACGAAGAGAAGACCAAGAGTAGTTTGATTCATATAGGCTGTTTACAATACAAAGAAGAAAAGACCAAGAGGAGTTTGATTCATATAGGCTGTTTACAATACAAAGAAGAAAAGACCAAGAGGAGTTTGATTCATATAGGCTGTTTACAATACAAAGAAGAAAAGACCAAGAGGAGTTTGATTCATATAGGCTGTTTACAATACAAAGAAGAAAAGACCAAGAGGAGTTTGATTCATATAGGCTGTTTACAATACAAAGAAGAAAAGACCAAGAGGAGTTTGATTCATATAGGCTGTTTACAATACAAAGAAGAAAAGACCAAGAGGAGTTTGATTCATATAGGCTGTTTACAATACAAAGAAGAAAAGACCAAGAGGAGTTTGATTCATATAGGCTGTTTACAATACAAAGAAGAAAAGACCAAGAGGAGTTTGATTCATATAGGCTGTTTACAATACAAAGAAGAAAAGAGCAAGAGGAGTTTGATTCATATAGGCTGTTTACAATACAAAGAAGAAAAGACCAAGAGGAGTTTGATTCATAGGCTGTTTACAATACAAAGAAGAAAAGACCAAGAGGAGTTTGATTCATATAGGCTGTTTACAATACAAAGAAGAAAAGACCAAGAGGAGTTTGATTCATATAGGCTGTTTACAATACAAAGAGAAATAAAGAGGACTCAAATGGTTCTTCTGAGTGGAAGAACCATTCGAGACCAAGGTTCTTCAGTTAACCATTTGTGCACTCCTTTGCTGTAACATCTGCTAGTTTATCTGCCCGTGGAAGAAGCAGAATGCTTTGGCTTTTGTGCACATTTATGCCATCACCCACCATCCAATAACTAAGAATGAAGAACATTTTAATATATACAAATATCCATAATGTATCTTTGTGGAACCATTTCTGCTTCTTCTAATCTATGGCATCAGTCTGAAGAACCATTTTCGGCTCCAGTTCAGTTCACACCTTTATTTTGCTGTGATTATAGTCACATTCGTCTCTTTATATTGCAAATCTTGCTGATATTTAGTACTTCGATATCTATCGCTGATTCACCTGTCTCTGTCAAAAGGCAATGAGTGTGAGTTTGTGAGCGCTTTAGAGACTGTAAGCTACTACTGTATTCAGCAGTGTTGCTGTGCTGTGAGTACATCTATCTGTCTGTCCGGCCGGCCGGCCGGCCGTCCGTCTGTCTGTCTGTCTCTCTCTGTCTGTGTGGATTGTTGCCAGTTCTGTACCTCCAGATCAGTGCAACGTGCATCTCTCCCTGAGCACTCCACCACTGAAGAATCTCCACTCTAATTAACCAAGATTACAGCAATTAGCAGGCCATTAATCACACCCTTATTAGTTTAGCCAGGCAGAGAGAGAGAGAGAGGGGGGGGGGGGAGGGGGGAGTGAAGAGAGGGATGGAGAGACATCAAAGTGCAATCGGAAGGGAGAATGGAGGGGAGAGATGGAGCAGGAAGAGAGAATGGAGGGAGAGATGGAGCAGGAAGAGAGAATGGAGGGAGAGATGGAGCAGGAAGAGAGAGAATGGAGGGAGAGATGGAGCAGGAAGAGAGAGAATGGAGGGAGAGATGGAGTATGGAGAGAGAATGGAGGGAGAGATGGAGTATGAAGAGAGAGAATGGAGGGAGAGATGGAGCAGGAAGAGAGAGAATGGAGGGAGAGAATGGAGTATGAAGAGAGAGAATGGAGGGAGAGATGGAGCAGGAAGAGATAGAATGGAGGGAGAGATGGAGCAGGAAGAGATAGAATGGAGAGAGAGATGGAGTATGAAGAGAGAGAATGGAGGGAGAGATGGAGTATGAAGAGAGAGAATGGAGGGAGAGATGGAGTATGAAGAGATAGAATGGAGGGAGAGATGGAGTATGGAGAGAGAATGGAGGGAGAGATGGAGTATGAAGAGATAGAATGGAGGGAGACATGGAGTATGGAGAGAGAATGGAGGGAGAGATGGAGTATGAAGAGAGAGAATGGAGGGAGAGATGGAGTATGAAGAGAGAGAATGGAGGGAGAGATGGAGTATGAAGAGAGAGAATGGAGAGAGAGATGGAGCAGGAAGAGAGAGAATGGAGGGAGAGATGGAGTATGAAGAGAGAGAATGGAGGGAGAGATGGAGCAGGAAGAGAGAGAATGGAGGGAGAGAATGGAGGCAGAGATGGAGTATGAAGAGAGAGAATGGAGAGAGAGAATGGAGGGAGAGGTGGAGTATGAAGAGAGCGAATGGAGGGAGAGATGGAGTATGAAGAGAGAATGGAGGGAGAGATGGAGTATGAAGAGAGCGAATGGAGGGAGAGATGGAGTATGAAGAGAGAATGGAGGGAGAGATGGAGCAGGAAGAGAGAGAATGGAGAGAGAGAATGGAGGGAGAGGTGGAGTATGGAGAGAGAATGGAGGCAGAGATGGAGTATGAAGAGAGAGAATGGAGAGAGAGAATGGAGGGAGAGGTGTAGTATGAAGAGAGAGAATGGAGGGAGAGAGAGTATGGAGAGAGGTTCTCCTCTTGGCGCTGGAGCCGACTGTGATTTCACACTGCATTCTGCTTCACAGAGCTTTAGGAGCAAAACAACATCTCTCTGATTAATACATGTCTGCTGAGGATGTGTGTGTGTGTGTGTGTGTGTGTGTGTGTGTGTGTGTGTGTGTGTGGTGACTGTATATTTGTATGGAAGTGCGTCCACGTAATCGAGTGTGTGTGTCAGTAAATAGCACTCGCACACAGCTGAATGCACACACACCTTCAAACACACACAGATTGTATGTGATAGGGAAGCGAGGGTTTAGTGTGTAAAGTGTTGAGTCCTGAAGACGTGTGTGTGTGTGTGTGTGTGTGTGTGTTTGTGTGTGTGTGTGTGTGTGTTTTGGTGGTGGGTGGTGAGTGTGAGTTTGGGTTGGCATGTTGTGAGTTGGCGCTATATAAATATGACATTTATTGAATTTGATTGTAACGTGTGCTGAGGTGTGTATGTTAGGGTTGTGCATCTCCATCGCTGAAGCCAATGCGATACGATCCGATACATTCAAGATATGAAGCTACCGATACGATACGATACGATACAATTCAGCCCTATTGCGATGCAGTGCCTTTTGTCACGATTTGATTCAACACAATGTGGCTCAGCACGATACGATACGATTCAACGCGATGCTAAAGAATGATGCTATGCAATTCAATATGGTACACGGAGTTTGATTGTATTTTCTTCAGCAGCAAATCATAAATGAACTGAAAAAGTGCTATTCCTCCTCTACATATATTTGTTTCTCTAGTACTGCAGCTCAGTCAGCATCGCATTTCTGTTCCTTTAAAGGCATCATAGGGCCTCTACTAGCATCAATCTGGATTCACCGATGCAAAGATGTTAGAAAGGAGGCATCGTTCAGTTCATCCCAAATTGTAACCGATGCACACGTTTTTAAACGGTGCGATCGCATTCGCATCTCCAACTTTTATGTCTGTGCGCCGCTGCGAATCGGTGCATCTTACCATCGCTCTGTATGCATGATGTTACAGTATCAGTGAGAATATGAGAGTGAGTGTGAGCCAGAGGGAAGAGGTTGTGAGCATTAAGGAAGGAGTGAGAGAGAAAGAGAGAGAGAGAGAGAGAAGGCTTCAGAGGATGAATTTCTAAATACACTATATCTCATACCATCTTCTATCTACCATTCTCTCTCTCTCTCCCTCTCTCCCTCCCTCCCCTCGTCAGCAAGCGGGGTCAAATGTTATTCCCTCCTCGTTGTCACGGTTGCCAATCACCTCACATTCTGTAGCAACTGTTTCCAAGGCAACGGAGAGATCCGGTTGCCAGGCACCGAGAGCAATGCATGTGATTGTTACTTATTTATTTAATTCTATCTTTATCTATTTGTTCATTCTAAATGCGTCCGCGCTCGCATTCACGTGCACGCACTCCGCTGCACACTACACACACACACACACACACACGCATCCGAGCCACACACACACACACACACACACACACACACACACACACACACACACACACACACACACACACACACACACACACATATTGTTATCACTCTCCTTCTCTAGCACTCACTCACTCTCTCTCTCTCACACACAAACACACACACATATACATGAACTGCTATCCTTCTCCTGCGAACACAGACACAAACGCACACACGTACACACACACGCACACGCACACACACACACACACACACGTACAAACACACACACGTACACACACACACACACACACACACACACGTACACACACACGTGCGGATACAACCCTCGCACTAACTAACCAGCCCATCTGCATTGACCACAGGTGTTAAACGTGTGTGTCGGATGACAAACAGTGATTATCATGGCAATAAGGAGCCTAATCGGAGCTCTGCTGTCCCCCTGGCCTTCTGTTCTCTCCTCTCATCTGCCACGTCACATAAGAGTCACACCGTTAGAAAGAAAGACACTCCCTTAATGAGGGGGCTCTTATTGCAGCGTGACTTCCTCCCTCCTCCTCCTCCTCCTCCTCCTCCTCCTCCTCCTCCTCCTCCTCTCTTTCCTTCTGTAGCCTCCGCATCTTTCTCTCTCTCTCTCTCTCCATCCACCCTTCCATCCATTCATCCATTCATCCACCCATCCATACATCCCTCCCTCCCTGCAGCCGCTCCCGCACCACAGGCCTTTGTTTGTCTGGATAAATATTACAGGGTAATTGTAATGGAGTGACCCATCGAGGGGAAATTACCGCTATCACCGCGCGGCCAAATCCAAGACGTATTTATTCATTCAGAGTCTATTGTCTCTGTTTGCTTTAGCGCAGCGGTTATTATGTATGGGGCGAGCGGGGGGACAGGGGAGAGAGAGAGGGAGAGAGAGGGGAGTGGCTTGGACAGAGGGGAGAAGGCATAGCAGGATGGGTCAGACACAGGAGAGAGAGCGACACCGCTCCTGGAGAGGAGAGATGAAGAGAGGAGAGGAGAAGAGGAGGAGAGAAGTGGAGAGGAGATAAAAGGGGAGAGGAGGAGAGAAGAGGAGAGCAGAGGAGAGAGGAAAGGAGGGGAGAGGAGAGCAGAGGAGAGAGGAAAGGAGGGGAGAGGAGAGGAGAGGAGAGAGAAGAGGTTAAAGCAGGAGCAGGACTAAACCCCCCAGATTTCTTGCAAAACTGTATTCTACTTGATTTGAAAACTCTGCAGGCAAGATGGCCGCCTATACTCCCTCCTTTAGCTGGCAGAATTCCTCTCCCATACAGTAACATATCTTGGCCAATAAGTATGTAACATACAAAATAAAACAACCCGTAATATCTTAATTTGATGTGGAATGCAGAGGACATGTAACTGTTTAGTTAAACTTGCATTCCAGGAATATTGTGCTCTAAAGATAACGTTAGTGGCTCGAGACTGAAACCCACTCGCTTTGCGCCAGAACACAATTCGGGCGTGGTTTTGGCGTAACCTATGTGGGATTCGAAATAACGCATCCGAGATAGAAAACGTTATGAATATAGCCACGTTAAACAACAAACTAACGCTGGTGATCTGTATGGAAACAGTGTTACTCGAAATGGTTAAAAGTTCTATCAATTTGGTCATTTAGTGGCGTTTTACTGCCATGTAACATAACTAACTAGCGGCTAACATTAGCCACAGTAGGCATTACCCATGGATGCATTGGTCTTAAAGGGCTCGTGCCGCGTGAACTAAAGTAATGATCAATGGGGGGAAAAAAATGTTTTTCCCATGAGTGGGGCGCGTGCTAAACCCACCGTGACGTCATGATGTACCAAATATCCCATTCATTTGAGGGCACAAAAAAAAGCAGTGTTCAACCCATAGAGGGAACTTATGCTGCTGAAAATGATACAAATGGTACAATGGTAACAGTTTGGTCTCAAATGTGGAAATTCTGAATTCTTCACACACCACCCCCAAAGTCATATATATTGGTTAAAAGCTGAAAAAAAAGTGTTTTGGGGTTTAGTCCTGCTTTAAGAGGAGAGGAGAAGAGAAGAGAGAGGAGAAGAGAGAGGACAGGAGGCAGCAGTTGACCAAATTGAGTGTGTCAGGGTAGCTTTGATCTGGCCTCACTCACCGATGTAATGTGCTGGACTGTTTGTCTGCCATGTTGCTCTGTGTTCATATTGTAATGTGCTGGACTGTTTGTCTGCCATGTTGCTCTGTGTTCATGTAGTAATGTGCTGCACTGACTGTTTGTCTGCCATGTTGCTCTGTGTTCATGTTGTAATGTGCTGGACTGACTGACTGTTTGTCTGCCATGTTGCTCTGTGTTCATGTTGTAATGTGCTGGACTGACTGACTGTTTGTCTGCCATGTTGCTCTGTGTTCATGTTGTAATGTGCTGCACTGACTGTTTCTCTGCCATGTTGCGCTGTGTTCATGTAGTAATGTGCTGCACTGACTGTTTGTCTGCCATGTTGCTCTGTGTTCATGTTGTAATGTGCTGCACTGACTGTTTCTCTGCCATGTTGCTCTGTGTTCATGTAGTAATGTGCTGCACTGACTGTCTGCCATGTTCCTCAGTGTTCATGTTGTAATGTGCTGCACTGACTGTTTCTCTGCCAAGTTGCTCTGTGTTCATGTAATGTGCTGCACTGACTGTTTCTCTGCCATGTTGCTCTGTGTTCATGTTGTAATGTGCTGCACTGACTGTTTGTCTTCCATGTTGCTCTGTGTTCATGTAATGTGCTGCACTGGCTGTTTGTCTGCCATGTTGCTCTGTGTTCATGTTGTAATGTGCTGCACTGACTGTTTGTCTGCCATGTTGCTCTGTGTTCATGTTGTAATGTGCTGCACTGACTGTTTCTCTGCCATGTTGCTCTGTGTTCATGTTGTAATGTGCTGCACTGACTGTTTCTCTGCCATGTTGCTGTGTTCATGTATGTGCTGCACTGACTGTTTCTCTGCCATGTTGCTCTGTGTTCATGTTGTAATGTGCTGCACTGACTGTTTTCTGCCATGTTGCTCTGTGTTCATGTTGTAATGTGCTGCACTGACTGTTTGTCTTCCATGTTGCTCTGTGTTCATGATGTAATGTGCTGCACTGACTGACTGTCTGCCATGTTGCTCTGTGTTCATGTTGTAATGTGCTGCACTGACTGTTTCTCTGCCATGTTGCTCTGTGTTCATGTTGTAATGTGCTGCACTGACTGTTTGTCTGCCATGTTGCTCTGTGTTCATGTAGTAATGTGCTGCACTGACTGTTTGTCTGCCATGTTGCTCTGTGTTCATGTTGTAATGTGCTGCACTGACTGTTTGTCTGCCATGTTGCTCTGTGTTCATGTTGTAATGTGCTGCACTGACTGTTTGTCTGCCATGTTGCTCTGTGTTCATGTAGTAATGTGCTGCACTGACTGTTTGTCTGCCATGTTGCTCTGTGTTCATGTTGTAATGTGCTGCACTGACTGTTTTCTGCCATGTTGCTCTGTGTTCATGTTGTAATGTGCTGCACTGACTGTTTGTCTTCCATGTTGCTCTGTGTTCATGATGTAATGTGCTGCACTGACTGACTGTCTGCCATGTTGCTCTGTGTTCATGTTGTAATGTGCTGCACTGACTGTTTCTCTGCCATGTTGCTCTGTGTTCATGTTGTAATGTGCTGCAC
Source organism: Poromitra crassiceps (assembly GCF_964638095.1). Taxonomy (NCBI): domain Eukaryota; kingdom Metazoa; phylum Chordata; class Actinopteri; order Beryciformes; family Melamphaidae; genus Poromitra; species Poromitra crassiceps. The sequence goes on along the minus strand of NC_139644.1, from coordinate 33,268,626 downwards.
TGACTGTTTGTCTGCCATGTTGCTCTGTGTTCATGTAGTAATGTGCTGCACTGACTGTTTGTCTGCCATGTTGCTCTGTGTTCATGTTGTAATGTGCTGCACTGACTGTTTGTCTGCCATGTTGCTCTGTGTTCATGTTGTAATGTGCTGCACTGACTGTTTGTCTGCCATGTTGCTCTGTGTTCATGTAGTAATGTGCTGCACTGACTGTTTGTCTGCCATGTTGCTCTGTGTTCATGTTGTAATGTGCTGCACTGACTGTTTGTCTGCCATGTTGCTCTGTGTTCATGTAGTAATGTGCTGCACTGACTGTTTCTCTGCCATGTTGCTTTGTGTTCATGTTGTAATGTGCTGCACTGACTGTTTGTCTGCCATGTTGCTCTGTGTTCATGTAGTAATGTGCTGCACTGACTGTTTGTCTGCCATGTTGCTCTGTGTTCATGTTGTAATGTGCTGCACTGACTGTTTGTCTGCCATGTTGCTCTGTGTTCATGTTGTAATGTGCTGCACTGACTGTTTGTCTGCCATGTTGCTCTGTGTTCATGTAGTAATGTGCTGCACTGACTGTTTGTCTGCCATGTTGCTCTGTGTTCATGTAGTAATGTGCTGCACTGACTGTTTGTCTGCCATGTTGCTCTGTGTTCATGTAGTAATGTGCTGCACTGACTGTTTGTCTGCCATGTTGCTCTGTGTTCATGTAGTAATGTGCTGCACTGACTGTTTCTCTGCCATGTTGCTTTGTGTTCATGTTGTAATGTGCTGCACTGACTGTTTGTCTGCCATGTTGCTCTGTGTTCATGTAGTAATGTGCTGCACTGACTGTTTCTCTGCCATGTTGCTCTGTGTTCATGTTGTAATGTGCTGCACTGACTGTTTGTCTGCCATGTTGCTCTGTGTTCATGTAGTAATGTGCTGCACTGACTGTTTCTCTGCCATGTTGCTCTGTGTTCATGTTGTAATGTGCTGCACTGACTGTTTGTCTGCCATGTTGCTCTGTGTTCATGTTGTAATGTGCTGCACTGACTGTTTCTCTGCCATGTTGCTCTGTGTTCATGTAGTAATGTGCTGCACTGACTGTTTGTCTGCCATGTTGCTCTGTGTTCATGTTGTAATGTGCTGCACTGACTGTTTGTCTGCCATGTTGCTCTGTGTTCATGTTGTAATGTGCTGCACTGACTGTTTGTCTGCCATGTTGCTCTGTGTTCATGTTGAGAGGGAGCTTGCCTCTGTCGAGCTGAGACAATAGGTTGATCACGTTAGTCAGTCTATGGGGAAGCGAAAGGGCTGTTGAAATCTAGAGGATTTAGAGGCAGTATTAATACTGATTATACAACACTGTGGAGGGTGATATATTGTGGTCCAGTGCAGGCAGTTACAATTTAGCATAATATTCTGCAGAAAGAGATGTTAGAAATACTCTAGATACCACATAATTGGTTACAAAGGAGCATATAGACCTTATAGATAGCTTATATTCTAGTCATATAAGACATGTGGCGTAAGGCAGACAAGAGGTGTCAGTAACACGCACAGTACACGCTGCCAGGTGGAGAGGATAAGGCAGCCGCCCTGCATATAGTTACAATATTAATCAGATATCATAGAAATACCAAACTAGTGAAGCAGGTAATCAGTGCAGGCAGGGAGATCAATCTGGATCTTTAATTGCTGTGTGGGGGAGCATACAGACGTAATGCATGCACACACACACACACACACACACACACGGGCGCGCACACACACACACACGGGCGCGCGCACACACACACACACACACACACACACACACACACACACACACACACACACACACAGTGACAGTGAGA
>NC_139644.1:33252659-33256600 GCF_964638095.1 Poromitra crassiceps | reverse complement strand
AACGGTTCTGCATTAATTACATGACATGCCTACAGCAGTTCTTTCACCCATGCAAAACGCGTTATGGAGAGAGGCGGCAGTAGGCTATCTCTGGAGGATTTATTCCATATATACTCACCCCATTGTTGGAAGTCTGTCAATTTCTCCTCACGCACTCAAGGCGACGACACCGGGTTGACAATACAGTAGGTGGAAATCACACTGGGGGAAACGCCCCCTCTCTAACTCTCTCCTTTCCTTTTCTCTCTCTCTCTCTCTCTCTCTCTCTCTCTCTCTCTCTCTCTCTCTCGCCATCCCAAAGCCAGCCTCTCCCTACAGAACCAATATGAAGGTAAGGAAAAAAGATCCGACAGACTGACACTCTACACGCTCTGTCCTCCCTTCAGATCCTGGACTCGCACAGACTGCTTCTGCTCTCTCTCTCTCTCTCTCCCCCCCCCCCCCTCTCTCTCTCCCCCCCTCTCTCTCTCTCTCTCTCTCTCTCTCTCTCTCTCTCTCTCTCTCGCTCCTGTCCTCCCATTGTTGCGAATCAAGCGTGGTCAAAGGGGCGCGGCGGAGGCGACTCAAAACGATTCAGGATTCACAGAGAAGAAACAGATTCAGCCTCACACGCACGCCACGCACACACACACACACACACACACACACACACACACACACACGCGCACACACACACACACACACACACACACACACACACACACACACACACACACACACAGTCACACGCACACGCACACGCACGCAGCACCATCATCGTGATGGTGATGCATACTGATCAAGATAGTGACAGTTCACATGCATCTGAGTCTCCACTGGGGATTTAGTGGGCAGACATTCTGGGATAGAATACTAAAAAGAAAAATGGGCCTAATATAAGAATAAGAATAGCACAATAGGAATAACAATACAATGATGACAATGTAATAATGATAATTGTATTTATTTGACTCTTATCTTCCACGATCATTCCAGGGTAACAGGAATATTGCCATGGCACCGACTCTTTCCCTTCCTTCCATTCTCTCAGGGCCGTAGATAGTGCAGGCAGTGCGGCGGCCCTGGGGCCCCTGGGGTAGAGGGGCCCGTGGAGAGAGCAGGCAGTGCGGTGGCCCTGGGGCCCCTGGGGTAGAGGGGCCCGTGGAGAGAGCAGGCTCTCCAACAACGTACTGGGCAGACTGAGAAGAGACTGAGGGCCCTCGCAAATGACTCAAATTCCAAAGACAAAACTATCTCTGTCATGGTTCTCTTTTCTTTTCTACTTCTTTCTTTGCTTTAGTTAGCAATCTATAACAAAAGTATCTGCTTATTCAGCATGAAATCAACATTCATCAACATTAAACATGTTAAAGTCAGGCAGCAGTCATTTCAGAACCACAGTGAAATGGACAGCTCCTCTGCTCTCAGCTGCTGATGCTTGTTTTCACATTAAATACTGACTGTATGTTACCGGATATCAGAGCGCTGTCCAGGGTCCTGATGGCTTCTGCTGTTCCCCAAACAATAGCCTAAATAGCCTAAGTAATTCAACATTAAAATCCAACACATGTTTGTAAAAATATATATACTGTAGTTAGTTAGTTAGTTATTTATTTTTCAAAGTGTCATACACCTTAAGGTGCCCAGCCCACATGGGCTTACAAGACACTAGTTTCAAAACATACAGGAGCAAGAAAAAGAAAATGAAAGAACAGAATATGATACATCTCCAAACATGTCAGACAATGAAAGAAAAGATTATACCTCAAACATAAAGTACCATCCTACGCTGTTGGTAGGCATTTAACACAAACTGAGCAACCTGGAACACTTTTTCAGTAAACAAGTACTGAAGTCTACAATCATCAGACATAGAAAACAGATCAGGACCTTCATCAAAAGAAATTTTACAGAAAAGCCTATGTCTAAGATTGTGATATAACGGACAGTAGAACAGAAAGTGCATTTCATTTTCAACCTCTCCCAGATCACAACGTATACTGTATATACTGTATACTGTATATAGCATATGTCTAATGGTGGTGTGTGTGTGTGTGTGTGTGTGTGTGTGTGTGTGTGTGTGTGTGTGTGTGTGTGTGTGTGTGTGTATGTGTGTGTGTGTGTGTGCACGCGCTCGTGTGTGTACTTTGTAACTAGCGTGTACTAGGGCCCCTCAAAATTGCTTGCACTGGGGCCCATCATGACTACCCTACACCACTGCTATTGGTTAATTTTAATGATATACAAATTTGATTTGACTATTGCACCCATTCCAGGTAGTCTTAGCCTGTACACAAATGTAAAATGCCTAAATATAATAGATCATGTTTTGGGTCTTGGTCCAGGTGTCTTTGTGTTGTCTCAGTTTTCTCGTGTCTCAGTGTCTTAATAATTCCATTATATGCTAATAATAAGCACATTCAACAATAGTCTTTAAATAAGGCTTGGAAATTATTCAAATGTAACCTTCACCAAAGTGTTGAAATGATAAACCTGCACACCGGGGGACACTCATTAGCCAGTGGCAGGCTGCCTGGAGAGCTCCACTTTGGAGCCGTTTGCCCTGAACATGACCGCGTTGGTGCGTTAATTAACTTTTCAAAATTACAGATGGTCCCGCATTTAAATTCTGGGCGGAATGATCGACATTTCTGTTATTAATTCCGGGTACCGCCTCCCTCGCTACAAAACCATCCTTATCTGCATAAAATTACAGCTTCTCTCTCTCTCTCTCTCCCTCTCTCTCTCTCTCTCTCTCTCTCTCAGGGTTCGCGTTATAATCTGAGCTTTGTGGGGGTCTCTAAAATAGGCAAACTGACCTTAGGGGCGCACGGGGCAGGGGGTGGGGCGAATACGAGTGTCGGTTACTTTTTCAAGCGGTCGGTTACAACACCTAACCAGGGGTATACGTGTACCCCTAGGGGTACTTGAGCAGCTTGTAGGGGATACTCGGAGAGATTGTGGATTACAATTTATTTCCGGCAGGTGTCAATTTACATTACTCTGTGAAGAGGTCACTTTCACACAGGTCAAACGGTGCAAAGCAACTAGCTACAGTAGCATCCACCAGTAGCATCCAGCATAGAGAAATGGCTCAAACATCCAGTTGTTGTCTGTCACTCCAGATTCAGGTTTAGGGAAGCTCGCTGACTAAAGGAAAAAAGAGGCCAAGCCCAAACACTGGCAGTTCAGCGACAAATATATTTTGTATGGATTTAGGCTACTCGCACGTCCACGGATTCACCACAGCCAACGTTTCTTTGCGGTACAAAGTACACGCATGAGTGAGGGGGTACTATCAGCATGGCAGAACAAGGGGGCTCAAGGGGCACATGAGACAAAAAAGGTTGGGGACCACCCGGTCACAAGACAGAGAGAAAGAGAGAGAGAGGGAGGGAGAGAGAGAGAGAGAGAGAGAGAGAGACTTCACTGCTCATTACGTGGTCCAACATTTTCACTCTCGCACACATAGGCCTACACACACGCACACACGCACACACACACACACACACACACACGCACACGCACACGCACACGCACACGCACAAGCACACACACACACACACACACACACACACACACACACACACACACACACAGAAGCCCATTTCCGCAGCCCACACAACAAACGACAGTGTGCAGTGTGCAGCCATGTCATTTGCAATAAGATAATATGGTGCTTTGTTCTTTTGGAAAAGTGAAAACATGTTGGTTTTAGCTGATTTATCTCGTTAACATGAATAATACTAATTACATTGAAAAATGCACTATTTGTGATTAAAATAATGGTTGTTGTTGTTGTTAGCCCTCCACTGATGTATGTGTTCATGGGGTCTCAGAATCTCTTGTGACCAAAGACTCGAGACTTGACTTGGACTCTAGCTCAAAGACTCGAGACTTGACTTGGACTCTAGCTCAAAGACTCGAGACTTGACTTGGACTCTAGCTCAAAGACTCGAGAC
>NC_139644.1:33207659-33247659 GCF_964638095.1 Poromitra crassiceps | reverse complement strand
AAGCCCTCCTCTCTCTCTGCTCCGCTGCCAGTGACACCACCTGCTATGGGGGGTGGTGGTGGTGGTGGAGGGGGGTGGTAACTCAAAGTCAAGCCCAATTCACTCTGAACGCACACATTCACGCAGGGGGGCGGACCCCCCCCCCCGCCCCTCCCCCCGGCTCAACGCGCCCACTTCACTTTGTGGCACCACACACTCTTGATTGTGGAATGTGGGAGTGAGGGAGAATAGAGGAGAGGGGGTCGAACGCCCACCCTCACCCGAACCCCCACCCCCACCAACACCCCCACCCGAACCCTCACCCCCACAGACACCACCACCCCCCCCGTGCCTTTTCTTTCCTCCTACAGGAGAGTCGAAATCTCCCTCTCTCCTCAAAGTCCGCCGCGGGCCCAAGTGACAGGGGAGATTAAAGTGAAGGGCACATACATTACACGCCACTCTACGTAGCCGATGCGGACACGTGCAGGGCCGGTCTGCGCTGCTGGGGCCCGGGGAGAGGTGTGATGCCTCCCGCTGCTTCTCTCTCTCCTCCCCCGCCCCTGGCCCCGCCCCCGGCCCCCAGCCCCTCCTCCTCCACTGGTCTCATCTGGTCCGGCCAGCGGGCTGGTGGGTGACAGGCAGACATGGCACCCTATAGCTGCTACATCAAGAGATACATGGCACCCTATAGCTGCTACATAAAGAGATACAGTGGCTCTGCGGGGGCAGGTCGCATGCCACAGCAACGCAGACATTCCCCTTTCATTTCAAGCCTGTCACAAACTCTCAGTATCTTTCATTTCAAGCCTGTCTGTCACAAACTCTCAGTATCTTTCATTTCAAGCCTGTCACAAACTCTCATTATTATTGTGAAAAGAACTTGATCCAAGAATGTGTTGTCGTCTATCCAGTGGATTAAGCAATGATTAGGAGTGAAAGCTCTGCTAGTGAGTCAGTTGCAAATTTCTGTGATGACTAAATATCAAAATAGTTTTGAATCGTTTGTGAGGAGAAGATGAAGATTTGTATATTGTCATTGTACAAGAAAATGTCTCCTCTGCATTTGACCCATCACTAGGAGCGGTGGGCCGCCACAGCACAGCACAGCACAGCACAGCACAGCACACAGCACAGCACAGCACAGCACAGCACAGCACCCGGGGGACCGACTCCGGCTCTGCTGGGAGGAAACCGGAGCACCAGGCAGAAACTCACACAAACACGGGGAGAACATGCAAACCCCACACGCAGAAAGGACTTGGGATGGACCGCCGGGGGTTCGAACCCACAACCTTCTTGCTGTGAGAGAACTGTGGTAACCACTGAACCACCGTGCCTTCCCCTAGTTAGAGGTGAGTTAACCCCTTGCCGGTCACTATAAGAAGATGCATCCCGCTCTTCATAACCACACTAGTGCTACAAAATATGAAAATCCAAGAGAGGAACGTTCATCATTCTGGCCTCAGAAACAATTCAGCAAAAAAGAAGAAAAGAAAAAACCCCATTATGAAGCACTTCTGGTTCAAAATCTGTTGAGTTTAACTTTCTCTTTGCAAGCTGCAGCTCCCTCAGGTGAGCTGTAGCAGAGAGAGAGGTCTAATATAGGCTTTTGCCCAACTGTATTATGGTCAAGGCCTGAGATTTATGACCATGTGGTTGGTACATATTGTCAATGCAAACAGTGACAGTAGTCCAGTGTGCTCAGTGTTGGAGGCACGTCGCCAAACAATATCCACAAACATGACTTGAATGCTTGAATCAAAAAAGAAAACAATCTTCTGTTTCTGAATCGTCCATCAGGCTGCACCTGAGTCACATCCTCTGGCCACCAGGAGGGACGTGGAGTGAAAAGGCAGTTTGAAGAGGTAAGTGAAGTGATGGGGTAAGTGAAGTGAACAGGCAGTTTGAAAAATAGGCACAACACAGACATGCAATGAATACATTTCCTGGTAGGGAGGGGGGGTGGGGGGGGGGGACACACACACATATCTGAATATGATTTCAAAGACGTATTTGAAAAAGCTTTGAAAATGGATGAATCACCTGCTAAATAAAACAAGCAAGCACTTCTATTCATTATTCAAAGTAGGCTACTCATACTGTTTGCCAAGGTCTGTATATCTGACTGTACATCCCATGTTCTCATGTTTTCTTAAGCAATAAGCCAAAGATACTGAGCCAGGGTTACTTTACATAATGTGTACTTTTTTTAAACTATTAATGTAAATTTGTAATGCTGTTATGTATTTTTGATCAGAAATACACCAAACCAAACACTCCGCCTTCTTCCTCCGCCTCGTGGGTTTTCCTGGGATTGATTCTATTTCAATCAATCCCAGTATAACAGAAGCGTATCCAAAATTGGAAATGAAAATCTTACTCCGGGAAGAAAAAGAACATTATTTTTCAATCATTTTTCACAGCGATGTTGGATGACAAACTGAATTGCTCAAAGGTTGAAGCCTCATCCTTCATATACATGACAAGCCGACTGCGAACCAGGCTCCCAACGCATGCTGAGGACCAGGCTCCAAACACATGCTGAGGACCAGGCTCCAAACACATGCTGAGGACCAGGCTCCAAACACATGCTGAGGACCAGGCTCCAAACACATGCTGAGGATCAGGCTCCCAACACATGCTGAGGACCAGGCTCCCAACACATGCTGAGGACCAGGCTCCAAACACATGCTGAGGACCAGGCTCCCAACACATGCTGAGGACCAGGCTCCAAACACATGCTGAGGACCAGGCTCCAAACACATGCTGAGGACCAGGCTCCAAACACATGCTGAGGACCAGGCTCCGAACACATGCTGAGGACCAGGCTCCAAACACATGCTGAGGACCAGGCTCCAAACACATGCTGAGGACCAGGCTCCGAACACATGCTGAGGACCAGGCTCCAAACACATGCTGAGGACCAGGCTCCCAACACATGCTGAGGACCAGGCTCCCAACACATGCTGAGGACCAGGCTCCAAACACATGCTGAGGACCAGGCTCCCAACAAATGCTGAGGACCAGGCTCCCAACACATGCTGAGGACCAGGCTCCCAACACATGCTGAGGACCAGGCTCCCAACACATGCTGAGGACCAGGCTCCAAACACATGCTGAGGACCAGGCTCCCAACACATGCTGAGGACCAGGCTCCCAACACATGCTGAGGACCAGGCTCCCAACACATGCTGAGGACCAGGCTCCAAACACATGCTGAGGGAGTCAACTCTCAACACCGACAGTGACAGACAGTGGCGCTGTTTAGAATAGTTTACAGATGTTTCACTTCAACAAAGCAAAAGGGTCACACAGCTTGCTACCTCTCCTCTGCTCTCTGCCTTGACGTCTAGGGGAGACCGGGGCAATTTGAACATCTCAAATTGCACCAATCAGAAACGAGACAGAAGCATGAAACTTTGCACATGCTCTGTGGTGAAAATTGAAAAAGCGGAAACTGGAATTCATTGTTCAATGCATATTCAATTATTTTAACTATATCTATAGGCTATAGAGTATATATCAAGATATTATGTGTGTTGTTACAATCACCCCTGCACATGGGGGCAGATGTAACATTTGACTTCTAGTATTTCAATCAATATTGTGACTGTAACATTGCTATTATGTGTTATTATGTAGAACCCAGATACTGTACAGGTTACCAAAGAGCAAATTGTATCCAAATCGCTCAGGAGGTTATATTTCCCTACCCTCCGCATCCTGAGGGCTCTGCGGTCTGGGCCTGATTTCCCCTGCTTCAGAGGCACCTGTTGTCCTCTTCCCTGCCCGCCTCACGGTAGCTTCTAGCTAGGAAGTAACCCAACAGTGAGGCAGAAAGGGATGTTTTCGCTCTCTTGAGACACTTGGCGTCACTCCACATCGGTCTGGATCTTCCTCTGGTTCATAGTGGAGGTGTTCTTCTCTCTAGGGCTTCCCAGCACAACCGAGCCAGTGCCAGCGCCTCCTTCGGGCCGAAGCCCTCGGGCTCTCCCCCAGCCCGAGCCAGATCAGAGAGGCTCTGCTGGCTGCTAAAGCATTTGGCTCACCGGCCCCTTCTGTTAGTAGCGGTCGCCAGCTTGCTCACCAGTCAAGCTCGCTCTCGGGCTGCGTAACCTTGGTTACATTTTGTAACACTACTTATATGACGGCTGGTGGAGTGCAGTTGCCCTAACCCCAAAGGGGGAAATATAACTGCTACCAGCACCACCACTGGCTGCTCACAAACAGTAGGGGGGTTGAGTGATGTATTGTCTACTTCCCTCCCCGCTAGAACTGGCAAGGGGAGGTCAGTTGATCTTAAGGTCTTCTTCTGGTTCTGGCCGAGGTGCTTTCTCACTCTCGTGCTTCCCCCAGATAAATCCCAGACCAGACTGTCAGCGTCAGTGACGCTGGAGCCCCGGACTCTCCCCCACCACTGACATCTGATTCTCCACCAGGGGGGGGAGCTGGGGCGGGGGACAGTGTCGGCTCACCGCTCCCACCTCAGCAGCAGCCAGCTTGCTCTCTGAGTCATTTTGCTCACTCGCTCTTGGGCCGTGTAACTGACGTCTATATAGTGATGACCTTTGTATCGTCCACTCTGCTCTGCTGCTCTCTGCTCGCTCTTATGAGACATGGTGGGGGTTGGACCACAGAGCTTCTCTTACCACAGCTAGTGGACTACAGGGCGATCAGAGGGGTGAGGCGGTTAGACGGTCGTCGCCCGCCGTGACTGTCACATACAACCCCCCCGTTCTTCGTGTCGGCAGTTACCAGATGGTTCTACATTGGGCCTGTCCCACATGTTCAACCTTAAAATGTGGTTGCCGGTTCACACCTATAGACCCACGTCCTCACAGACTCGGTTAGGTGACCATCTCTTGGTTGACCAGGGAGGGATCTGTTCCTGTCAGTCTGTCTGTCTAAAGACTAAAACCCCCTGGCTGAGCCTGCAACCATAAACATTGACTGATTTCCCCATTTGGAGTTGTCTTGAGCGGACTGGGAGGTGTTTTGCAGCTTTATGGATATTGACTCCTCCTCTGTCTGAGCCCAGGCAGACAGGAGCGCTCTGCTCGTAAAGTCGGTGGCAGCCTCAGACAAGCAGCAGCAATGTCAAACTCTATGTACAGCTATTGTCCAGCCCTATTCAGACAATTACTGGGTCGGCCAGGCAGTCGGGCTGTCAGTCAGCCTGTCAAGACTTCATTCACTCTGTCACTCACTCAGTCCGCTTTGGGAGGAGAAAGGTTTTGTTGTCAGACAGACAGGGTGAGAGCGAGGACTCTTTCTGTGACAAACTGTTACCCTGAGTCCCACGCTCTTCTCCCTCAAAACACGTGAGCACACCGCACACTATCAGCTTGATCATACACTCGTTTTTAGGTAGGATGAAATAATGCAAGGCTGTTGCAGTCTCAAAATACAGTGCGTTTTCTGACGTGCTGATAGTACGACAGACTCACACCTCAATGTGACTCTGACTCACACCTCAATGTGACTTATGGTTTGAGATGTCGACTTTGAACACGCTGGGGATCGAAACACGGCTCTCCGGTGTGAAAGGCAAGTGTTTATGCCCTCCATCCACCCCGACCGCAACGCCGTTACTGGCCACCGTGCTATTTCCACAGCAGACTTCACAACGTTAATATACACGTGTCTAGAAACGTGATATGCAACGTCTTGTTTGGTTCAGAAACATTGATGTTCTACGTATCCGTGGATTGCAGAAACTTACAATGCCAACATTTTTACAGTATTCTGGCGACCATATATATATATATATATATATAATATATATATATATATATATATATATATATATATATATATATAATATATATATATATATATATATATATATATATATATATATATATATATATATATACGTATATATATATATATATACACTGTAGTCATTGTTCATTCCTTGTGAAAGGTAGGATGAAATAGCACACGTGTGACAGATGTGGTGCGTCGTCTTGATGTGCTGATAGCATGACAGACTCACACCTAACAGCCTCTTCCCCACAGCTCACTCAAGGGGAATGTCCTCATTGGCCATTACCTCAGTGTGTGTGTGTGTGTGTGTGTGTGTGTGTGTGTGTGTGTGTGTGTGTGTGTGTGTGTGTGTTCCACAGGCCAGCACCTCGCCCACAGCCAACTGATGATGTCCATCCCTGATGATGTCATGGTATTGATCAGCAGGGCGTCTGTTGTGGGATTTGGTGTCAGTGCCTTGAGAGAGAGAGAGAGAGAGAGAGAGAGAGAGAGAGGATGAGAGAGAGAGAGAGAGGGACAGGGGGTGGGTGTGAGAGAGAGAGAGAGAGGGAGAGGGGGGTGAGAGAGAGAGGGGGGGAGCAAATGAAAGGAAGAGGAGAGGTGGAAGCTGGAGAGAGATGAAGGAAGGAGCAAGAGGAAAGGAGAATGGAAGTAATGGTAAGGTAGAGATAGACAGATAGATAGACAGACAGACAGACAGACAGACAGACAGACAGACAGACAGACAGACAGATAGATAGATAGATAGATAGATAGATAGATAGATAGATAGATAGATAGATAGATGATCGATCGATCGATCTATTGATAGAAATAGGCCCTAAGTGACATACTGTGGAGTGAATCAAGCCCTGTTAGCACCCTGTAGACCCAAGGGAGAGTTGCATGGAGGATGATTACACACATTACTGTCAGCTACTAGCTACCATTAAAATATATTTGAAGCTTCCACGCTGTTTGGATCAGTGTGTTGCCAGGCATTAACAGTGTGACTACATACTGATGAGACATTACCAATATTGTGAATTAAGCATTGGCGTCAGTCACCTGCTCACCGCCTTCCCACCAATAATGAGGGTAATGAACCCCCTCCTGCGTTTATGAAGTGGGCAGAATCATCAAATATACAGTGGGCTGTTTTTATGGATCGGAGTCCTCTGGGCTTTCCTGGGCGTAGTGCAGCAGCAGCACCTCCATCACGCTGACAGCCACTCAGTGGGCTGAGGCGTATTGTGTCCTGTGCTGTGTAGGAGAGCAGGCTGCTACAGCACAGTTAAGCTGCATTAGCTCTGCTGCGTGCTCTGTACAGAAGACATAGGAATAAAAAACTAATTTCCCTGCTCCTCCTCCTCCTCCTCCTCCTCCTCCTCCTCCTCCTCCTCCTCCACTCCTTTTTCTTGATTCTCAGTTTCAACTCTTCCCCACCCTTTCACCCGCTCTCTCTGCCCTGCTCCCATTTTCTCTCTCTATCTCTCACTATCCGCTTCCTGGAACCTGCCCATGCAATTGGATTTAGTGTCTGTCTGTCTGTGCGCCTGGCTTGTCTCAACCCCCCCCCCCTCTCTGTGGCACTCCCCTCTCTCTGTGGCACTCCCCTCTCTGTGGCACTCCCCTCTATCTGTGGCACTCCCTTCTCTCTGTGGCACTCCACTCCCCCCCACCACCTCTCTCTCTGTGGCACTCCCCTCTCTCTGTGGCACTCCCCCCTCTCTGTGGAACTCCACTCCCCCCCACCCCCTCTCTCTCTGTGGCACTCCCCTCTCTCTGTGGCACTCCCCCCTCTCTGTGGCACTCCACTCCCCCCCACCCCCCTCTCTCTGTGGCACTCCCCTCTCTCTGTGGCACTCCCCCCTCTCTGTGGCACTCCCTTCTCTCTGTGGCACTCCACTCCCCCCACCCCTCTCTCTCTCTGTGGCATCCACTCCCCCCTCTCTGTGGCACTCCACTCCCCCCCACCCCCTCTCTCTGTGGCACTCCACTCCCCCCCCACCCCCTCTCTCTGTGGCACTCCCTCTCTCTGTGGCACTCCCCCCTCTCTGTGGCACTCCCTTCTCTCTGTGGCACTCCACTCCCCCCCCACCCCTCTCTCTCTGTAGCACTCCCCCTCTCTCTCTGTGGCACTCCACTCCCCCCCCACCCCCTCTCTCTTTGTGGCACTCCCCCCTCTGTGGCACTCCACTCCCCCCCGCCCCCCCTCTCTCTGTGGCACTCCACTCCCCCCCACCCCTCTCTCTCTCTGTGGCATCCACTCCCCCCTCTCTGTGGCACTCCACTCCCCCCCCACCCCTCTCTCTGTTGCACTCCCCCCCACCCCCCTCTCTGTGGCACTCCCCCCCACCCCTCTCTCTGTGGCACTCCCCCCCCACCCCCCTCTCTGTGGCACTCCCCCCCACCCCCCTCTCTCTGTGGCACTCCCCCCCCACCCCTCTCTCTGTGGCACTCCCCCTCTCTCTCGCTGTGGCACTCCACTCCCCCCCCCCTGTGGCACTCCCCCCCCACCCTCTCTCTGTGGCACTCCCCCTCTCTCTCTCTGTGGCACTCCACTCCCCCCCCCCTGTGGCACTCCCCCCCACCCCCTCTCTGTGGCACTACCACTCCCCCCACCCCCCTCTCTGTGGCACTCCCCCCTCTCTCTCTCTGTGGCACTCCACTCCTCTCTGTTCTGCCCTCCTTGGCTCGTCTCTGCATTCTAATTGGACAATAATGCAGCCAGTGTGTGGTCCACTACTACAACACGACATGACAGTGCAACAACAATAGCACTGGCTCACTGCTGTGTATTGAGTTGCTGCTGCTGCTGCTGCTGCTTGTGTGGTGGGTGGGTGTGTGTGTGTGTGTGTGGGGGGGATGTGTGTGTGTGTATGTGCATCTGTTTAAACGTTGTGGCGTGTGATACACACATCAGCCCTGATGTTACAGTTGCTGTTTGTGTTTAGATAAGGCAGAGAGAGAGGGAGAGAGAGACAGAGAGAGAGGGAGAGAGAGGGAGAGACAGAGAGAGAGGGAGAGAGAGAGAGAGAGAGGGAGAGAGAGAGAGAGAGAGAGAGAGAGAGAGAGAGAAGGGTTAGGGGGTTGTTTACCTTTATCGATTGCCAGGGAGTCGTGTTCTCTCGCTCATTCTTCTTCTCTCCCCCTCTCTCTCCCCCCTCTCTCCCTCTCTCTCTCCATCTCTCTCTCTAGCTGCACGCCCTCATCACCGCCCCTCTCTCCTACCTTCTCTTGCTCTCTCTTGACTACTCCACCCCTCCTCTCGTCTCCCGTCTTCTCCCTCATCCCCCTCTCTGCAAACCCTCTTTTACACCTGACCCTCTGTACACTTATCGCTGCACCCGCTGCCCTCTGCTGCTCCCCCTGCATCTGCTCCGCGGCCCGGCGGCTGGAGAGCCAGTGGAGTAAGTGGCTGTTGGAACAGACTAATAACATTACAGCTGCCGCGAGGGTGGGGAGGGTCAGCGGGCAGGGCGGGGCGGGGAGGGGGGTGGGGTGGTGTGTATTGGTGGGAGGGGGGGGGGGGGGGGGTGGGGGGAGGGGGGGGGATTGCTGTGAAGGAGGAAGGGGGGGGGAGGGGCAGGTGCATCACTAATGGCTTTTTAAAAAGGTTACAGCATGTCGCTCCCTCTTCATAATGGGGCCCTGGCTGGGCTGGAAATGCAATTTCCGGGAAAGATAATGCAGGAGTGAAGGGGTGGTGGTGTTGTGTGTGTGTGTGTGGGGGGGGGGGGTACCTTGTGCTTATGTTCAAGTGAGAGAGAGAGAGAGAGAGAGAGAGAGAGAGAGAGAGAGATGAAGACCGTGAAAGGAGAGGGGGGGGAGGTGGTTGAGAGAGAGGAGAGGGAGGGAGAAGAGATGAAGACAGAGAAAGAAAGAGAGGAGGGGAGGTGGGGGAGTTGGGATAGAGAGAGAGGAGAGGGGGAGAGGAGAGGGGGAGAGCACAAGCGTGAAAAAGGGAGAGATTTAGGCTACAGATTTCCTTGGATGCCTGATAAAGCAAAAGAGACAGAGGGAGAGGAGAAGAGAGGAGAGGAGAGGGGAGGGAAGGAGAGGAGAGGGGAGGGGAGGAGAGGGGAGGGAGGAGGAGGAGAGGAGAGGGGAGGGGAGGGAGGAGAGGAGGGGAGAGGAGAGGAGAGGAGAGGAGGGGAGAGGAGAGGAGAGGAGGGGAGGGGAGAGGAGAGGAGAGGGGAGGAGGGGAGCGGAGAGGAGAGGAGAGGAGGGGAGAGGAGAGGAGAGGAGGGGAGGGGAGAGGAGAGGAGAGGAGGGGAGAGGAGAGGAGAGGAGGGGAGGGGAGAGGAGAGGAGAGGAGAGGAGGGGAGGGGAGAGGAGAGGAGAGGAGAGGGGAGGAGGGGAGCGGAGAGGAGAGGAGAGGAGGGGAGAGGAGAGGAGAGGAGGGGAGCGGAGAGGAGAGGAGAGGAGGGGAGAGGAGAGGAGAGGAGGGGAGGGGAGAGGAGAGGAGAGGAGAGGAGGGGAGGGGAGGGGAGGAGAGGGGAGGGGGCTAGGTGTGGAGGCGCAGAGGATGCGGCACGGGCGTCTGTGAGCAGAGATGAGTGCAGGCGAGAGGGGCTATCTGCACCAGTGCATCAATACTTAATGAAGACATTATCTGTGGACACTGCAGCATGTATCTAAACAAACATTATCCTTCACATCCTGCATGGCTGGTTAAAGCCCAGCACACTAATTAACCTCGCGCCGCCATTGGATAGCAGTCTCAACGTGGCCTGATTGAATCGTCCCGCGTTCCTCTGGCCGTCTGTAATTGCTCGTCATGTTGCAGGGGCAGTTTAAGTGTAGACGTTATGTTCCTGTCTGCACGGCGCACACGGCTATAATACTTTCACTTTATTTCACACCCTCTGCACACAACACAAAATCAATAACTCACGGTTATGTGTAATTTCATTGTGTCAGCCTGTAGTTCTGCCTGAACAATTATAATTTAACTAAATTAATATTGAGTTGACATCTGGTGTGTGTGCGCGTGTGTGTGCGCACGCACGTGTGTGTGTGTGTGTGTGTGTGTGTTGTGTGCATGCATGCGTGCAAACACAAAAGTGCGCATGTGCCTTTGTGTATTATTTTTCATGTAAATAGGAAGGAGAGAGGGGGATGGAGAGAGGAGACAGAGAGGGACAGCAGTCTCATAACTTGTTATATACACTGCACCCGTTCCACACGCACGCACGCGCGCGCGCACACACACACACACACACACACACACACACACACACACACACACACACACGTTTACTGCTATCTTAGTGAGGACATTCATTGACATGATGCATTGCCTAGCCCCTAACCCTAACGTCACCCATCACAACTAAATGCCTAACCCTGACCCTGAGCCTAACCCTGACCGTAACCTAAACCTAATTCTAAGCTAACCCTTAAAACCACAAGTCTTAACCTTCAAACAGCCATTTGAAGGTGTGTGAGAAAGTGAGGACCGGCCAAAATGTCCTCACTTTCCTAAAATGTCCTCACTCTGCAGGTATAAAACTCAAATTGGACCTCACTAAGATAGCTATACAACACACACATACACACACACACACACACACACACAGACACACACACACACACACACACACACACACACTCTCCTCCTCCCTGCCACGTCTCTGTCTGTCCCATCATGACTCATCCTGCCTGTCTGTCTCTCCTCCTGTCCTCCACTTAAGCACGATGATGACATGTGCAGCTTCCTCAGTGGAACGCCTCAGCTGACTGTGCATCACTTCCAGACTGTCAGGGGAAACGGATGCCTCCAGCCCCACAGCACCTGCCCTCACAAACGGGGGCCCCGCATCCAAACACACAGCAGCAAATGACGGGCTGCTGTTTGAGATTTGAGTGGGATTGCCCCATTCTCAGTGGGGCCTATTCTCTTTACAACCCTCCCCGCTCCTCCTATTTACTTCCTTCCTTTGTGAAAGCACTTGGACTACATTGATCATAATAGAACATTACAAATGAGAAATAGAATGAGCTCAATTATAATAGGATTTTAATGAATCAGGATGCTGGCAGCATCTACTATTCATCCTGTGTTGACGTCAATGCTTTATCCACACAACCAACATGCTACTGAACTAGATTGGTGTGACATAAGCATGGAAAATAATTAAAAACACAAGATACGTAGCAAATAGGAAACAAAGTGAGCAAAATTACCAATTGTTATGGCCTAATTGAGACTGCTGTATCATACCTGATGTCATCCGCTACCCATTCTATGGTGCCTTTTCTCTGATGATTTCTATGATCCTCCCATTCCATGCCGTCTCATCCACCTACCCAAACACACAAGAGCGCCAGCAACAAGCTTATAATTATAATGCATTTAAATAGAAACACAGGCAAACCTGGATTAGCAGCTAATATAATATAGTCCCTATTCTCTGCGGCCTCCCCTTAGATAGCCTTACACTTTCATCTGCAATCTGTGAATTTGCTCAATACGGCGGGGTTTGCTATTAAAACACTTGGACCCAACGATCGTGTATAATTTAATACCCCAGAGAATGCTGGCTGAAAATAAAATGAAATAAAGTTGATCTAGCTAGCTCTGGTGATTGGAATGCACAGAGAGGAGTGGTGTGTAGACTTGAGATTCCCAGCCAACTAAACAGAGGGAGTTGTGTTGCCCACACTAATGAGACACTGCAGGTGGGGTTTCACCGAGGAAACAGCGTCATCCTTTGAACCTCTCTGAGTGGGACGTTTGGTGGTCGTTTAAATTCACTCAAGCACAGGGGTTTGTAGGAATTTGCAGGTGCATCTCTCTCTCAAGTCTGGAGAATTGAGCTGGCTGCAATTAGCGTCATCTGTACTGTAAGCTTTCTTTGATCAGCTTTGCCACTTAATTGATGTAGGTGTGCTCTGCGTGTGTGTGTGTTTCACGGGGGTGAATTCCTAAAATCGAGACGAAAAAGGCCCTCATTAAGGGGAGAGAAGGCGCCGATGTGAAAGGGTGCGCAGTGATTGATGTAAAAGTAGATCTCTCCATTATCTGTGACATTAAGAAAATGGATCTCATTATATCTCATTAGCGTACACAGGTGCAGAGCTTCTCATTACGCGCCGCGACGCAACTGTTCCTTTCATTTTCATCATCACACAGCTTGACAAATCTCTTTCTGTGACATCTCTGAAAAGAAGACGAGTCTCTCCGCAGCTCCTTCAAAAGCCTCACTAATGCACTGTATACGGTGTCTATGATGTGTATTGCCATCTTGTGGGTTTAGGCTGCAAATGCATGATCTCATGCAGAGATGGGAAAAGTACACACTTTCTTCAGTAGAAGTACAGTTAATTGTGTAAAAAAAGACTCTGGTAAAAGTAGAAGTACTGATTCAACTTTATTACTCAAGTAAAAGTAAAAAAGTACAGGCTCTGAAATGTAGGCCTACTCAAGTATAAAAGTAAAATGTATTTTCTGTGCCAGGCGAATAGAAACTCATGTCATATTAATATAATTCAAATACTATTATAAACTTAAAAGATCCATTCAAAACATCTTTTAAGATGCATAAAGACTATACTTTGATTAATAATTTGTGTATGTTTTTTTCTCACAAAAAGATGCACATAACGCCTGAAAGCTGAGTTACTTCCCATCTGTGATCTCTTGACAGTGACAGCTGTGGAGTTATTGAGATATTGTTGATGGGAATGGAATGTGTCATTATGACCACAGTGACAATAAGGATTCGTTTTCTGTCTTTTTATAGGGTCACGTGGTGTGGTTTTATCCTGTCGTTCTCTGCACGTGATGACTTTAACTTTTAAATAAATCTCACCTATACATATATAGAGAGAGATAGGAAGATCCTGACCTTAAACAAAGCATAACATGTATTGTGCAAAGCTATACAGATTCCCCTCATAGTCTTGCATGATGCGTCATTGTCATGATTTCATCAGATCCATCTGGGATTGTGGTGGGTCGAGCACACACACCGGACCACTTGGTGGCAGTACTGAACCAGTCACAGCATCAGTTTGCCCTGTCTGTTCATCTGGTAAGGCCTGGTTTCCTTGCTCAAAATGGGTTGTGCAACTCAATGCAGTCAGGACAGCCAAACCCTCAAGTACTGACTTCAGTGATTCTTAACATAACATAACATTCCAAGAGGCCCCCAGCAAATTGCTCAATTGTTAAACTTCAGTATTTCATTTACAATGATTATAGAATGTAGAAGAATGAGATCTCATTTACACATGGCATTAAAATGTGTTTTGGGTGATCAGATTGCAATCGGATAGTGTTAACCTGTTTACATTTACACCTGGTATTAATGTGTCTCCAGTGTCCTCATTGAGATCCGATTCCCGAGATCACATTGCTCTGGCCAGCTGTGTCAAAACAGCTGTGACTGTTGTTGTATGTGGATTGAGAAGACATTTGCATTGACACTTGTGTTCATTGTGGTCACAATGTGTCCCTGACCACCTCCGGAGGTGGTTTGGCCGATCAGATCACAATCTGTCCTCAATGTGACTTGGGTACATTTACACCTGTACTCTCATGTGGTCAAGCACTATCTGATTGCAGTCTGATCACCCAAAACATATTTTAATGTCATGTGTAAATGGGGTCATAGTTTCACTGTTATTTCTCTATCCACAGTAAAATACAGACAGTCATGGAGTTCTGGACAAAATCATCATCAAAATCATCTAACTATAAAAATACATTCTCAGATTTGTGTAATAAATGAGAACCACTGGGCTAATGTATAGTGTACAGTGAATTCATGTTCAAATAAAAGGGAGAAGAGAGCATCATATTCTGGTTATAAGTCTTTATTTCCCTCCACGATAAAGTATATTGGAGCGATGAGATAAAAGAAAAAGAAATAATAATTTTCTTAATAGCGATGCTATACTGACTTAACACAACGACATTTGGAGTTCTTGATTGTAAAAACATTTAGGGAACCATCTGCCATAGCTAGAAGCCCTCCTGTCCAGTAGGACCAGAACAGAGGAAAGGACGGGCCCATAAACCCAGAGAGGAGCTCATAAACATAAAAACCACAGCGCTTTGGACCTCAGGTCAGACCAGCTCAAACGACCAGCACTGTGATTGGACAACAGATTCAATCAATGGTCGTTAAAGCTGATGAGTGGTTCATGGCCTCGTAAATGGGACGAGCAGACACACGCACGCGCGCGCACGCACACACACGCACACCCACACACACACACACACACACAAACGCCCACAGAAACACATTCACCATCACTCAATGACCAGCAGAGATGCAGACAACCCACAACAATCCAGTCACACACTTCCAACCATAAATGCAGCATGACGGGTGATTAGAGCATTTGGAACACAGACAGTTTATCTTATTGCAATATGCATTTATTGTTCTCCTCAGACAGATCTTTACAAAACAGAGGGTTGAAAGGAAAATGTCTCTCCTTCAGAAAGAACTGAAAGAAAGTGGTGCTTCTCTTTTTTTATTCACGTCAGTCAGCGGCTTTGTAGGCGACTTGTTCCTTGACGAATCAATTCTTGTTGTTAAATTGCTGTGGCGTGGAGAGTCACAGTCGTGCAAATTGCCTATTGTGACCCGGAGATAACCTGCCTGTTTCTGGAGATTTCCCCACCCCCCCCATGTTGTTTTGCCATTTGCTACACATTCATGAAGATGTGTTCCTCATACTAAAACAGTGCTCAAACAGCAAACACCGATTCTCATTCTGATTCAGTGGTGAAGAATTACTGAGATTTTGCACAAATAAGAAGATCGCACTATTAATGTTCTCCTATTTCACTTACCATTACCGACTCAAATCCCCGTAAATCTCCTTCCTGTAAGTCCCCCCATTAAGAGCATTTTAAGGCTTTTCTGCTTCACGTGGACAGTATATTGGAGACAAAAGGCATGATGATTCACAATGTTGCAGGTCGCAGTATTATTTCTTTAAATCCAGTTTTTATTGTCTTCCAGTTCCAACAGTGATCAGATGCAAACTTCTCTCAAGTACAAAATACTCAGTAAAAATCTCACAGAACACAGAGGTCAGGTTATGACTCATAGATTTCCAATCAAACCACATGGGTTTTAGAACCAAATCACAACATCCCTGTTGTATTTTTGTTAGCTTGTCTTTATGTTAGCAATGTGGACGTTTACATTTGGCTGTGTGTGCTGTCACCTAACTGTGAAATGGTAAAAAAAAATCATAATTTGCTATCACACAGAAATAATACTGACAGCAGTGCTGGGAAAGTAGCCATACCGTTCCCTGTTGTTGGATGGACCATCTACATATCTGATGGCAGAAGGTAGGGGAAACAATATTCATGTCCACTGTTGATGCATTTATCAGAATTCATAACAAAACAGGTCATGGGTTCATCATGTAACTTTATGAACCCTAGCTTATGAACTGTAAGGGAACTGCCCTTTTCAGCCAAGAGGACAAGTGGTCAGCTGGGCATTTTCCAATAAATCCAGCGTTGGTCCAGAGAGGTTCTGCACCTCCATACACACTGTTCTCTATGGTGGTCATCATATTAAATACAATAGTCTTTTCCCCAAATCTCTACACTACTGGAGTGTTGGTGATGCTTGTGTAAAAATCACGTTCTCAATACAAAAAAGAACTATATACAAAATCATCCAAACAGGTTTCAGTGTAAGAAAGTGGAGGAGGAGGAGGGGAGGTCATAAGGAGGAAGTTAGGGGAGATAAGTGTGTGCGTGTGTGTGTGTTTGTGTGCTTGAGTATACACATGTAAAACAGGTCTTTAAAGGAACAGTTCCCCCAAAAATGAAAATTCTGTCATCATCATGCCGGTTGAAACACAGGTTAACTTTGTCCATATAACATACAGGGAGGTTGCCAGCACAACTTGAGCGAAACCAGTCACCACCTCAGTTGTACTAACTGAAGTCAATGGTGACTAGTTTTCTCTGAGGGTGGGTACATGATGACAGAATTTGAATTTTTGGCTGAACCTCCCCTTTAATTCAGTGTGTGTGTGTGTGTGTGTGTGTGTGTGTGTGTGTGTGTGTGTGTGTGTGTGTGTGTGTGTGTGTGTGTGTGTGTGTGTGTGTGTGTTTGTCCAGCAGAGGGAAACGTTACACAGCACAGTATTATAGTCAAGATACCAACAACACAGAGTAGAGAAACAAACAGAGGCTGTAAAAAGAGATGGTCCGGTGTGGAGAAGAGCAGGGCGGATAAAAACATGGGCAGGAGGGGAGTGTGCAAATCAAAATCAGCAAAACTGTTACGCCACGTGATACGACAGTAGCGCTTATGGCGACCACACCATATATATACATGTACACATCGATCAAATCAAATCTATCCAGGGAAATTAATCACAATAATTACATGAGCTGGTTAGTCTCAGAAGTGACATGGAGAAAAGAAAAGTCTGTTGGCATCACGTGTTCGGTACAAAGGCTCATTGTCCCGAAAGATGTGGAACACAAACGGAAGTGTTTGCTCCTGAATGTGATGCACTTTACTCAGTTTGCTCCTGAATGTGATGCACTTTATTCTGTTTGCTCCTGAATGTGATGCACTTTATTCTGTTTGCTCCTGAATGTGATGCACTTTACTCAGTTTGCTCCTGAATGTGATGCACTTTATTCTGTTTGCTCCTGAATGTGATGCACTTTACTCAGTTTGCTCCTGAATGTGATGCACTTTACTCAGTTTGCTCCTGAATGTGATGCACTTTACTCAGTTTGCTCCTGAATGTGATGCACTTTACTCAGTTTGCTCCTGAATGTGATGCACTTTACTCAGTTTGCTCCTGAATGTGATGCACTTTACTCAGTTTGCTCCTGAATGTGATGCACTTTACTCAGTTTGCTCCTGAATGTGATGCACTTTACTCAGTTTGCTCCTGAATGTGATGCACTTTATTCAGTTTGCTCCTGAATGTGATGCACTTTACTCGGTTTGCTCCTGAATGTGATGCACTTTACTCAGTTTGCTCCTGAATGTGATGCACTTTACTCGGTTTGCTCCTGAATGTGATGCACTTTATTCTGTTTGCTCCTGAATGTGATGCACTTTACTCAGTTTGCTCCTGAATGTGATGCACTTTACTCAGTTTGCTCCTGAATGTGATGCACTTTACTCAGTTTGCTCCTGAATGTGATGCACTTTACTCAGTTTGCTCCTGAATGTGATGCACTTTACTCAGTTTGCTCCTGAATGTGATGCACTTTACTCAGTTTGCTCCTGAATGTGATGCACTTTACTCGGTTTGCTCCTGAATGTGATGCACTTTACTCAGTTTGCTCCTGAATGTGATGCACTTTACTCGGTTTGCTCCTGAATGTGATGCACTTTACTCAGTTTGCTCCTGAATGTGATGCACTTTACTCAGTTTGCTCCTGAATGTGATGCACTTTACTCAGTTTGCTCCTGAATGTGATGCACTTTACTCAGTTTGCTCCTGAATGTGATGCACTTGACTCGGTTTGCTCCTGAATGTGATGCACTTTACTCGGTTTGCTCCTGAATGTGATGCACTTTACTCGGTTTGCTCCTGAATGTGATGCACTTTACTCGGTTTGCTCCTGAATGTGATGCACTTTACTCAGTTTGCTCCTGAATGTGATGTACTTTACTCAGTTTGCTCCTGAATGTGATGCACTTTACTCGGTTTGCTCCTGAATGTGATGCACTTTACTCAGTTTGCTCCTGAATGTGATGCACTTTACTCAGTTTGCTCCTGAATGTGATGCACTTGACTCGGTTTGCTCCTGAATGTGATGCACTTTACTCAGTTTGCTCCTGAATGTGATGCACTTTACTCAGTTTGCTCCTGAATGTGATGCACTTTACTCAGTTTGCTCCTGAATGTGATGCACTTTACTCAGTTTGCTCCTGAATGTGATGCACTTGACTCGGTTTGCTCCTGAATGTGATGCACTTTACTCGGTTTGCTCCTGAATGTGATGCACTTTACTCGGTTTGCTCCTGAATGTGATGCACTTTACTCGGTTTGCTCCTGAATGTGATGCACTTTACTCAGTTTGCTCCTGAATGTGATGTACTTTACTCAGTTTGCTCCTGAATGTGATGCACTTTACTCGGTTTGCTCCTGAATGTGATGCACTTTACTCAGTTTGCTCCTGAATGTGATGCACTTTACTCAGTTTGCTCCTGAATGTGATGCACTTGACTCGGTTTGCTCCTGAATGTGATGCACTTTACTCAGTTTGCTCCTGAATGTGATGCACTTTACTCAGTTTGCTCCTGAATGTGATGCACTTGACTCGGTTTGCTCCTGAATGTGATGCACTTGACTCGGTTTGCTCCTGAATGTGATGCACTTTACTCAGTTGGCTCCTGAATGTGATGCACTTTACTCAGTTTGCTCCTGAATGTGATGCACTTTATTCGGTTTGCTCCTGAATGTGATGCACTTTACTCAGTTTGCTCCTGAATGTGATGCACTTTACTCAGTTTGCTCCTGAATGTGATGCACTTTACTCAGTTTGCTCCTGAATGTGATGCACTTGACTCAGTTTGCTCCTGAATGTGATGCACTTTATTCGGTTTGGTCCTGAATGTGATGCACTTTACTCGGTTTGCTCCTGAATGCGACGCACTTGACTCGGTTTGCTCCTGAATGTGACGCACTTGACTCGGCTCGCTGTCGTCCCACCTGCAGCGGAGCTTGTCTCTGGCTTTGTCTTAACAAATCTATTTGCATTTCATGTCAGTTTGACAAAGCCGGAGCCATCTGAGAGAGAAGATGAATAAATGAAATAAATAAAGAATATAGCCACGTGAAGATGTCTGTACTTTCATCTGTTTGATTTGTCGGCTGCTTCTGCTGAGCGATATGAAATGGATCCTTTGATCTGAATAAATCTCATGCAGAGATGACTAGGACCCTGCTACTCAGATGATTGTGTGTGTGTGTGTGTGTGTGTGTGTGTGTGTGTGTGTGTGTGTGTGCGTTCGTTCGTGCGTGCGCGCATGTGTGTGTGTTCATGTACACTACCGCAATCTTAGTGAGGACCAATTAGAGTTTTATACCTGGGAAGTCTGTGTGTGTGTGTGTGTGTGTGTGTGTGTGTGTTGTACCTGGGAAGTGAGGACACTTTAGGAAAATGAGGACATTTTCCTCACTTTCTCACACACCTTCAAAGGGCTGTTTGAAGGTTAAGACTTGGTTCTAAGGGTTAGGTTAGACTTGAGTTGAGGTTATAGGGTTAGGCTAAGGGTTAGGCAGTTGTGATGGTTAAGGTTAGGGGCTAGGGAGTGCATTATGTCCATGAATGTCCTCACTGAGACATGTCTTGTCTACATCAGGTTTGGTGTGAACCTACTGTTCACACTGCGCCCCTATTGTTTTGAGCCTCGAGACGTTTGTAAAGACGGAGGCTCCTGTCTGCCTGCCTACCCTGTCTTCGTTTGCAAAATCCAATAGCGAAACTGGCCAGTGTGTGTGTGTGTGTGTGTGTGTGTCTGTGTGTGTGTCTTGGTCCAACATGGCAGCCTCCTGGCAGCAGAGCTGGAGTCGTGGACAGACCTTCCGCTCAGACGGCTGTCAGGATGTGGCTTCTTCACACGGGCGTGACAACTCATTCATAGAGTTGGAAAAAGGAGAAGACTCTCAGCGGTTGAAGGTGCAGCTTACAGTTTGAGCTTTGTTCTCCGCTCTCTGCGCACCACTGAAGATGAAACGTTGGCTTATCGGTGAGCTGGATACCTCATGTGATCGTGTTGATACAAAAACAAGTTAGCGATACAACAAAAAAGTAAAAAAAAAAAGAAAAAGATCAAAAAGCAAAGAGAGAAAAAGAGATGTACCTGACACTGTACTGAATGTTCAGCTCGGGAGCTGTGAAAGTCTCGTTTGCTTTACTGGAAGTCCAGCAAAGAAAGTCTTTGTAGAGTTCACCTATCGGTTCCCCGGGGGTTTGGGCTCGGGATAGGGCGAAGGGAATGGTTTGTGTATGTGTGTGTGTGTGTGTGTCTACGTGTGTGTGTACGTATGTGTGTGTGTGTGTGTGTGTGTGTGTGTGTGTGTGTATATAATGTGTATCAGGAGAGGTCTAGACCTGCGTGTGTGTGCGTGTGTGTATATAATGTGTATCAGGAGAGGTCTAGACCTGCGTGTGTGTGTGTGTGTGTGTGTGTGTGTATATAATGTGTATCAGGAGAGGTCTGATACACCTGTGTGTGTGTGTGTGTGTGTGTGTGTGTGTGTGTGTGTGTATCAGGAGAGGTCTAGACCTGCGTGGAGTATGAGCGGTGTAGCGTGGCGTAGCGCCCAGCAGCCGGGTGTGCGGCGCAGTGGGGCGAGTGCTGCTCGGGCTCGGGCTGGTCTAGACTTCGCTGGAAATGGAGCGAGACGGTATGAGGACATCGGGGGTGGCGGGGAACCGATAGGGCTGATGGTCATGTGATCTCGGTGAATGGAGATCCCCGCGGAGTCTGCATGGGGAGAGAGCGGAGTAAGAAAGAGAGAGAGAGAACGGAGGGGAAGAAGAGAGGAGGTGAAGGAGAAGAGAAAAGTGAAGAAGGAATAATCAAGAGCGATGTTCCGGGAGGGAGGGGAGAAGATGACAGGTTGGAGAGGAGGCGGGTGCAAACAGAAATAAGGCAACGCAAGGGAGGAGTAGTGAGGCGAGTGAGTGTGAGAGAGAGAGAGAGAGAGCGGAAAAAGAGTTAAAGTTGGTTAGAATGGTTGAACGTAGGTGTTGTAGGGTGGGGAGGAGGAGGAGTTAAAGTTGATTAAAATGGTTGAACGTAGGTGTTGTAGGGTGGGGAGGAGGAGGAGTTAAAGTTGGTTAGAATGGTTGAACGTAGGTGTTGTAGGGTGGGGAGGAGGAGGAGTTAAAGTTGGTTAGAATGGTTGAACGTAGGTGTTGTAGGGTGGGGAGGAGGAGGAGTTAAAGTTGATTCAAATGGTTGAACGTAGGTGTTGTAGGGTGGAGAGGAGGAGTTAAAGTTGATTAAAATGGTTGAACGTAGGTGTTGTAGGGTGGGGAGGAGGAGGAGTTAAAGTTGATTAAAATGGTTGAACGTAGGTGTTGTAGGGTGGGGAGGAGGAGGAGAGTGCAGGATGCTGGAGGAGCGTGAGGGAAAGGGCAACAGATTGAGAGAAGAGGCAAGGTGGGAGACAGGGGACAAAGAGGCAATCAGGTGAGGGTTAGTGAGGGCGACAGACCACAGAGGACACAAGACATTTCAGACAAAACATCCGAACTTCTCCTTAAAGACTATAAACACATAGAGACTATAAATATGGACGTAGCCACCATGACGTCACCCATTGGTTTGTGGACTCCTGTTTTGAAGCCTTGAGTTTGGCATTTTGACCGTCGCCATCTTGGTTATTTTGAGCCAGAAGCAGCTAGCGTGAGACCAGGGGTTTTCCCACAGAGCCGCAGCGCCGCCTGCTATTGGTCCGTGATCGGAGAGCTACAAGATCACTGGACAGGCGACCTGTCAATCACGCCGCAAAGCATAGTCTGCTATACCTTCTGTTTTACTTGAAATGGCATCATCATTTACAAAATGAACATCATGCTGTATTGAAGAAGACTTCAAACTAGCGATTGAGACTCATTAGGACGTGTTTACTGAGGTAATGAATCAAGTCATTTTCCCATTGACTTCCATAGAATCAGATTTATTTGTTTATTTTTTATTTTTGCAGCCAGTGGAGTCACCCCCTGCTGGCAAATGAAATGGCTATCTGCTATTGGTTGATCTTTGGTGCCAGGTCATTGGTTGATTGGTTAATCTTTGGTCACCAGCAGCTGTACGCTGTATTCTATAGACCAAATCAGCGAGGATGTTTACATTTACTTCCGGGTACCCCTGAGGTCCACACATTATAATGGCGGTGGACGGCACAAACTGACGTGTTGAAGACAAAAACAGACAAAGAAGACAAAAATGGTTCGTCCGTGTTGTGTTGTTGTTTAATATCATTCATAACAACACTTTCACTAACGTTAGTGGAGAACAGACTAGCTAATTTACCCGTTGGACCAGACCAGAGTAGACTTGAAGCTAAATTAAATTAACTTGGCGTCAGTAGCTCTGTCTGTAACGTTAACGAGTCTGCAAAAAAACAGCAAGTTTGACAGACAAACAAACGTTATTTAGCTAGCTAACACTACATAAAACAAACACAGAAGAAAGGCTAGATACGTCGGACAAGCATGTTTACCAACCGTTTAACCATTTAAATTGAAAGTAGTCGGCCGAAAACAGCGAGAGGGTTTGACAGCATTTATTTGACAACACGCACATTTAAACCTGCCGCCTTCCCCAAGTGGTACCCGGAAGTAAATTTGTTTACATGGTGACGTCACGGTGATTTGGTCTATAGGCAGGCCCCAAATTAAGCGGCCATGCTATCGAAGGTGATATCACCTGGCACCAAAGAGCCAATTCCAGATGGCAATTTCAGTAGCATGCTTTTTACCACTAGATGCTTTACACAGATTTGGGTTTGGGGTTGAGTGACTCTTTAAATGTTTGCTGCAGCATTTCTGCTACACCGCTGCGCCACGCCAGAGAGGAATTCTTTGGAAAATCCTGCAGTACTGATGAGGAATAGTGGCAAACTGGTGGGACTATGATGGCTGCCTACCACTTCATCTTATTTTCCTTTACTGCCTGCAGATTCTTTAAGGCCTCCTCTGAATTCACAGTTTTCTTCCAGCCAAACTGCTTTCCATTCTATCAGTGTCTCGTATGGAGGGTAAATCACACCTCAAACTGCTGACTCGCTTCAAAGAGATAAGTGACTTCCTAAACCCGCCGATAACGGAGAAACGTGCTGGTGTGTTTAGGAGCGAGGAAGCAGCGCCTCTCCCCCAGGCACGCGTTCACACTCGAGGATCTGTTCTATCCTCTGGCTGGGTGTATAATCACAGCTCATTTCACACCTGCAGGACAAATCTCATTTGTGCTGTTATCAGCCTACAACAGGGTTTGTGCTGTTATCAGCCTACAACAGTGTTTGTGCTGTTATCAGCCTACAACAGTGTTTGTGCTGTTATCAGCCTACAACAGGGTTTGTGCTGCTATCAGCCTACAACAGGGTGTGTGCTGCTATCAGCCTACAACAGGGTGTGTGCTGCTATCAGCCTACAACAGTGTTTGTGCTGCTATCAGCCTACAACAAGGTGTGTGCTGCTATCAGCCTACAACAGGGTTTGTGCTGCTATCAGCCTACAACAGGGTTTGTGCTGCTATCAGCCTACAACAGTGTTTGTGCTGCTATCAGCCTACAACAGGGTTTGTGCTGCTATCAGCCTACAACAGTGTTTGTGCTGCTATCAGCCTACAACAGGGTTTGTGCTGCTATCAGCCTACAACAGGGTGTGTGCTGCTATCAGCCCACAACAGGGTGTGTGCTGCTATCAGGCTACAACAGGGTTTGGGGACGCAGGGGTTTATGGGGGATTCAGTGGGGTGCTTTTGTTGGGGTTTTGGGTATGCGTGCGAGGGGGCCATCCATCTTTCAGATCGGGGGGGGGGGGGGGGGGGATAGAAGAGGACGGTTTCAGGTAAGGGATAAGGGGTGTGTATCCCACGGCCCTTTTGTGAGTGTAGCCCTGCCTCACACCCACCCCCGCCCCTTACCTGAGGGCCACTTAACTTTTCGAGTGGACTCTCCACACAGGGCAGCGTCACCATGGGCATGCCCAGCACGGACTCAGGGCGCTGGGGCCGCGGCGCAGGCGGAGGAGGCTGCAACTGCTGGAAGTTGTTGATCACACAAGTCACCTGGGAGAGACAGTGAGAAGGTAGAGAGGAAGAAGATAGACATGAGGCATGGGAGAGACAGGAAGAAGGTAGAGAAGAAGAATAAAACAAGGGAAAAGGGCGACATTGATCTCAGCTTCATTAAGTCCTCCAATGCATACATCCATCGTTATTTTGAAAATGTTGGTCAATTTAAAAAATCACAATTTTAATTTGAAAATGTCCATTAATTTGAAAATGTTGCTACAGTTGTGTTTAGGCAACTAAAACAACTTGGTTAAAGTTAAGGTTAGGGTTATGGTTGGGTTAGGCAAACGTAACAAAAACGTTACTTACGGTTGAAATATTCACTTTGGAAATGCTCAGTGTTTACGCCCAATCCCCAACGCCTTGACTTTCCACCATGCTACTTCGAGAGCGGACTGCCGTAGTTTACACAACCACTAGAGGTCGCTTCATTTTGAAACGCTACTACAGTTTATAAAAGCAGCTCCTCTTCTCATCAAACATCCCTCCATGTCTTCCTTTGCCCTCCCATTCTCTCTCCCCACACCCCTCCCTTCTCCTCCCCACACCCCTCCCTTCTCCTCCCCACACCCCTCCCTTCTCCTCCCCCCTCACCAGAAACACAGCGATGGCTCCCCCGGTGAAGAAGCCTGCCAGGACGTCGGCCCAGTGGTTGCGGTACTCGGCCACCCGCACCACACCCACCAGCATGGCCAGGCACAGCAGGGTCAGGCTCACCGTGGGCTTGGTCAGCCGTGTGCCTTTGGTCCTGAAGACCAGCGTCACGTACATCTGGAGAGAGAGGCGTACGGAAAGGTACACACACACACACACACACACACACACACCAACAAACAGAGGTAGCACGCGGGTACATAGGCACATGAACATGCATGCAAATAAACACACAGGGAACTTACTGTAGATATAATGCTGATTGATTAATTGATTGATTGATTGATTGATTGATTGATTGATTGTGTCATTATGTTACAACCCTACTAGGGGTCCAGATAGAATTGCACCTCAAAATGATAGTTAGCTGCCAAATGAAGCTGATGTGCAGATGTGACTGGTGGCTATGTGTCATTTCTCCTACAGTAGCGGCACTTTGCACTTTGACGGCCCCAAGTGGCAGTGAGAGAATTTCTGCAAGTTTGAAGGACTTCATTACCCAGAAATCAAATAATCCTCTGACCTAAATGTCTTAAATGTGGAGATGGTGAACAATAATCACAACAACAATTATAAGGTTCAACCATCATTGATAAGTCCAGCTTGCTCTTGATGGACCAGCTCTTTAGGAGAAACTTGTACATTTCTCTTCAGTCTTGATTTGTCACTGTCACTAGGCTGATAAGACGGATGTATTTTTACATATAACTCTTGTCTCGTGCAGATTTAACCCCCACCCCCCCTAACCCCTAATCTCTAGCACGCATTCACACACAGATACTTCACATAGAATCGAATGCAGCATGATGTCACATGGGTTCCAGTCACAGAATGTCGGCCATCTTGGATCGCAAATTCAAAACACTTTTTTTTTAGTAGGCTACCTGTGCATGGAGAACTGTTTAAACCATGCCCTCTTTGAACTCTACAATCTCACTTTCATACTTTGTACTACAAACTCCATTCAAACTTTAAACGCATCACCATTTATAGTACTTTATCACTTTAACACATTCACTGCCAGACGTTTTTTTTTTACTGTAGTTAGCTTCTGCCAGAGGGGTTTTTTGAGGATTCTGGCTCATCTTTCAAGACCCGAGGATTCTTTTCTGCTAAGATTTTGTGAACACACAATATCTCAAAAGAACTAATAGAATGTGTGCTTTCTCTGTCTAAAAGAGTTAGTTTGTAGAGTTAGTAGTTATGTAAGCATTAGCAGTTGAATACAGCATGGTTTCAGCGTCAGAAAAATTATTCAGAGATAAACGGCTTTTTGTGAAATTCGATAGAACAGTCACTTTAACCATTCATTTTTGGCTCTCTCTCTCTCTCTCTCCCTCCCCCTCTCGCTCTCTCTCTCTCTCTCTCTCCCTCCCTCTCGCTCTCCCTCCCTCTCTCTCTCTCTCTCTCTCTCTCTCTCCCTCCCTCTCGCTCTCCCTCCCTCTCTCTCTCTCTCCCGGAGAGACTAGGTTTAATCCTAGTGAGAGGGGGAGAGGGAGAGAGAGAGAGAGAGAGAGAGAGAGGGAGGGAGGGAGGGAGAGAGAGAGAGAGAGCGAGAGAGAGAGAGAGAGAGAGAGAGAGAGAGGGAGAGAGCGAGAGCGAGAGGGAGAGTTGCTTCCAACTCCTCCCTCCGTGGGCGTTCCTCTTGGCTGCAGCGGCCGTCACAAGCTTGTCACCAGTCTCACTGCTTTGCTGCTGTCCTGTGCCTGTCTGCGCGGCCGCTGTTTGAGGAAGTCTGGATGGACTCGCTCGCTTCTTGGAGTTTTGGTTGAGAGAAGCTTTTGCGATTCTGGTCATATTTATGCTGCGTGTTTCAAAGTGTGTTCCACCTGTAATCTATTATGCAAATTTGCAATCCCGCATCGCCAGCAATCAGCGCGAAAACGAAAGCGTTTTCCCCCATCCATTTTCATGAGAATGGCTGCTTTTTGCTTGCCTTCCTCTAGTCAGGAGGGCACTGTCGCCACTTAGTGGCTCGGTGGAATGGGTTGTAAACGTTCGGTGGCTCCAATAATTATATAAGAGATGTAAAAGGGTTAGATGCACATCCCACGGTCAAAAAAAAAAAAATCATTTTTTTGACATATTAACTCATTAAGTGCCATAGACGACCTAACTCGTCTTACATAATCCAGCGCTTGAGTGCCAAGGACGAGCTAACTCGTCTTACATAAACATTTTTTTTTTTTGACGGTGGGACATCAATCAACCCCTTTTACATCTTCGAGATAACTATTGGAGCAAGACAATGTGTGTAATCTATTTTACCGACCACTAAGTGGCGACAGAGACCGAGAGAAGCCACAGCCACGGACCCGTGGACCAAAAGCAGCCTCCTCCCGCGGAAATGGCTTGGCGATTTTACAGTCAGAAGCCCGGAGACACACACACAGAACGGACAGAGATCCCCTCCGCCCCGGAGCCGCGGAGCAACGCGCGAACACACACACACACACACACACACACACACACACACACACACACACACACACACACACACACCGCGGGAGCAAGCCATTCAAGGAAATGGCGAGGCGATTTGACAGTAATCCATTTCAGACTCGTCTTGCCCGAGAGCGGCCGCACGCAGACAGGCAGGCAGGCAGCAGCAGCAACGCGCTTCTGACACGCCCGCTGTTAGAGCCAGGAGGAAGGAGGAGAAGACACACGGAGGGAGGAGTTTGAATGAGAGGGGTGTTTCCTGTTGTTATGGAGGAAATTACTGTTCAAAACTATTGTTTAGAATGTCTGACGGTCTTACTGATGCCAAAAATGAATGGTTAAAGTGACTGTTTCACAAAAAGCCATTTATCTCTGAATAAATTTCCAGACGCTGAAACCATGCTGTACTCAACGGCTAATATCTACATAACTACTAACTCTGCAAACTAACTCTTTTAGACAGAGAAAGCACACATTCTATTAGTTATTTTTAGATGATTGGTGTTCATGAATTCTTAACAGAAAAGAATCCTCGGCTGTTCTAAAATGAGCCAGAATCGTCAAAAACACCCCTGGCACAACTTACCTACAGGAATGAAAACATGGCTGGCATTCAATGTGTTAATACGTCATTGGCAGTCAACCGTTGGATTATTTTTGACGTATTAATACGTCAATGGCAGTGAACCTGTTAATTCATTTTTTTTTTACATCTTTTGTACTTTTTGGAGAAAAGCACAAAAGAAAAGTACATAGACTCCCTTTATAATGGGAGTCTATGGAGCCGGCTTAGAGAGTGTGTGATCTGTTTTGAATTCAAGACCCAAGATGACAAGATGGAACCCGTGTGACATCATACGTCTTTATCAGCACAAGTTGCCACCTTCAGCGTGCTCCAACCTACCACTGTGTATACGGCGGAGTAGACGCTGAGCGCCGCGTCCTTGGAGGGGAAGGACTTGCGCGCCGACATGACGAGCAGCGAGTTCCCCGTGCAGGCCCGGCGCTCCGTGATGTACTGCATGGTGGACTGGCAGCCCAGCGCCGTGTAGTTGGGTCGGCACGCGGACAGGAAGTGAGGCGTCTGGTTTCCCGTCACCACCTGGCCGGCGTTGGCGAAGATGGTGGTGGTGAACAGGCCGAAGGCATAGACACCTGGTGAAGAGAGGGCATAGAGTGAGAGAAGGAGGAGTGAGAGAAAAGAGAAAAAAAAAAGCAGAGAAAGAGTGAGAGGAAGAGAAAGATTCAAAGACAGGCTGATATAGGAGAGGGAAAAGCATAGTTACAAAAAGAGAGAAGGGGCGATGCAAATTTGTGGGCCCACTTAATATTCATAACAGTGTTATCTGCCATCTTCTTAAAATGTCTTACCACAAAGATTATACCGTGATTTATCACCCACTTAGCATCTACATGTAATTGCTTTGGTTTACAAACTCGCTTAAAGGGTGACAGGTACACTGCTTACGATTCAACCTTTTCTTTAATATAATCTCACAAATGCCCCCCACAGGCTCACAGAGAGAGGGCCACACATAGTGTCATGTAGGACGCTCACCTAGGAAGCGTATGATGCGTCTCAGCAGGGGGTTGAAGTAGCAGCAGTCTGCTGTGACGATGGTCTTCTCCTGGGTTCCCTCCGCCTTGGTGAAGAAAGCACACATTTCTCCAACCAGGATCTGCACACACAAAGAAAGAAACACAAACACAACTGGTGAGTGAAGACATCTCCGTTACGGCAAACCTTTTCCACACACAGACACTACTACACTTTTGATGATACAGAGAAAACCATGCAGTATGTGGTCATCCAAAACGTTTAATAATACTAATGAAATATTGTATTGGCTGCATAGGGAAATTCTCCTTTTAGGGCTCACCCCCAGGAATCAATAAAGTATTCCATTATTATTATTATTATTATTATTATTATTATTATTATTGTTGTTGTTATTATTATTAAAAGTGCAGCCTACATACAAGCCACTTCCATAGCTTGTCCTCTGGTTTAAGGATGGTCTCCTTACTCACTTACCTTACTCACTATGCCACCCTTATAAATACGACAAGAATCACAGGTCTGCACCATATACGTATATTAGTTTAACTCTTGAATTCATGACAAACGTTTCACCACAAATGACACGGCAGACAATCTAATACATTTGAGTGTGGACCTGTGAATCTTCTATTGACACAATTGGTGGATGCATCCACCACAGACTATATTGGAGTAATGCATGTGGTATTGCAGTAATCTACCCTTCTAAATACTGCCAAGAAGTACCAACAGTAACTTATATTGTATTACTGTATATCATAATGCGGTAGCTTTGGTTAAGTCAGTTGAACGGTAGTTGCCGAAACTTGTGTGTTTAAGTTATTGACCGCCACAGGCAGGTGAGATATGATTAAACCTATAAATAAAAGCTGCTTATTATCACTCTCAAATATTCCCCACAGGATGACTCCCATTAAGGAGGAAGGCAATGATCATTTATCTCAAACTAGTTCCAACATGACATCAGCCAGCTCCACATATTGTAGGAGAATGATTTGCCCACAGTGAAGTCCCCGGCATGGCTGCCTCTCAGCTCACATTCCACATGAATCTAATTAGATACCTTCATCATCAGCTGTTTTTATTAACAGTGGAGCCCCCTGGCTGTGGTCAGACAGAGGTGTAAATTCACTGCTGTCTGGGAATTTCTGTGATTACAGTTTTTCGTCAATCGCTTAGATGGATTACCTGAAACTCTAACCTCATTATCAAAATTCGTCAAAGTTCGATTCCCAAAACAGTATCTCTCATTCAAGATTCAAGTTTCAAGATTCACTTTAATAGCCCCTGTGTAAATGGCCATTTAAAGGCTGGACCCAAGAATGCAGGAGACAGACACAAATAAATATTTTAAAGTCTTTACTGACTCAAAATCAACACAGGACAGTACAAGTGGCGGGTTTGAATCCCAGCGAATTAACAGGAATCAATAATACAAGGTCAACTCAGGTAATCCACTCTTCCAGGGCCGAACAGGGAATAGGCTTCAATAAGAAACTAAAAGTTTACCTGCAGGATGCTAACACTCGGGGGGGGGGGAAGCAGGCTTTAGCTTTAGCTTTTCAAAGGCAAGAGTTTCAGAATCAAACAAGAGCTGATCCAGCACTTTCTGGCTCTCTGGCAAACTCACGATCGGAAGCAGGCACAGGCAGATAGAGCAGGAGCGGACCCGTGGAGTTTGACAGCGTGGGTAGATTGAAGTAAGACATCACAGATAATTGCAGACTGATAGCTACCATCCTCTCATAAGCCACTTTCTCCCACTGGTGGAAAACCAGCAACCCGCCTTGAAATCCACCGGGCCCTCGGAAATCCTGGTGCGGATTCTGCCCCGCCGTGGATGGAACTTGAGCGCTGCTCATGCCTTCAGCTCCCTGGACAGAGCTCAGAGGCCCGTGTGGATCACACACCGAAGTGGACAGGATTTCAGCACCCTGGAGAGCACTCAGTGACTGGCCAGTTATCACACACAGTAAGCAAGTACCGTAAATTTCGGACTATAAGCCGCGGCTTTTCCCCCGTTTTTTGGCCCTGCGGCTTATATAACGGTGCGGCTTATCTATGGATTTTTTCAGAAAAAAAAAAAAAAAAAAAAAAATCTCTCTTCTTTAGCACTCTTTCTAACTATAAATCCACTTCTGTTTTAATTTCCTCTCTTGCCCTCTTTTCACCACACCGCGGACACTGTGTGCACTGTAAAAAAAAACACAGGTGGTGTTGTGTTATGTTGTTTTGTTGAAATGTTAATAAATGGGAGCTTCCTCAAACAGCCATCTCTTTCCCGACAATCCCCTCTGTGCATGAACCCTTACATATGGTAATTAAACATTAAAACACAATTAAAAAAAAAAAAAAAAAAAAAAAAAAAAACATTAAAACACCTGTGGCTTATAGTCCGGTGCGGCTTATATATGTAACAAACAGGCAATTTTGCTGCTGCGGCTTATACTCCGGTGCGGCTTAGCCTATAGTGCGGAAATGACGGTAGATTACAAAATGAGCAATTTGACTTAGTGCAAGTATGCAGTGTGCTTATTCTCTTATTCTCACTTCTTATTATAACTACTCCTCTTCCTAACTATGTGTTTTCTCCCCATCCCGGTTGTAGCTTCAGCCCACAGACGCCGTAGACACGGCAGCTTCAGGTGTAGTATCCCTGGTAATCTTTCCTACCCTAAACGCACAACTACTTCCTTTACCATAGCCGGAGGTCTCTGGAACTGTCAGTCGGCGGTTAAGAAAACTGAGACCATCTCGGCTCATGCTCTATCTCAAACCCTCCACTTTCTAGCTCTCACTGAGACCTGGATCATTCCTGAAAACACTGCTACTCCTGCCGCTCTCTCTGCTGCGTACTCGTTCTCCCACACCCCCAGAGCCTCTGGTCGTGGAGGAGGCACTGGTATCCTCATCTCTCCCAAATGGACCTACACTGTCACCTCTCTCTCTCATCTGTCTATCTCATCTTTTGAGTCCCATGCAGTTGCCGTATCCCTACCCATCAAGCTCAACATTGTGGTAATCTACCGCCCCCCTGGTCCACTTGGTGACTTTCTGGACGAGCTGGACACCCTCCTCTCCGTCTTTCCTGAGGATGGCACTCCACTCATCCTTCTGGGAGACTTCAACATCCAGCCAGTAACCTTACAATCTCTGCCTTTCCTTAACTTCTTCTCATCCTTTGACCTTTACCTCTCTCAATCTCCTCCCACTCACAAAGCAGGGAATGTGCTTGACCTGGTCTTCACCAGATCCTGCTCCACCTCTAATCTCACTGTGACTCCTCTTCCGGTATCCGACCACCACTTTATCACCTTCTCCCTTCCCATCCCCCTCCCCTCCTCCCACCCATCTCCCCCTCACTCTACCACCACCCGACGCAACCTAAAAACTCTCTCACCCGACTCCCTCTCTTCTACCGTCCTCTCCCTGCTTCCCCCTGCCGAGCAATTTGCTCTCCTGTCCACTGACGAGGCTTCCACCACTCTTCTCTCCTCTCTCTCCTCCGCTCTTGATTCTCTGTGCCCACTCACCACTAAGCCTGCCCGATCTTCTCCCCCTTCTCCTTGGCTGACTGAATCTCTGCGAACTTTTCGAACTGAGCTTCGGGCAGCTGAGAGAAAATGGAGAAAATCACATCTCCCTGAAGATCTCTCTTCCTACCACCTTATCCACTCCAACTTCACTGATGCTGTCTCCAAAGCAAAAACCTCCTTCTTCATTTCTGAAATCCAGTCCTCTGCATCCAATCCCAGTAAACTGTTTTCCACCTTCTCCACGCTCCTCAACCCTCCCTCCCCTCCCCCTCCCTCCTCCCTCTCTGCTGATGATTTTGTAACCTTCTTTACTAAAAAGGTGGATGACATCAGCTCCTCCTTCCATCCTCCAGGCACCCCCACTAACACTCCTGACTCCAATCCTGCTTCCCGGCCCCCTGTCCCTGGATTTCCTTCCTTCTCTCCCCTCTCTCCCGATGAGGTGCTTAAACTCATCAGCTCGAACCGAGCCACCTACTGCCCCCTCGATCCTATCCCTTCCTCTCTCCTCCAAACCATCTCACCTAACATATCTCCCTTCCTCACGACCTTCATTAACTCCTCTCTGTCCTCTGGTCTTGTTCCGCCTGCTCTAAAGACTGCAAGAGTCAAGCCTCTGCTTAAGAAACCCTCCCTTGACCCTACCGCTATTCAGAACTACAGACCTGTCTCTCTCCTCTCATTCCTTTCCAAAACCCTTGAATGAGCAACGTCCGAACAACTTTCTCTCTATCTCTCCCAAAATGACCTCCTGGACCCTCTGCAGTCCGGTTTCAAGGCTTCTCACTCCACTGAGACAGCTCTTCTTGCTGTCACAGAGGCCCTTCACACTGCTAAGGCCTCATCCCTCTCCTCTGTTCTTGTCCTCCTTGACCTGTCTGCTGCCTTCGATACAGTCAACCACCAAATCCTTCTTTCCACTCTGTCTGACCTAGGCATTTCAGGTTCTGCACTCTCCTGGTTTGCTTCCTACCTCTCGAACCGCTCATACCAGGTCTCATGGAGAGGGTCCCTCTCCAGATCCTGTCCCCTTACCACCGGTGTCCCCCAAGGCTCAGTCCTTGGCCCCCTACTTTTCCTTCTCTATATCAGATCTCTTGCCTATGTGATCTCTTCTCATGGCTTTTCTTATCACTGCTATGCTGACGACACCCAGCTTTTCCTTTCCTTTCCCCCCTCAGACACTCAAATCGAGGCTCGCATCTCTGCATGCCTCAAAGACATTGGCGACTGGATGTCTGCCCACCACCTCAAGCTCAACCTTGGTAAGACAGAGCTACTCTTCCTCCCAGGAAAAGACTGCCCTCTCGTAGATCTCTCCATCTCCATTGACAACACCACTGTACTTCCCTCCCAAACAGCTAAGAACCTTGGGGTGATCCTTGACAACCAGCTGTCCTGCTCAGCCAACATAGCTGCTACAGCACGCTCCTGTAGGTTCTCTCTCTACAACATCCGCAAAATCCGTCCCTTTCTCACAAGAGAAGCGACTCAACTCCTGGTCCAGTCTCTTGTCTCCTCCCGCCTGGACTACTGCAACGTGCTCCTGGCCGGCCTACCTGCCACCGACATCCGACCGCTTCAGCTCATTCAGAACGCTGCAGCCCGTCTCGTATTCAACCAACCCAAATTCTCTCACGTCACTCCCCTCTTCCAGAAGCTCCACTGGCTTCCCATCTCGGCCCGCATCAAATTCAAGACACTGGTACTGGCCTACCGGGCAGTACACCAGTCAGCTCCCCTGTACCTGCAATCTATGGTCAGGTTCCAAACCTCTCAGCGCTCCCTTCGCTCCTCCACCAGTGCAGGTCGCCTCGCCCCTCCTTCGCTACGGGGGCTCAAAAGTCGCTCATCCCGATCTCGACTCTTCTCGTCCCTGGCACCTCAATGGTGGAACGAGCTTCCACCTTCGGTCAGGACGGCTGAATCACTGCCGATCTTTCGGAAAAGACTAAAGACGCACCTTTTCAGGCTCCATCTGGGCCCTTCTTGATCTAACTTCGTTCTCTCTCTTTCACCCAAAAAAAAAAAAAAAAAAAAAAAAAAAAAAAAAACTAACCTTAACTTGTACCACTAACCTAAACTTGTACCACTGTTCCTTCAGAAGTTGTAGTTATCACAGACTGTGCTCCATAGTAGATTGCTCTATTGCTGACAAAAATGTGTTATTGTAAGTCGCTTTGGATAAAAGCGTCTGCCAAATGACGTAATGTAATGTAATGTAATGCTTGCAGTGCAGCAGTCACATAGTAGATGAAGCAATACAGAAAATCAATCTTAAATTATAAAGTGCAAATAAAAAGTCATTTAAAGTGACATAATTGGGGGCAGGGTGGTAGTGAGGGGGGGGGGGGTGCTTTAGGATAGTATCTGTGGGATAATGTCCATTGGGAGGGGACTTTACTGTGGAAAAAACAGCCATCATTGCTGCTCAACGCGTGCTGTTTCATTCATCTCTTTGTGTGGGGTGGTGCATACACACCAGAGCAGTGCTATTCGCTTGGAGTCCCTGCTGCCCATTCATTTTGTATTGGATGCGTCTGTCATCGCCTTCCAAAGCATCCTGGGATACCTGGTGGTGGCCGACAGCGAGGGCAGGAGGGGCCAAATTCAAAATCGACCAATTCAAAATTGGAAAGACGGCAAGAGAGCCAATCAAGCTGCAGGACCAAGCAACCAGCAACAAGCGAATATTGTGGCGCTGGTGTGCATGATGGAGCCATCAGGCCTGTGTTGGAGGGTTCAGCCAGGTGACTGTGCTCCATGTGCCACTCCAGATGATTATGAGAGATGATTCATTCATCTGTCTGAGGGCCTATGGCACTCAAAGATGACTACCTAATAACTACCCAGGATGGTACCACACTTGAAGGTTGTGAGATATTTAATCATACATGTACCTTGTTATAATTATATGTTCAATTATACTGCATCTCTGACGTCAGTGAAAGTAGTCTGTTTCCCTGTCTACTGTATATTTGAGTCTCTGGCCTAGTTTTGAACTTCCACTTTCAGAGTGTCAGACAGGTCTGATTCTTTAGGGATAGTTTATTTTTTAAAGTCCAGCCCTATTTGCTGCTGACCAGTGATGATGTTTCCTGGTAGAGTTCTTTCTCAGCACACTCCATGCTGTTCCTCATAGTAGCTCTGAAAAGTTGGGCAAAAACAAATGCAAGGTCAATGGGGTCACGCTCCTGTATGTACAAACTGACTGAGGCTCATTAAAATGTCATCCACAGTCACACACACACACACACACACACACACACACACACACACACACACACACACACACAGTGCACACAAAGTACATTTCAGTGAGCTTCAGTCAGTTTGTACATACAGGAGCGTGACCCCATTGACCTTGCATTCATTTTTGCCCAACTTTCCAGAGCTACTATGAGGAACAGCATGGAGTGTGCTGTGGAAGAACTCCACCAATCAACATCATCATTGGTAAGCAGCAAATAGGGCTGGACTTTAAAACATGTGAACTATCCCTTTAATCTTAAAACTAGGGATGCATCGATATGGAGATTTTGGGCCAATACAAAACCAGTTTTTCAAATACCACAATCGGCCGATGCGATAGCCTGCCGATATTTTCCTGCCAAAATAATCTATATTCAGCCCTTCATTATATTTTGCAATGAATGTAGATTTAAGGATCAACTTTTATTATAATAACGTTCACATAACCAAAAATGCCCTTTTTAAAATTGAACTAATTAAACAGAAAGCAAATTAACATATAGATTTAAGGAACGTATTTTATTGTAACATTCTTTCACATAACTTTTTTTTATTAAAACAAACAACATTATTGTTACCTCACGCTGATAGGCTGTCCTTCCATTCAAACTTGAACGGCTTTGGAACAGATTGGTGATATATGTTAATGAGTATATCGGCCACTGCCATCGGTGGATTTAATCTTATCGGCAGATGAGCCGATTTAGTCAACAATGCAAAAATCATCCGTTTCCGTCTTTCCGATATGCAAGCGATATATGTGCGCTTCACTACTTAAAACATGTCGAAAATGTCAGTGGGACCCACGTTAACGTTGGCTGTTTCACAAACTCATCAACCTCATTCCTCCTCCTTCCATATCTAACATAATCCCCAATTTATCACCCGTAGTGACAATGTCTGAGGAGAGAAAGAGAGAGAGAGAGAGAGAGAGGGGGTGAGAGAGCAGAAGAGAATGAAAGGGATGAAAAGAGAGACAGAAAGAGAGAAGGACAGAGAGAGACAAGGCCAGAGACAGAGAGGATCATGTTTCAGTCCAGTTTCATGGTTCTGGGTGTTTATTCGGTGGGTCCGGTCGAGCTGAATGAGCTGATAGCATGCAGAGGCATGGTCAATGCAGCGGTGCTGTGAGGCCCAGCCCAGTTCCCTCTTCCATTAGCGAAGCACAGCCCCGCTGGCTATAGCACAAACAGTTCCATGGCCGCCCTCTAAACACCCAGAGGAGCCATTCAATCAAAGCTGAGGGAGTTTCATCAGCAGCATCACAGAGGAGATGTCGGGGCCGCCATCACACTTTGGACAAGCAGTTAAGGGCCTGTTAAAATGCATCAAGGTGACTGTTTCCATGGAGACCGCTGGTCTGTTAGTAGGCATGTGTATACCATGTGAATGCGTGATCGTCGAGGTTGCATGCTTGCACTCACGGACAAGGGCTCTCAACCACTTTGCCTGCTTTCTACTAAATGCTGTAAAGCAGTAAAGTAAAGCAGTGGGTGGGCAGAATTTTGGAAGCGTCTAGTAGTGCTAATACCACACCAGCCCTCTTTATACTCAATACTCTATTGCCAATCACTGTGAATAGATCATCTTTGAATTTATGATAGTATAGCGGCTATACTCTCTCCATCACCCCTGTACCCTATTCATAACTGAGGCTATACTATAGCCTCAGTTATGAATAGGGTACAGGGGTGATGGAGAGAGACACAGAGAGAGAAAGACAAAAGAAATTGAGAAAGAACGATGGAACACAATGGGAGAATAAAGTATGAGGAGGATGTGAGAGAGAGTGTGAGAGGAGGAGAGAGAGAGTGAGAGAGAGAGAGAGAGAGAGAGTGAGAGTGAGGGGAGGAGTGAGTGAGAGAGAGTGTGAGAGGAGGAGAGAGAGCGAGGAGCGTTTGGGTAAAGTTGAGCGAGGATGTGTGGGAAGTAAGAAAGTGATGGGGTTAGGGGGTAATACTGTAGACATTAATTATTCATCCATGTCGTGCATTATTTCAAAAAAACGTCTTTAAATGATCTCCCTCGGCTGCGGCAGGATGCACTCGGCTCAGCGTGAAACATAACGAGGCCGTGGCTGTAGTTTAGTTTAGGGGAGGACAGCGTTGTAATTTCCTGGAAATTAAATATGTGAGTGTGCACCGGAATGTGAGTGTGCACCAGTATGTGAGTGTGCACCAGTATGTGTGTGTGCACCAGTATGTGTGTGTGCACCAGTATGTGAGTGTGCACCTGTATGTGTGTGTGCACCAGTATGTGTGTGTGCACCAGTATGTGTGTGTGCACCAGTATGTGAGTGTGCACCTGAATGTGAGTGTGCACCAGTATGTGTGTGTGCACCAGTATGTGAGTGTGCACCAGTATGTGTGTGTGCACCAGTATGTGAGTGTGCACCAGTATGTGAGTGTGCACCTGTATGTGTGTGTGCACCAGTATATGTGTGTGTGCACCAGTATGTGAGTGTGCACCAGTATGTGAGTGTGCACCTGTATGTGTGTGTGCACCAGTATATGTGTGTGTGCACCAGTATGTGAGTGTGCACCAGTATGTGTGTGTGTGCACCAGTATGTGAGTGTGCACCAGTATGTGAGTGTGCACCAGTATGTGTGTGTGTGCACCAGTATGTGTGTGTGCACCAGTATGTGAGTGTGCACCAGTATGTGTGTGTGTGTGCACCAGTATGTGAGTGTGCACCAGTATGTGAGTGTGCACCAGTATGTGTGTGTGCACCAGTATGTGAGTGTGCACCAGTATGTGTGTGTGCACCAGTATGTGAGTGTGCACCAGTATGTGTGTGTGTGTGCACCAGTATGTGAGTGTGCACCAGTATGTGAGTGTGCACCAGTATGTGTGT
The DNA here is from genome assembly GCF_964638095.1 of Poromitra crassiceps. Lineage (NCBI taxonomy): Eukaryota > Metazoa > Chordata > Actinopteri > Beryciformes > Melamphaidae > Poromitra > Poromitra crassiceps. The sequence goes on along the minus strand of NC_139644.1, from coordinate 33,208,851 downwards.
GTGCACCAGTATGTGAGTGTGCACCAGTATGTGTGTGTGCACCAGTATGTGAGTGTGCACCAGTATGTGTGTGTGCACCAGTATGTGTGTGTGTGCACCAGTATGTGAGTGTGCACCAGTATGTGAGTGTGCACCAGTATGTGTGTGTGCACCAGTATGTGTGTGTGCACCAGTATTTTTGTCAGTGGGAATTAGAATAATGCGAGCGCTGTCTATGAATGCGTGTCTATCAGAGGACAATAACCGGGATGTTCGAAATAGAGTGAGGAGCTGAAGTGAAAGGAGTGTAGCAGAGAGAAAATAAAATATAATAGATCCACACAGAGACAGCTGGACAAAAAGGGACGATTTACGTTACCAACGCAATCTCCAAAACAATTGTGTCAAAGCAATGTTGGTCTACACTGCGCAAAACATTGTAGTTTCACAATAACGGCTCTAAAATGGTTCAATCTCAATGTCTAAAATGGTAGAATCTCAAAGTATGTTTGAAAACAAATTTAGGTTCATTTCAAAATGTCACCCAAATTTGAAAACGTCACACAGCCCGTGCGTGCTGCTGTTTTGAGGTGGGGTCTAGTAGGGGTAAATATTGAATGAGTCACAGGTCGTAGCACCAATGAAGCGATCACTGGCCAGGATTCCAACACCAGCGTGGAGATAGAAGGGTCCCTGGCCCAGAGAGAGATCTGCAGCTAAAGATCTAGTGTATGAGTTGAGGCGATGTCTCGTCATAGACACTGGGTTGGCTGGCTCAGCCTGGCTGGGGGCGTGGTCAGGGTGGGGGTAAATCCCCCGTTCTATCCATTCAGCAAAGTTAGAATTTAGCTGCTAGCCCAGCCCAGGCAGACACGATCAGGGATTTAACCCCTGCAGTAAATGCACATCTGAACAGAGGTCTTGTGTTCTGCTCTAGAATCCCCAACCCTGTAGTGTAGAGCCACAGCACCGACCTTTGGTGAGTCAGCCCATTGAGATATATGGGCAGTTTTACCCGACTTGCACGCCAGCCGTATAACATTTTGTGGGCGTTCCCAGTTCCACACATGTCGACTGTCTCTATCAGCGAGCGTACAGTAAGAACTCTATAACGCTATTTTGGCTCTCTCGCTTGAAAGTCGAGGAAGTTGAAAGACGAGGAAGATCCATCCAAACATCTATTTTTTATTTGTTGGTAAACCTGCTTGCCTCT
>NC_139644.1:33197659-33205159 GCF_964638095.1 Poromitra crassiceps | reverse complement strand
CAGGTATGTATACCTGTATGTATACCTGTAACACACAGGTATGTATACCTGTATGTATACCTGTATGTATACCTGTAACACACAGGTATGTATACCTGTATGTATACCTGTAACACACAGGGAGGTTGCCAGCACAACTCCAAACTCCTAGCCTTCTCCAAAACAACTGAAGTCACCTGTTCTTAAAGTTTCCAAAACAAAAACAGCCAAACAACTGACAATTAGAAAGACCTATAATGTGTTGCAAGTCAATCATCTCTGGTTAAGATTTGCACTTAATGATGGTGTAAATATAGGTATTTTTGGAACTCTGAATAACTGGTCCTCTCTGGTGTCAGTTGCGATGGAGAAGGCTCCTATGGAGTTGTACTGGCAACCTCCCATATAGACTAACAACTGTGTTTTTCAACTGGCATGAGGCTGAGTCGATGATGACAGAATGTTCAATTTTGGGTGAACTGTTCCTTTAAGCATTGAACACGTGCAGACAGGAGGGAACATTATCACTCACAATAAGCAACACATACAGCACAAACCCTTTGTCCTGGGTTATTCAGTCTTTCTCCACCACCCAAAGCATAATAGCACTCTTGTATTGTGTGGGCCCGCTACAGACAGGCCCAGACCCATTTCTGAGAAACGCAGCTCCCCCACCATAAGACGTGATGTTACTGACAAGACTGTGAAGGTTATTCATGTGTAAAGTACAAAGAGATGCCTAGCTGCCACTAGCATCCCATCATCATCTACAGCCACCTCAGTCTCCACGGTGCGCTGGCTATGTCAGATTCAGTCTACTGGATGATAGGAGAGACACTGCACATATCCAGGTGCATCAGGATCACTATCAGCTTTACATACTCTTAGGCTACCAGGATTTGGACTATATGGAATGGGTTCCGACAAAAACATTATATACTAACTAAAAATGCAGACAGAATACAGATGAATCGAGCCGTTGTATAGTGCACAGTCTGGTTTGTCAGAACTGTTAGCTGGCCAGTCCTGCTAGAACAGTTTGTTCCCAAACTTCTTCACATCAAGGACCCCTAAACTGACACAAGCTAGACCACAGACCCCCATTTGATAAGGTTTTGTCCCAGGGTCCCCCATCTGATAAGATTTTAGCTTTTGTGACGACCCTCCCTCTCCTGGCAGCGATATTTTTTTCCCCCATGATGGCGAAGGCTAGGCGAAGGCATTACCCGCCCCTCTCTGCCTCTGATTGGCTGACTGTACTCGGCTGCTCCCACCTTCTTTCCAGGCGAGCCAGAAGTATCTCAAACGTGAGCAGCAGGTGCAAAACAATCATTAAATCAACAAGCATGAGATACTTCATTATATGGAACGTTACAATTGCAAACCCTATATCTGAGTTATTTAGGCCTACTTAGCCTATTGCACAGACGTGTAATTTTTTCTTGTCATTCCAAATGTAATCACATTGTTTCTTTGAGATACAGTAGAGAGCAGATCGAAAATACACTATGGATTCATGCAGAGATCGGAAAAGTACACACTTTCTTTACTTAAGTAGAAGTACAGTTATTTGTGTAAAAAAAGACTGGTAAAGCAGAAGTACTGATTCAACTTAATTACTCAAGTAAAAGGAAAAAAGTACAGGCTCTGAAATGTACTCAAGTATAAAAGTAAAAGGTTTTCTGTGCAAGGCGAATAGAAACTCACGTCATATTATTCAAATACTATTCAACTTAAAAGGTCTCCCTGTTCTCCCCCCCTGACCTCTGCAGAGACACGATCTGAGGGTTATGAGACAGAAAACCACAGAGAGCTGAAATTTTACTGACATTGGAAGTATGTTTTATATTCCGGAACAGAGGGAAATCCGCGCTTCAGCTGACGAACTGCGCCCAACCGCCGTGCTTCTCAGAAAAGGGGACTGAGTGAACACATGAGAAAGAAACAATCTGGAGCACACAGTCAAAGTTAAGGCAATTTAATAAGTGCAAGCATATATATATGTATGTATGTATGTATGTATATATATATATATTCATATATATATTTAAGCAATATAGCATGAGAGCGAGTGTGTTGTGGCAAATATATCCCGCTGATCAGTTGTTAGGGGATAACAACTGAGGGATAACAACTGATCAGCGGGATATATGCCACAACACACGCTGCTCGAGTGCTATATTGCTTTTATAAAACGGTTTCCAAGTATGATAATATAAATATAATAATAATACTATAAGTCCGACTGGCATGGTATTCTGATAGAGTCAGTTGAAACACTACTGTAAGGCGGGACCTCTAGCAAGAAGATAGACGTGCGGGTGATTTGATTGGATCGTTCTGGAGACTGAAGTTGACATTGGCCAATCCTGGCGCTTGCTGAGAAGCTGAGAGCTTTCTGGAAAGCCCGACAGGCAGCTCGAGCGCAGCGCTGCATTCTCAGCGCTTGCTGAGAAGCTGAGTGCTTTCTGCAAAGCCCGACACCAACTAACGTTACGGGGTTAAATGCGGGGTTAAATGCGGGGTTAACAGCCTTTTTTTTGCAAAGAAGACATTAGCCCGCATCTATTCTTGTACAAAACATAATTTTCTGCGAAGTATTAGTAAAGTTATAAGCGAAGATCGATTCACAAGGATCTGACAGCTGTCTCCGCCAATTTCTTTTTGAGGTAACCAAAGGCTTTTAGTAAGAGAGTTGCCATGGCAACCAATGGCCATGGGTTATTGGAGTGGGTTATTGGATTTATACAATGGCTGTGAACCAATCAGATTGCTTGATTTGAGAGAGCCGTTTTATAAATGAATATATATATTCGTGTAACTTCCCAGGCTGCCGCCAGGCGTAAAGATTACATCTTGAAAAACTGCTCTAGACTCAGTATATGACATGTCTGGATCTCTTTGCAGTCTGTCCACAATGTCCATTTCTGTGGATCTGTAAGAGGCGCTGTGTCGCTCTGTGTATCTGCCTGTAGGAGATGCTACGCTGGTGATGTTAAAGACAGGGCAGTGCTGTAACATGTCTCCTCCATCGGGAATCGAACCAACAGTCTACCTGTCAGATAGAGACAGTGACACAGGCGCTCAGCCGACTGAGCTATGAGCTGTTGGGAGTTAAGCTTCTGATTTCTACACACTGTATTCACACTGACAATAACACAGCATAAAGAGTGAGACAGGTGAGATTTGTACCAGTGAGTTGAGCTAGAGTCAGGGACTGACTAGTCTCCTTCATCAGCTTATTTCTATCAGTGTTCAAACTACTGGTGATGATAAAGAAGGATCACTGCTGCAGCTTATAATGTGAGTACATTTTAAGAAATCGCCTGAGGCTGGGCTTGAACCAACAACCTTTGCATATCACACAACTTTCACATGTTTATCTGAGTGAGCTATAGTCCAGTTTCTCTTAAGCTCTTATCATACTTAGTCAACCTCATCGTAATTTTATTTAGTCAAGTTTTCGTCGACTAAGTGTCTAAGTATTTTCATCTCATCTTAGTCAAACAAAACCGTAACTATTCATTAGAATTTCCAAACTTATTGTAAAGATATATTAATGTTATTCTGGAATTGTTTTAAGGTTTGAATGTGCAATACAGACACATATGTTTAACTTCTTCTTCTCTTCTGATTGGATCTCTTCCCAATTCATCCCTCCCTAACATTTTTAGTCTAGTTTTCACCAGTGAAAATAGGTAGTCGACTAACATTTTTCCTCATAGTTTTCGTCTACGAAATCAACACTGCTATGGATGCATGTCTCCACCTAGTGGTGCACTCCTCTTCCAAACACACAGAGTTTCCACAACTACACCATGTATCTGAAACAATGTTTACTTACTGTCAATCTCATCAAAGTTTCTGAAGACCATCTCCACGTGATCCCACTCCATAAAGCTGCATTTCCCAATGAAGGGCTGGGCAAACACCACATACTCATACACATTTCAATTCAAATACATGTCACTCTTGTGTTAGAATGAGTAAATGGGCATTGACACTGTTTGTATATAACCCTTGATCAATTCTCATTCATCTTTTATCTTTTCTTTTTTATTTGTCTGTAGGCTACATACGTGCACTGCCAAGAGTAGCGGCAGCATTATAAACCAGAGACCAGACTATATCAAAAACATAAACACACAGTGGCATCTTTCATGCATGCTAGCAAGCGAAACTGCTGTCTGTCTGACCACAGACTGTAGAAAGAGACGCAGGATAGCCAAGCGAATGTGATTGGATGAACGTTTGACGCTAGGCCAATCACAGGCAGAGAGGGTGCCTCCAGCCTTCGCCATCATCCAAAAAAAAATGATCGCCTCCTGGCACTGTCTTGCAGGAGCCTGATTGGGTCAGCCTAACGACCACAACACCAGGCTCCTCCTGCAAGACAGGGCCTGGAGAGTGGGAGGGTCGTCACACTTTTAAATGTGTAGAAGTGTATGGAACTGTGCTAAAACACGTGACTCAGTCCACTGACCTGATAATGAATGAATATGTAGACTGAGAAGAGAACATGATCTTTATCTTGGATGGATGAGCATTGCAATATATAGAAATGCATACATGCAACGTACTGCATCACAAATAAGGATGCATGTTTTTGTAGAAACACACCCACTCATGCGCCACATGGCACACAGATATATATATATATATATATATATATATATATATATGCACACTGGCATACAATAATGCCCTCGTGGGATGTTTTCCATCTTGTAGCAGAAAAACCTCTTTATCATTGTGTGCATCACTCTTCCCCCTCATCTCTCTGTTCCTCTGTCTGTCACTTTTTATATATCTTTTCCATTAGCGGAAAAAGTAGGTTACATCTCCCGCTCTTGCTGTTGATTTTTTTTTGTCCTGCTCCCCCTTTCCATATGTACTCTGTTAAATCCGCCCAAAATCTGTCAGTCATTCTCTGTTTCTGTTTCTCCAGCTTCCCTTCAACATGTTCAGCTACAGGTAACAACCCTCTTCTGTCCCTCTAACATGTTCAGCTACAGGTAACGACCCTCTTCTGTCTCTTCAACATGTTCAGATGCAATTTTTTACTTTGTGAAACAGTGTCTGAATGTGGCTGCGGATACTGTGTTCACTCCTGAGATCGCATCCCTGCAAATTGTCATGGCAAATTGTTTACAAAAGATGGACAATAAAGCTGATTTTCAAAGTACCTTGAGGATTTTTCAAGTTGTGAATCAAGTCAAATTTCTCTCTTGATTACAAAGGTGGAAAATACAACTGTTTTTAACTGGGTGTTTACTGATTAAATGTTTAAGCTCCCCACAAATGCAGATGTTTTTTTAAATATATATAACCAATTGCAAATTATTATAATTACCAAACAGATAAAAAGTAGATTATTATATTGAAATGTTATTTTAGATTTAGAATGTTAATTTTCTATAAAACACAATACATTTTAATGTAATTCCACAACGTATATTTTTGGCCCTCGGCCCTCCACCCAGATTGAGTTTTGGCCCTTCATGGGAAAGAATTTGGGCACCCCTGCTCTAACATGTTCAGCTACAGGTAACGACCCTCTATTCTGTCCCTTTAACATGTTTAGCTACAGGTAACGACCCTCTATTCTGTCCCTTTAACATGTTCAGCTACAGGTAACGACCCTCTATTCTGTCCCTTTACCATGTTTAGCTACAGGTAACGACCCTCTATTCTGTCCCTTTAACATGTTTAGCTACAGGTAACGACCCTCTATTCTGTCCCTTTAACATGTTCAGCTACAGGTAACGACCCTCTATTCTGTCCCTTTACCATGTTCAGCTACAGGTAACGACCCTCTATTCTGTCCCTTTACCATGTTCAGCTACAAGTAACGACCCTCTATTCTGTCCCTTTACCATGTTCAGCTACAGGTAACGACCCTCTATTCTGTCCCTTTACCATGTTCAGCTACAGGTAACGACCCTCTATTCTGTCCCTTTAACATGTTCAGCTACAGGTAACAACCCTCTATTCTGTCCCTTTAACATGTTCAGCTACAGGTAACAACCCTCTATTCTGTCCCTTTAACATGTTCAGCTACAGGTAACGACCCTCTATTCTGTCCCTTTAACATGTTTAGCTACAGGTAACGACCCTCTATTCTGTCCCTTCAACATGTTCAGCTACAGGTAACAACCCTCTATTCTGTCCCTTTACCATGTTCAGCTACAGGTAACGACCCTCTATTCTGTCCCTTTACCATGTTCAGCTACAGGTAACGACCCTCTATTCTGTCCCTTTAACATGTTCAGCTACAATGTGTTGTTTAAATGACATAGAAAATGAGTTTCATTTTGTTTTTTATTGTCCTTTTTACAGTGAACCGCGCTATATTTTGTTCAATAAGATAAAAACAGAGTTTTATTTTCTTAATAATGATGATGCATATAATTTGAGTTGGTTGTTTACATATGAAACTTTTGGACTGGCTTATTATTTGGAAAAAGCTTGGGACATGAGAAAAAAAGCTCTTTATCAGGAAAAGGCAATGTAAGACAAGGAAAAGAAAAAAAAAAAAAAAAAAAAAAAAAAAAAAAAAGTGTATGTATGTACAGTAAGTGTGTATATGTGTATGTATATTTCATGCATATGTGTATATATTATATACTTTGTTTATTTTGTTTGTACAACCGGATGTTATGTTATGATTATGTTTATATATAATTTGGTGTCTTGTAATCCCATGTGGGATGGGCCAGAAATGGCATGACACAGAAATAAAAACTACCTACCTACCTACAGGTAATGACCCTCTATTCTGTCCCTTTAACATGTTTAGCTACAGGTAACGACCCTCTATTCTGTCCCTCTAACATGTTCAGATACAGGTAACAACCCTCTATTCTGTCCCTTTACCATGTTCAGCTACAGGTAACGACCCTCTATTCTGTCCCTTTAACATGTTTAGCTACAGGTAACGACCCTCTATTCTGTCCCTCTAACATGTTCAGCTACAGGTAACAACCCTCTATTCTGTCCCTTTACCATGTTCAGCTACAGGTAACGACCCTCTATTCTGTCCCTTTAACATGTTTAGCTACAGGTAACGACCCTCTATTCTGTCCCTTTAACATGTTCAGCTACAGGTAATGACCCTCTATTCTGTCCCTTTACCATGTTCAGCTACAGGTAACGACCCTCTATTCTGTCCCTTTACCATGTCTAGCTACAGGTAACAACCCTCTATTCTGTCCCTTTACCATGTTTAGCTACAGGTAACGACCCTCTATTCTGTCCCTTTACCATGTTCAGCTACAGGTAACGACCCTCTATTCTGTCCCTTTAACATGTTTAGCTACAGGTAACGACCCTCTATTCTGTCCCTTTACCATGTTCAGCTACAGGTAACGACCCTCTATTCTGTCCCTTTACCATGTTCAGCTACAGGTAACGACCCTCTATTCTGTCCCTTTACCATGTTTAGCTACAGGTAACGACCCTCTATTCTGTCCCTTTACCATGTTTAGCTACAGGTAACGACCCTCTATTCTGTCCCTTTAA
>NC_139644.1:33137659-33192659 GCF_964638095.1 Poromitra crassiceps | reverse complement strand
CTCTGACACATCCGCAGTTGCCAGCTGCTTCTTTTCACCTGACAGCCGGGAGCTTTACCGCCAGGACATAAAACACGTGGGAGGATCACGCTATTCCCACCAGTTCCCTTCCGCCCCGACCAGGCGCCCCGACCGACCAGAGGAGGCGCTATTACAGCAACCAGGACACATACCCCCAATCTGGCCTCCCACCCGCAGACAAAGATGGGAAAAGTGCACACATTCTTTACTTGAGTAGAAGTACAGTTACTTGTGTAAAAAAAAAAGACTGGTAAAGTACTGATTCAGCTTGTTTACTCAAAAGTAAACAATTACAGGCTCTGAAATGTAGAAGTAGAATTTGAAAAGTAAAAAGTATTCCTACCAGCTGTTTCTGTGCAAAGCTAACTGGAACACATTTTCATTATGCTCAATTTTAAGGTGGGGCCTCTGGAGACAATGAACACAGACACACAGCTCTCGAATTATATAGGTGTAGGGTTGGCTACAGGTGGTGTATGCTGATGGTATTTAATCTCTGGTCCTGGATTTGTTTGAAACGCAGTCACTGAAGAACTAAATCTATGAAATGAAAATAAATAAACCGAGAGTCCGTCAAGTCAGTTTTGGTGCAGCACGAAGTCCTTCATCACTTGTGTTAGTGGTAGGGAGTGGACTTGGTTCAGGCGATGTGTGCCCAGCGCTTGGCGGATCCGGATCCGACACACATGCGCCAGACTGCGAGGACATCTCTTGGCCTCCAGAAAGACCCTGAGAGCCTTGGGATCCGCCTTCATCTCCAGGTGTGCCTGCTTCCAGGTCACCAGGGCTGGGTTGGCGCCGTGGTCCAGGAGCAGCTGGACAAATTCCGCATCGCACCTGCACTCCAGCATATCATGCAGCAAGCAAGAAGCCACATGACAGGTCAGAACGCCAGCGGCCTGGAACAGCAGGCGGAAGCACTCCAGGTGGTGGCTGATGGCACTGATGTAGAGAGGAGACATGGCAAAGACGATTCCGCTGTTGGGGTCGGCCCCGGCTTCCAGGAGGATCCGGACACAGTCCAGGTGACCGTTGAGCACGGCCCAGAAGAGAGGCGAGTAGTTGTTCTTATCAGCTAGGTCTACCTGGGCTCCCTGGTTGATCAGGTAGGCCACACAGGCAGCGTGACCCTGGGAGGCTGCGCACCCCAGGGGGGTGAACGTATACAGGTGGTGTATGCTGAAGGTAACTAATCTCCTCACTGAGTTGATCCACCTTCTGAAGCGGTCTTCCTGCAGCAAGGTCCGCAGTTTGTCCAGGTCTCCTGCATAGGCAGCATCGTGGAGCTGCATGTCGTCATGCTCTGCTTGCCAAGTCCAAATGGCTCTTAATACAAAACTGTTGAACATTGTGACATCATCAGTGATGTCATAAATCACTGATGATGTCACTGTTTAGAATGTCCATCAGCGATCTGAGACGCAGTGTACACACACATAGTCGATGTGTTTGTACGCTGTGTCTCAAATAGAAGGCATTATGAAGGGACTACTGAAGTGTGTGTCGGACATTATGACATCATGACATTATGACATCATCATTATGTTGATGAAACAACAGTTGCTCGAGTGACATCACTGATGACATCACTCACTATCTCTTGAGTTACATCACTCATGAAATCACTATAAAAATAAAAAAAACTCTCGTAACGGGACAAGCCCCGTCTTTTATTGTCACACGAACACCACAACACATGCATGCGGCCACAACACACTCATGCTGACGGTGGCCGGTGAAAAGTGTCCTCTGCATTTAACCCATCCAGGCATGTCCTTTCCTCCGGGGGGCAGGCCAGGAGCAGTGGTCGCTTTCTTGTACAGCGCCCGGGGACCAACTTCGGATGTTGTCGTCACTGGTCGGATGACGATGACGATCTGATCTTCTGCATGTTTTTAGTGGGGGGGTTATATGCGGAGGAACCCCCTGGGGGAGCACGGGGAGAACATGCAACCTCCACACAGAGAGAAAGGCCCTTACGACGAGATACCCCACCTGGGCAGTAGGCACTGAAGATATGGGGGGGAACACAACCACAGCGCCCACAGTGTCCCAGGCGAGAATCGAACTCAGGACCTTCTGACTGTGAGGCGACAGCTCTACCACTGAGCCACCGTGCCTAAATCATCAGTGCTATAGCGTCACGGTGTCCTGCATCGCACACCTCTTCGCCTGTTTCGTCACGTCCGGGTCAGAGGTCTCTCGACGTGGTTTCCGGTACTTTAGCATGCATTTCAGATGGTGGATCGCCGCTTTGTGAAAGTGGAACTAATTTATACATCTATATGTGTCAATATGTGGAATTTCATATGAATATGTGCATGGTAACATGTCAAATTACTTTAGGAAAGTGACTTTGATGACAGAAAGCCATAAGACGTGCTTGGGCGACGAGAGTTACTGATCTTTAAAGTTGCTAGCTTGCTAGCTAGCTAACGCTAGCTTTGTCTAAAACACAACAAGGCCAGCAGGTGGCAATAATGCAGCAAAATGGGACTCAGCGACCACTACAAGCCACTCTTTGTTGACTATTACTGGCTTGCTAACCACTGGCTTGCTAACCAGCAGAGCCGCAGAGTAAGCTGTGCGTAACAGGACAAGAGCAGCTTCCAGTTGAGACGCCAGCGGTAGCGTCCGTTCCCCGACTCTGGTAAATCAAAGACACAACTAAAATAAATTATTTCAACGGTATGTTGCTAGAAAGAAGTTCGACTTAACGTTTTCGCCGTTAAACTACACGGAAACATGACATGATCATTGTAGCAGTGTTTGAAGCACAATTTTAACAGAAGTTTTGTAAAAATATTGTGCGATGCAGGACACGCTTCCGTTAGTATAATAGTACAAGTATACTTCCAGGTTCCTGAGAGGAAAAGTCTATGGGACATGGGGGTTTCGCTTAAATGCACGACTATCTCACTGTATACTGCTTGGACAATGCCGGTAAAGGCCCCCTGCCTTTATCTTGGCTATGTGGGGGGGATGTGGCAAATGAGCTCAACTTAAAAAAAAGTGGTGTATCCCTTTAACACAATGGTGATTGAGCCCATCGCCCATTGATGAAAGCCCTTGCCTCTCTTTGTATTGCAACATTAATAAACTTGTGTCTATGGTGACACTTCCTGCCCCAAACTAAAAAAACAGAAATATATCACAAGCGGCGCACAGTTCTTGACGGGTTTCGCATCACCCAGGACCCGCCAGAGAGGGAAGGCGCAGCCGAAGCAAGTTGCTGTTGTTTCCGCGCTATTATGATCCCACTGGAGATTTGGGCAGAACACACCCTGCGCCCGCCTACGCAGCAGTCAAGCGCCAGGATTGGCCAGGACCGAGCCTTTTGTTCCCTTTTGACAGCTCAAATCTCCCACACACACACACACACACACATCGCCCAGCCGTCCACATGTCATAGTGATCTCCAGTGGGATCCATGAGCACCGCTGACCAACTTCTTCTTTTGAGATGTGTGCGTGGTTGGCATCCAAGCGTTGCATTACTGCCCCCACTGGCCAACTTCAATGTATTAAGAAGAAAAAGAAAGAACGCCATCCCGTCACATATGCGCCACTGTGTGGATCTCATCTGCAATTACTGCTCATAGGTGTTGTCAGAGACAAGAAAACTGAAATCTTCCGTATTATCACTTTAAGTACAGTAACAAAGTATTTGTATTTAGTTACATCTCTGCCCGCAGATGGCCAATCGTGCCTCGTATGGGCGCCCAACCAAGCCGGAGGTAACACGGGGGCGCGAACCTGCGACCCTCGTGTTGGTAGATAGAATCTACTGCTACACTACCCGGATGCCCGCCATATGTGCCTTTTACCACAATATTTGACTCCTCTAATGTAAAAGCCACTCCCTCTCTTTTCATCTGAACTAACCAGCATGATGTGGAGCAGAGGAGCAGAATAGTGATGCGTTCTCTGCTTGTCAGTCTCAGTGGTGATTAGACTGACATGCTGAGAAGCCCCGTCAGTGGTAATTGGAAGGTGAGGCAGAGGGGTGTGAGGAGGGGGAGGAGAGGGGAAGAGGTAGAGGAGGTGCTGAGCAAGGTGGGGGCAATATGGAGAAGTCAGGGATAGGTGTATAGTTTATCCTAATTCTTCAATTGATGTAAATCTCTTTGAAATACAGGGGTTCCCAATTTCTTTTGGCTTGTGACCCTACTTTGACGTCACAAAAATCTAGGGACCCGACACATTCAAATTAAATTAAATTAAATTAAATTAAATTCAATTAAATTCAATTCAATTCAATTCAATTCAATTCAATTCAATTCAATTCAATTCAATTACCACTGATCGCCATAGGTGTCACCCAAGAGAACAAAACTGAATGCTGACAGTGGAGGGACATGCAGTAAGACAGTGGAGGGACATGCAGTAAGACAGTGGAGGGACATGCAGTGGGACAGTGGAGGGACATGCAGTAAGACAGTGGAGGGACATGCAGTAAGACTGGGATTCAGCACGTGAATTACATGTATGGCTCCTGGGGATTCAACACGTGAATTACATATATGACTCCTGGGGATTCAACACGTGAATTACATATATGACTCCTGGGGATTCAGCACGTGAATTACATGTATGACTCCTGGGGATTCAACATGTGAATTACATGTATGACTCCTGGGGATTCAACATGTGAATTACATGTATGACTCCTGGGGATTCAACACGTGAATTACATGACTCCTGGGGATTCAACACGTGAATTACATGTATGACTCCTGGGGATTCAACACGTGAATTACATGTATGACTCCTGGGGATTCAACATGTGAATTACATGTATGACTCCTGGGGATTCAACATGTGAATTACATGTATGACTCCTGGGGATTCAACATGTGAATTACATGTATGACTCCTGGGGATTCAACATGTGAATTACATGTATGACTCCTGGGGATTCAACATGTGAATTACATGTATGACTCCTGGGGATTCAACATGTGAATTACATGTATGACTCCTGGGGATTCAACATGTGAATTACATGTATGACTCCTGGGGATTCAACATGTGAATTACATGTATGACTCCTGGGGATTCAACATGTGAATGCATGTATGACTCATGGGGATTCAACACGTGAATTACATGTATGACTCCTGGGGATTCAACATGTGAATTACATGTATGACTCCTGGGGATTCAACATGTGAATTACATGTATGACTCCTGGGGATTCAACACGTGAATTACATGTATGACTCCTGGGGATTCAACACGTGAATTACATGTATGACTCCTGGGGATTCAACATGTGAATTACATGTATGACTCCTGGGGATTCAACACGTGAATTACATATATGACTCCTGGGATTCAACACGTTTGCATTTCAACACACTTTGAACATATAACACACTCATGGGAACATCCCCTAGACACAGAAGAAGGTCACGCAGACTGCCAGCAAGACAGAAAGGCAAAACTGATGAAAGGAAGGCTTGAACAAGGCTTGAACACACGCACACACTTGGGAACACACTCTCACACACACACACACACACACGCACACTCACACGCACATGCACACACACACGCACACACACACACACGCGCGCACACGCACACGCACACGCACACACACACACACACACACACACACACACACACACACACACACACAACACACACTCATGTAAACACTGATGCACGTACACTGTCAGACTGCTGGATAAGTTCATCCTATACTTAACTGGCTGACAAGCTCCACTAGGCAAACTTTCAAGATGCCCTCAAATTGAACCAAACTCCTGTGTGTGTGTGTGTGTGTGTGTGTGTGTGTGTGTGTGTGTGTGTGTGTGTGTGTGTGTGTGTGTGTGTGTGTGTGTGCACGCGCGCGTGCATGCATGTGTGTGTGCGCGTGTGTGCGTGCACGCGTGCCTGGATACGTTCCAGCCAGCATTATTGTGGACACAGCAGTTGCCTTGGGGTAAAAGCTGACAGTATTCTAGCAGCTTTAAAATATGCATGAAAAGGCAGCTGGATTTTTTTTTGTTAAGTTAGCTTGTTCCACCTTACTGTAACACGTGCAAAGTATATCAAATGTTATTTAAGCAGATCTAACGTTAAGATCTTTGTGAATTCCTTCTTGGCACTTCAAGGTGCATCCATGAACTCTAGTGAAGTTCAGCTCTACAGTACATCATCACATCTCCATTGTGATGATTTGATGCTAGAACATTGGTCTGATCAGGACAACATTAGGACAACAATAGCCTATTGGTACAATATTGGTTTTATGTCACAATATTGTCCTGATGTCAGAATAATGGTTGTCTGATTTCATGAACCTTTGGCTTAAAGGAACACTCCGCCGATTTTCAACCAGCTTTTTATCATTACATAATCCGTAGTATATCAGAAAACTGTAAACAGTTTTGCACACATTCATTCACTGGTCCACACCTGGTTGGAGTGTTCCTTTAAGTGATACTTCCAAAGCCCATTGGAGAAATACTTGGTCGTCAAGCTGAGGATTTTTTTTTCTTCATTCCTGAACAGTTGACATTTTGGAGATGTGGTTTGGAGGTTGTCAGTCTGATATTAGAAAAAGAGATAGAATGTGGACCAACACTGGACAGGTGACTAATGAGATTTGTGTTAAAAGCTCCAACACTTCTCCTGACAAGGCAGTACACATGTCTCTTATCTCACCTGGATAAAAAGATGTTACCTGCCACCGTCACGTCTACTTAAAGGAATACACATACTGTGAAGTCACATCAGCAAAAGGCACAGAAATGTAGAAATGACTGGGGTCCCTCTCCCTCTCCAGTCCCCTTCTGCTTCAGTCTCCAAGCGGTGGATTGGTTCTTTACACTGAGACTTAAACAAGTGATTGATTACTTTAATTGGAAGTTGGGAGTCTACTGGGATCTGACAGAGAGCTAGAGTGCCCTCTGTTGGTCGTGGAGGACTCTGGCACTGACCCAGATACACTGGTGGCTGGAACCTCTTAGGAGACCCAGCCAGGCAGGGGCTCAATTTATGTTCTCAATTCTAAAACCAGCCTACTTATTCCAGTCTCTTGTTTGGATTGTGTAGCAGACTGATCAACTTTCTTGCACTCAACTCTACATCTGTATCTTTATACATAGCTGTATCTATCCACCTTATTTTTGGCAGCCATTTTGCCTTACATTAAGTATGGGTTCTATTTCCGGTGTAACCAATTTAGATAACCCCCCAGCCCCGACAAAAAAAGCGTCTATGAGGATTTTACCCTTTTACAGCAGAGCCATTCTGCTCTACAGCCGTGTCGTTCGGGTGGTGGGATAACGTAATGCATTGTGGGTAGTCGGCTACTACTGTGGCTAATGTTAGCGCCTAGCTAGCTATGTTACATGACAGTAAAACGCCACCAAATTGATTTAACTTTTAACCATTTCGAGTAACACACATTTCGAGTTTCCATACGGACCTCCAGCGTTGGTTAGTTGTTTATAACGTGACTATATTTATAACTTTTATAACGGACTCCAGCTTCCGGTTTATAATTCGGGTCTGCAGCCAGAGTATAACAAAGGAAATGGCAAGCGGCAACAATGAGTCACGTTAAACCGGACCTTGTACCCACGGTTCTTTTTTTACAGTGGGGCATTCAAAAATAAGGTGGATATCTATATCTATATCTATATCTGTATCTATATCTGTATCTGTACTGTATCTGTATCTGTATAGTTGTATCTATAAAGATACAGACATATCTTCTTACATCACAGTAGAATAGAATGCTTTAAAAATCCTCTGCTTGGCTTGGATTAGTAAGCTAATTCCGTGTGATGTAGCCTAGCTCAGCTATCTCCCATGTTATATTATTATTCGCAAGAGTAGGGGTGTAACCCCGGTGCCCTGGCTAAATTCCTAAACAGGCCTTCCTTCAATCATGGCCACCTAATCATCCCTCATTACCTAATTGGCACATTTAGTCCTCACCACCACCGTGATAGCTGATGTGTGGTGAGCGTTCTGGCGCAAACTGGCTGCCGTGCATCACCCAGGTGGGTGCTACACATCGGTGGTGGTGGATGAGTTGAGTTCCCTCCCCCTCCCTCCCCTGATATGTGGAGCGCTTTGAGTGTCTTGAAAGGCGCTATACAAATCCAATCAATTATTATTTTATGTAATGGTGCGGGATTTATAATAACAGTGTAATGAAGCTGGCTCTTATTTTTGTTATTACGCAGTAAATCCTTACTGCACTGAGCCAACATCTATCATCTTTATACTTCTACATAAAGATGTGCACCTATTAGATTAGCAATCATGTACTTTACTTTAGTCTGATCGGTAACACTGTCAACTCGTTTCAGGGATTTTTGTTTTATGGGGGGGGGGGGGGGGGGGGCAGGACAGTGTACAGGACAGGGTACAGGACAGCACACTGGCCAGCTGGTTGTGTCTGTCTTGCATTGTGGTTGTAAGCTGGTCATGTCCCTGGTTTACTGGGACTGTTTGATGTCTGCGCTGAGCTGTGGATGTCATCTGTAATCTGATGATTGGTCTGTTTTGTATTGTGTCAGTAAACTGCTGTTATCTGGGCTGCACTGTGGCTGCAGCCTGCTCTGTCTGTGCTGCACTGTGGCTTCAGCCTGCTCTGTCTGTGCTGTGCTGGGGATGGAAGCTGTTCAGGTGTGTGTGTGTCTGTGCTCTGTCTGTGCTGTGCTGGGGATGGAAGCTGTTCAGGTGTGTGTGTGTCTGTGCTCTGTCTGTGCTGTGCTGGGGATGGAAGCTGTTCAGGTGTGTGTGTGTGTCTGTGCTCTGTCTGTGCTGTGCTGGGGATGGAAGCTGTTCAGGTGTGTGTGTGTGTCTGTGCTCAGAGTCAGTGCCAGCAGGTGTTACGCATCTCACGCTCAGTGCCTTCCGTCTCACTAGGGGCTCAACAGCTACTCTCTCACTCTCTCTCTCTCTCTCTCTATTACACACAGACACACACACACACACACACACAGACACACACACAGACACACACGCACACGCAAGCACGCGCGCACGCACGCACACACACACACACACACACACACACACACACACACACACACACACACACACACCCTCCTTCAAATTGCCTTCCTTTGTGTTCATTGTCTCTGTCTCCACTCTAACTTTGGCACTTTCTGTTTCTCTATTATTTGTCTGTTTCTCTTATCTCTTTTTCTAGCTCTATCCTCTTCTGTATCTCTATCACCTCCCCTATCCATAAGCACATCTACCGCCCCTCCCTGCTCCCTCTCTCCTCTCCTCTGCCCGGCCCCTCCCCCCATCCTTCATCCCTACCTTCACTATCTATTCTATCTGTTCCTCTTACTTGTTCTTTGTCGACTCATATTGTCAGTGTCTTTGGGTCACTGAAAAGTGCTTTATAAGTTACATTAATTATTATTATGATTATTATGATTATTATTATGATTATTATTATGATTATTATCTATATCAATTCAACTCAAATAGCTCTGTTGACAAGAAGAAAAACATGTTGCCAAAACAGTTTACAGAAGATTCACATATAGGTGTCACATTCTATTATACTGATGCAGTTCATACAATAATGCAATACAATTTTATACAGTTTAATACAATTACTTAATACTAGGCATAGGGTACTAAGGTTAGGGGTGATGGACAGCTTGCCCGGTTGGTTTCCTGTGGACCCCTTGGGTGGGGTCCTACGCGTAATATCCCTCACAAGCACATAAGCACCGTTTGCGGCTGGTAGCACCACGTTAACAATGCCAAATGTCAATGATGTATGTTTTTTTTCCTTTTCTTTTCCTGTGTCTGAGCCTGTTTGTCTTGTTCGTTTATTGTTCTATTAAAAAATAGAAAAGAAAAATACTAGGCATAGGGTGTGAATGTTTGGGTATATCATGATTTGATGAGATTCCTATTGCTGGGGGCCAAGATTAGATTCAAAATTGATTTTCGATTCAAAAGGATTCACAATTCGAGATCAATTCTTGGTTCAGTACATATAGGGATTTTAGGATGTACTCCAGTTGTTAACAGGTGTCTGCTAAGAAAGACGGTGTAGCAAATTATGGCATGAAAGCAGACTAAAGTGTATAAGATGATGTCATTTTTATTTGAAAAGGTTCTTTCAACTGAACTGATTGCATTAATGTAAACACAGAACACAAAAAAGGCAAAGCTACGACAAAAGGTAACATTTATTCATGCTAATCTTGCACAAATAAAAACTTCTTCAGTTCTCAGTGACTTCAAGAAAAATAAGTATCAAAGTATCAAAAATAATAATAAGAATGCCAATTGTCTGTGTGTGTGTGAGCAGAATTGTGTTCGGCCACAGCTATGCCATTTTCAACCTTGCTGAATCTTTCAGGAAGTGTAAAGAGGACCCCTGAGGGTGACCTAAGAGAACCTGGATTTTTGAATTAGGCAATTAGGGCCGACTAAAGACATGTTCAGCACCATGGAGAGCTCCAGAGTGAGCGGAGTTCTATTCAGTGAAGTGCACTATGAAAACCGTCTGGGGAGAGAGAGGAGAGGCTGCATGCCAACTCTGTGAACAGGGATTCCGCTATGATACTAAACTTGTGGTCCGGGGGCCAGATGTGGTCTACGATAGAGTGCAGAGTGGCCCCCCGACCATTTTATAATTCACAATGAAAACTAACGTGAAATAAAGTTTGAATGAGCTCCAGCTAAATTGTCAAATACCGCCATCTGCTCGCCACCCAGGCACTTATCAGTACTTAACTAACTTAACCTAACTAAATTAACTTAACCTAACTATCCTGTTTGCACAAAATTGTCATACTAAACTAGCTGACACCCAAAAACCTACACTCTGCTACAGAAAAAAAAGTATATTGTTTGTTTATTAACTGGCCCCTGGCCTCCTATCATTTTACAAAAGTGGCCCCGGGGCAAAGCAAGTTGAGTATGCCTGCGCTATAGTACCATATAGTTTTGGGGATCTTATAGTGGTTGTGAGTCCCTCAGGCTGTGGGAGGCAGAGACATGCAGTATGTAGCTGCCAGAGGAGCTGTTTTCCCTGCACCCAGGAGGAGGCCTGCCAGCTTGTCCTCTGGTGCTCATGAGGATGGTTGGAACTTTTTTTGCCATTTCCCCATAGTGGATGTCTCTTATTGAAGAGAACTTCTCACAGTGCCTTTCTCTCTATCTGTCTCTTTCTCCACCTCTCTCTTTCTGACTGACTGACTGCCTGTGTCTGTTTTATACACACACCCAGCTCAGTCACACACACACGCACACACACACACACACACACACACACACACACACACACACACACACACACACACACACACACACACACACACACACACACACACACACACACACACGCACCTGCCTGTATAGGCTGGAGGGGGTTACACTCCATGCAGCTCTCCAATCTGCTCACTATCTCAGAGGTGCGGCAGAGAGAGAGAGAGAGACAGCACATAGATGATTCACCAAAACCACAGCCAAAGCTGACAAAATCAGAGAAATGAGTAACAACACGTCTTGCTGTCTTACACCTTAACAGAATGCAACCCAATGACAGGCAAACATAAGAAGGCGTAAGAAGCAACAGAAAACATTTCAAACGTACAGCCGCGGAATCAAACCAACACAGTCGATACGTTAATAGCCAGCCCACTCTCACAACTTCTCACTTCAATTTCAATTCAGTGACTTTAACGCCATGAACGCTGTAGCATGTAGCGTGAAGAATTGTGCCAAAGCAAAGTACAAATTGAAGTATTTGAACAACAATACACACACAAAACAGATCAATAACACATCACTTTCTAGTAAAGCTCTCTCTCTCTCTCTCTCTCTCTCTCTCTCTCTCTCAACATAGACACACACCCACACACCCACCATGCACAAACACACACACATGGTCGGACACGCGTCGGCGGCAGCTCTTACCGTGAAGGTGGGGATGGCGGTGACCAGGGAGTAGATGAGGAGCGGGGGGATCTTGCTGGTGTGGTCGGGGCCGGGGTAGGGCTTGGAGAAGCTCTTGTCGTAGCAGAAGAAGCCCTGGACGTGCACGGGGAACGTGTCCGTGTACTCAAAGTAGTACGCCAGCAGAACCGTCCCAGCCATGATCACCAGCTGGAAATAGAACATGATCCCTCCGTCAGGCGGCCAGAAGATGAGAGGAGAGGAGGGAGGGACGGAGGTGGAGGAGGAGGAGGAGGAGGAGGAGGAGGAGAGGAAGAGGGGAGAGTCAAGTCCCAGGTCCCCTCAGCCACGGCGAGAGGCATAGGAGAGACAGAGAGAGAGAGACAGAGAGAGAGAGAGAGTAAGAGAGACAGAGAGAGAGAGACAGAGAGAGAGAGAGAGTAAGAGAGAGAGAGACAGAGAGAGAGAGAGTAAGAGAGAGAGAGAGAGAGACAGAGAGAGAGAGAGAGTAAGAGAGACAGAGAAATCTACAGGAGGATTCTCTCATCAGGGGATGAAAACGGGAATGAAAACAGAAAAAAGAGGGTTCCGCGGTGCCACGAGCAGCAAAACCACAGAATGGCTGAGAGTGAAACAGGGAGCAAGAGAAAGAGAGAGCAGTAGAGCAAGAGAGAGAGAGATGGAGAGAGAGAGAGAGAGAGAGAGAGAGCAGTAGAGCAGGAGAGAGAGAGATGGAGAGAGAGACAGAGAGTGAGAGAGAGCGGTAGAGCAGGAGAGAGAGGGGGGAGGGAGAAGTGGGAGGGAGAGAAGGGGGAGCTGCCTTTATTCTGCTGGCACTCATGAATCTACTACAATTGAGCTGTGGGTGTATTTTTGGATACCGCGTGTGTACCGTGTGTGTGTGGTGTGGTGTGGTGTGGTATGTGTGTGTGTGTGTGTGTGTGTGTGTGGTATGTGTGTGTGTGTGTGGTGTGTGGTGTGTGTGTGTGTGTGTGTGTGTGTGTGTGTGTGTGTGTGTGTGTGTGTGTGTGTGTGTGTGTGTGTGTGTGTGTGTGTGGTGCGTGCGTGCGCGCATGTGCTTAGAAGAGAGTGAAAGCCATCATTAGTGTCTTTAAAAGTGTGTCAGCGCAGGCATTGGATAAGTGATTGGCTCCCACTGACTTTCAAGAACTTTTCATCGATTAAAAAATCCAACTCGTTTATGTAGCCTAACCGACTCAAAAATCTTCCAAACATTGCTCTCTAAATTAACTTGATAAAGAAACAAAAACGAAAAGCCCACTTATGGACGAAAGCCCATAAGGCTTCAGCTGCCCTGAGAAACACACCCACATCACCTGCCCCAAACAGCCAAAGGTGGGGCCGTTCCTGACATGCACACCAAGGGCTCTATCATTGCAAAGGCGGCAATTTTGCGTTAGCGCCCGTTTTGCGCCCGAATATCGAATTAGCAAAGGCCTAATTGTGGGCGTGTCGGCCCGCTGCGCTTGGCGTCACCTCGGGGCAAACCTCCATATAGGCGTGTTTATGCCCAAAATTATTCACAGGTGTGAGATCATGTCCATCCCCCTTCAAAGCCACAGCGTCACATCTGTGACAGCCTGGAGGATGAGACGCAGCTTCCAACACGCTGAGTGCAGGGTGCTTTTACTGAGACATAGGGCAAGGGGAATTACAGATAAGCAAGGCAGACTTGATACATGATAAGCAGGCCAATAGTTTCCTAAAGCACAATGCTACAAATGACAGTGAAAATAATCCATCTGGGGGAAGGCAATTCTGTGCAAGTGAAAAAAAAAAGGATGAACTAGTTTGGATTCAATATACAGTAGATAAACCATATTCCATTCACATCAAAGAGCTGCCACGCAGTTACGCAGTGAATATCCCCATGGTGTTATTATGTCCCAAAACGTGCGCTTTCTGTAATTAGACGTTTCGTTCATATAGGCTACATACACATGTAAAAATATGTGTTTCTTTAATAGGGTAGGGATGTGTGAGAATTTAATTCTAGCCTATTTCAATAGTCAAGTCAAGTCAAGTTTATTTGTATAGCACATTTCATACATAGAGGCAATTCAAAGTGCTTCACATAAAATGGTTGACAGGAAAAGAAAAGAAAAGAAGAGAATAAAATGGACATTTAAAAGCATCACAACAAAATAAAAAAATAAAATAAAAAGAGTATAAAAAGTGCATTAAGCAACTTCATTAAGCACATAAAATGGTTGACAGGAAAATAAACGAAAAGAAGAAATAAAATGGACATTTAAAAGCATCACAACAAAACTTAAAAAAAAAGAGTATAAAAAGTGCAATAAGCAACAGGCGCAGCAGTTGCAGAAAGAGCTAAAACTTATAGAGGACTCATTGGGTTTGCATAGTAGCTGTCAGCAGTTAAAAGCGACGGTAAACATAAAAGTCTTTAGTCTATTTTTAAAAGTAAGTAAGGTTGGGGCAGATCTGAGGTCTTCAGGCAATTTGTTCCAGCTAGCAGAAGCATAGTGGGTAAATGCAGCCTTCCCATGATTTGATTTGATCCTAGGGACAGTTAATAAGCTGGACCTTGTTGACCTAAGAGTTCTACACGGTTCGTAGCGTGGGAGCAATTCAGCTACTGTATGTATTTTGGGCCTAGGCCATTAAGTGATTTATAGACTAATAACAGTAATAACAGACTAATAACAGTACTAATAACAGTATAGCCTATATCAGAATTGTCCACTCTGGTTAATTAAGCTATTGACTGCGGTCACGCCATCCACGCTGTGGAGAAGCTGGTCTTGCATGCATGCAATTGCAGGGAAAGAGGTTACTGTACTGGCCGGCACACCTTTCTCAAAAGTAATCTACTGTTATACACCTCACACCACAGACCTGTATGTCGAGAATTATGTAGCCTAATAAAACCATGACAAACGAATTCTAATTTTTTAATAAAGGTGTGTGTTTTTTCTGCAATGTAGTTGAAAATCAATGTGGCATTCTGAAGGGGGGGGGGGTGCACGCACAAGGTTTGGAGAGAGAGTGACATCCATGCCGTGCGTAATGTATCCAAACCAGGAGTTGCCCTGCACTGCGCGGAGAATACTGTGTGCTCAGGCGCAGTGGGGTTTTTAGCGCTAAGACCTGCTATTAGGTGGTCTTAAAATTGCGTGCACGTAAGGACTTGGTGGCCAACATTTAGCGCTGACATGCCTGGTTTGGCATGGGCGATGCCCAAATCTGTGTTTACGCTCGGGACATGGCGATGGTATCTTCGCCAGAGTGCAAAATGACACTTGCACTAGACGATAGCATAAGACACAGGGAAGATGGCATAAGAGGTGCGCAAACTGCTGCGCAAATGATAGCGCCTGTACGACGATAGTGTCCCAGGTCTCTATAACATAAGAAACAAATGCAAAGTTATAATAAACAAATTCATAAGTTGGATATCAAAATATCCTCATAATACTTGAAAAAATAAAAGCAAAATGTAACGATTTCTTGTAATGGCTATAACAAAAAGTTTGTGTTTACAGTGTGTGTGTGTGTGTGTGTGTGTGTGTGTGTGTGTTTTGCAGGTCGTCATCTCCAGCTGACTTCCCACGTCGAAAGTTACATTAACACACTATTTCTAGACTTATCATACCTGAACAACAAGAGAAAACGACAATAACACACACAGTACACACATTTAACATGTTTATGGGACTCAAAGTCTCCAAGTAGCCTAGTGCTGTATTTAGTGAGATGGGACAGAGTTGTATTCGGTGAGATGGGACAGATCTCGTACTGTATTCAGTGAGATGGGACAGAGTTGTATTCAGTGAGATGGGACAGATCTCGTGCTGTATTCAGTGAGATGGGACAGATCTCGTGCTGTATTCAGTGAGATGGGACAGATCTCGTGCCATAGTGTTTGGAATTGTGAACAGTGTTAGATGATCACTTCAGTAGCTTGTGCTAAATGAGCTGTGTGCAGGTCTCAGTGACACAGTGCACCATATTGGCAGCATGTCCGTGTCCTCATTTATCAAGGGGTGACTAACACACACACGCATACACACACACACACACACACACACACACACACACATGCAGACACACACGCACGCACGCACGCACGCACGCGCACACACACACACACACACACACACACACACACACACACACACACACACACACACACACACACACACACACAGACAGACACACAAACGGCAACACATGCACAGTGACAAATTCATTACAATTAATGAGGAAAAATGCATGTGTCTGGCTGCATGGGCAAAAGTCAATGCAAACAGTCAAATCTGTGCAAACAACAAAATATTTGCTCCTTATTGCATTGCACTGTTATTATCATCTAATAAACTGATCAGCATTTTCACCACTGTATTGACCTATCCATGCCCTGTCTGTTCTAATCAGCTGACACTTTTCTTGATTGGTTGAATGGTATATGATATATAGTGCTTTATACAACAGTTAGTTCCGGCTGAGGAATTCATCAAATAATGTGAAGTCATGGATAAAATTTGCTGATCCTCAAATCCGTACGTGAATTCATGCAATGAGAGTTGCACACCTGTAGAATATTTTCTCACAAATACTTTTTCTTGGATATTTTTTCTAGCACAAACACAAGTCAAAAGCTGCTTGTATCTACTGTTCCGAGTCTCTAATGTTGCCCCCCCCACCCCCCACCCCGCGCTTACAAATGACAAGTTCTGTGCGCTCTCACTTTTGCACCACATATCTCAGTGAAATGTGGATTTGTGCACATGTAGAGCCAGGGGGAGGGCACTGTTCAGAGATCACAGACCCCTTTTGGCCAATCAAAGGAGCTCATGTGGGCGCCTGTCAGCTCCTCTGCTGAGTCGGGAAGAAGCTGGAGTTTGGAGGTTGGATTTCTTTTCTTTTCTTTTTCTCGTTCAGGCGCCACAAGGGACAGGCGGGATTGAAGTATTTCTAAACAATGCGTGTTTTTGTTATTTTCCTTCTTTATTTGTTTCAAACCGTCTTCCCATCTCTGCCTCCCTTGAGGGAGACGTGTTCTGCTGTGTGCGGTTGTCATGGTGAAGACATGACTGGAGAATCAGGGTTCATACTATTCTGTATTTGTACAGCTTCTTCACCAGATTTGTATTCATGAAAAGCAGTCCTTTTTCTGTAAAGGCAAAGCCGATGTTACGGCTTCTGACCCCAAAGTAGAGCACAAATCGAAAAACCAATTAATGTACATGAATGTGTCTGGGTTCGCTGCTTGCGGGGGTTTGTGGGGTTGATGAGTGAATAATTGACTCAATTGTTTTACTTTGCATATCTATGTATTCAGCGTGTTACTGGCTCTGAGTTGTACTTGTGATTTCAAAACAAAATTCCCAGTGCTGCCTTAAAATCAACATCATCATCTTTCAATGCATCTTACTTGTATTAATAGTTTGAATTTGTCTGCTCATTTTGAGTGAAGTGTGAAGAGCACTACTCCTGGTGAAGGACACAGTTATTATGGGATGTTTTATTTAAGGTATGTTTCAGTTTGACTGCGTCAACAAGACAAAAGGATATATGAAGGTTACAGTAAGTGGTAAAATAATATGGAACCTATGAACTGAAGTTGGTGCACAAGATAAGGTGATGTTAGTGTTGTTTCACGATTTATCCTCTTAAAAAAAAGTCTAGAAAATCTATTCTAGGAAATTTACATTTCTTATGCCTAAATTGACTCTTCTTTTAGGCAGTTTTGCAGTTAACGTTGCGAGGCGGCTGGATTCACGCGAGATCACAAGATCACGATCACACGACAAATCCCACGCTGTAATCTATCGGTTTGAATCCCAACCAATCGGCGTCGAATGAGGCAGCTATGGGCGGGGCTTTAGGTGTGCCGTCAGCAAGAAGCGCCCGTTCCCAGACGGTGATAGACAGATGGTTCATCCAATCACCTGCCAGTGCTGAGTGCCATGGACCTTTTCGAAGGTGCCTGTACCGAGTTCCCAGATGGCTCTGTGAAACAAAGCATCTGACAGCGTCGTCAGGTTAGTTTTGCAGTACGGTGACAACATTTTCCACCAATGACAACTGAGTCTGCATCTCAATTACGGGAGGGGGGTGGGGGCGGGACACTTCTCGAGCTTGTGTGTTGACTCAGTCTCACCTACAGGTTGTGGTTACACATATTTCAAAGCTCACGTCTCGCCGCTGTGTTGTTTCGGTGCCAGCGTGGCGCGCTGTTGTCTCGCTGAACCTGTGATGCGGGTGACAGCAGCTTATTCACACCCTGACAAGTCCCTTGCATCCTTCTGTCAACCCCCCTCCCCTCTCCCCCGGCACTCCCTCACACTTTATCACTCTGTCACCTGACTGCTGCACGCCCCTCTCTCTCCATCTCTCTCTCTCTCTCTCTCTGTCACTCAGGCTTCTCTTTGTTCCTTTGTTTCGCTCGCTCTTACTTTGGCGACGCGCTAATTCCCTGGGACAGTTGATATCGTGAACAGTAAGTGAATACAGTTAAGGGGGATGATATCGTGAACAGTAAGTGAATACAGTTAAGGGGGATGATATTGAGGATGAAAAGCCTCCCGACCCGTTTGAGCCCAGATCAAAAGTGAAAGGAGCCGCGACGCGTCGAGATGAAAGGTCACATTAAGAGGGTTCACACACCGAGAGCTGTCACACACGTAGGCTGCCTCTTAGAAGTGTGTGAGGCGCGTGTGTGTGTGTGACGACTGAACACTGACGACTGTCTTCTTCTACTCTCAACCAACCGCTGAGGATGTCATCATCTCCCTGAACTCTTTGAAAGCAGACTTTTTACCTGCCACACTGGAAACCTATTATACCCCAAAACCTCCCCTCATAACAGACATACTGACGTACTGATAAAAAACCACCGCAGTTATTTCAGATATCAGGACATGTCGGAGGAGTTTCGGTTCGGGTGCCTTGTGCATTGCTGTGGGTGGGTGGGAGGAACAAAGCACAGAGGGAATTGTTTTTTTTCTCTTCTTCGTTGATCTAAATCAGGCCGCGCGAGGGAAAGTCCTCATCGGAGAGGAGAAGAAGACTTGACTGATCCTATCGGGGAAAGAACAGAGAGCATTGGGTGACATGTTGAAGGTTGAACAGGGGACTCACGGCTGATGTCATGACTTCAACCTCCCAAAGAAGAGGATAGTTGTCATGCGTCGATTACCTGGTTTAGTTCAGTATAAAGAGACTTCCCATCGAAACAGGAGAAATGATAGGAAGATATTTCTGTTTCCAATATTAACGCACTATGTAATGATGCAGAGAAACAAAACACAACAGAAAAAGAGAAAAAGCCCTCATGTTGGATATGATTTTGCCATCAAAGGGCTTGCATTCATCTGGTGCACGCTAACCCACCCATTCTCACGCCGATAGCATAATATATAACCGCTTTGTCACGCACCTTGTGCGTGGGACTGGGATGTTATGTGCACGGTACCCTTGTAGGTGTAGGGTCTCCACCTACCGACCCCTTTTAAGAGGTCTTCCCCATTTGGGGGTCAGAGAACTCCTTTCAGGAGTCGTGACCCCTTCCCCCTGTAACCCTAAAGCTTAATTTATACTTATTAGAAAGTGTCGCTCAGCACATGGTCGCAGACGAAAAAGAAAGTGTCGCTCATGGTGTTGCATTTATACTTCAGTGAATGTTCGCCTCGTTCAACGGTCACGTGACACCCGTGCTGCAGACAGCCAAGGCAAGAGAGGGAATGGAATGCACAGTGAAACCACCTCGGAGGCAAGATGTAACGTACTTGACTGCAGCCGCATATAAACGACACACAACTCACCTCCTCTCGCTCTGGGAAATGCACAATGTTCTTTGTGATCATACATCACAGTCATACATCAAGGACAGGCTGATAAAAATTGCGGAGACACGTTCATTCATTTAAATCGAGTGAAAACCAAAACAAGGAAGTCAAGCGCGTGCCGACTATATAGCCAATCAGACTTGCGCGATACTATGACGAGGTCAGCGACACTAGACATTTAACTAGGTAGCAGACACTGCTCGCCGACACTTGAAAGTGTCGACTCAAGTCCTCATTTCTGTCGGCTACCGTTTCAAAAGTGTCGGCAGACAAAGCATAAATTGGGCTTAAGCCTTCCCCTGTAGACCCTAACCCTTTTCCCTGGAGCCCCCCACCATCAAAACCCTAACCCCAACCAAGTGGCTACCAGTTCCTAAACCCAATCAACCTCCAGCCCTGTGCTAACCCCTAAGCTGGAAACCCTTCACCCGTGCCAAAACCCAAGCCCCCTCAACCCCCTGCGCCTCACCCCAACCAGGTGCGCAGCGCTTGTTTAACGGTGCGTCCATGGCGTATCATACTTGCGCACGAGGGTACCGTGCGCGTGACAAAGCGGTGGTATTTCACACCATCAGGATGGGATGGTGTTGTGCCATCACATGCCAAAAGACACAGCAGGAGGAGATCCTGCCCTTTTCTCAGAGGACTCTTCTCTTCTTACCCGCTGACTGACATGACGTTAGAAATGTCACTGAGTCACTCAAACATCTGCTGGCCATGTCAAACGGATCAAGGCGATATGTTCATATGTTCCTCAACTGTCCAGCCTAGCCAGCTACTGGCAGGGGGTCATGGAACGGATTAGTGACAGCCTGGGTACTGGTGATGATCTGACCCCTGCTTTATGCCTCTTGAATAGCCTATACAACAAGATATACAAAATAAGTTGGAAAATGGACATAGTGAAATCTGGGGCCCATTTCTAATACAGATCAGGGAAACGTTACACACTAAGTCTGATGCATTCATAATTTAAAACCAAGCCTACAGTGCACCATGTTCGACTAGCGGGGGACAGGGATATGTTCATGGCATGGGAGAAAATAGCTTCCTTTCAGATCAAGTATTCACTTAGCTATTTTATACATACATGTATCTCTACATGTATGTATGTACTGTATGTATGTATGTATGTATGTATGTATGTACTGTATGTATGTACTGTATGTATGTATGTATGTATGTATGTATGTATGTATGTATGTATGTATGTATGTAATGCCGCTTTTGCAATTCCTCTTTTATTTGCACATGCTGTTTATTTGTATACCCATGTGTAAAATGCATTGGACTGCTTTTTTGGATGTCTGTGAAGAAAACACTCAAAACTATAATTGAAAAAAGAAGAAGAAATGTCACTGCACATCTGTCTCAACTGCTCCGTGCTCTCCCCTTGCCTTTTTGTATCTTGTCCAACCACCCGGCCCAACCCCCCCACCCCCCATCTCTCTTCTGTGTCCTCAAAACCCAGCCTGTCTAAGTTTCAACTGGTTCTGCCATCTTTCATCTCTCGCTCTCCTCTCACCCATCATTGCTCGAACTCCCAAACTCCCTCCTCTGCTTCTCTCTCTCTCTCTCTCTCTCTCTCTCTCTCTCTCTCTCCTGTCCTCCGGCATACATGAGGATTTTAACGTTACTGAATATTTCAGCAACGGTGAGAGAGCAGTTGTCGATCGTGCCTGTAGGTCAGTCAGCAAAAATCGGTGAGCTGACTTGATGATTAAACAGCAATTTCTGTACATATTAGAATGACACCCTGTTTAAGTGGGCGAGAGATTTTGGTGAGATGATTGTATTTGGTCTGGATTAACCATATGGGCAACTGGGTGAGTCCCCAGGGGCACCAACACTTGTTGTTGTTGTTGTTGTTGTTGTTGTCGTGGTGTGTGTGTATAGTTTGTCCTGTTGATCCGTCCACAGCCCCGTTCCCTCTGCCGCTCCTCTTCCCCCATACACACAGGTGACTGAGAGTTATTGTGTGTGTGTGTGTGTGTGTGTGTGTGTGTGTGTGTGTGTGTGTGTGTGTGTGTGTGTGTGTGCGCGTGTGTGTGCGCGTGCGTGCATGTGTGTGTGTGTGGAGAGAGAGATGAAGGTAGCAAAGCACATAGCCTCTCACACATCCATTAGTTATGTTGACCATCTATGCAAATTAATTGGATCTATTTGTGATAAAGAAATCAAATCTCGCCTTTTTAATGTATTTAGTAAATACTTAACATACACAGGCCTACATTTAATATGCAAATTAGGGATTCTGCTCCAATCGAAGGATACAGGTTAGAATATCAATTAGGATCATATTACAGTAATTGTGTTGCCTTAATGGTATAATTACCGTGAACAACACACCATGATTGAGACATTTGGTAGACTACACTCTCACACCAGTGTTACGCTATTGTTAGTGCTACTGTAGTGTTTCTCCTGTTGCAAAGAGGATGCTGGCTATTGTTAGTGCTACTGTAGTGTTTCTCCTGTTGCAAAGAGGATGCTGGCTATTGTTAGTGCTACTGTAGTGTTTCTCCTGTTGCAAAGAGGATGCTGGCTATTGTTAGTGCTACTGTAGTGTTTCTCCTGTTGCAAAGAGGATGCTGGCTATTGTTAGTGCTACTGTAGTGTTTCTCCTGTTGCAAAGAGGATGCTGGCTGTCCTGGCATCCTCTACGTTTGGTTTATCGTTCACGTTACTGAAGAGGATTGTGTTTTTTCCCTCAGCCATATCTCACACCACTATCTGCCATTGAAACTCTGAAGAGCTTTAGCTTCTCTTGCACTGAAGGAACAGCGGGCCTCTTCCTGTTTTGTGCCATAAAGCAATCCAGCGGCTTTACCGCAAAATCCCACCCGGTGGCAATGTAAAAAGCAGTGTGACAAGTAGTGGTCTCGTTTGTTCACGAATATTGTGCGAACGCCTCATAAATAATGTGGTAATGATTTATTAATGTTAAAACGCTGTACTGTAGCACCTTTAAGTCCACAACTCGCCGCACTGCTCTAACAAGGGTCTCTGTCTGATTACCCTCTTTCTCTCTCTGTTAGCCTCTCTGCTCGTGTCCCTGGAGGCTCGTACAGCCGCGTTGCCTGAAAGAGCAGTTTTGTGTTTTACGGGCGAGGGCGCCCACCGGGCGACACACGCTACCCATTAAGAAGCCTTACTCTGCAGCCTCTCAGCGCACCGACATCACACACGCTACACTGCACCTGGCCAGCATGACAGCATCCTGGACCAGGAGGGGGAGGAGAGAGGAGGGAAGGGCTGAGTGGAAAAGGAGAAATGGTGAAGGAGGAGGTGGAGGAGGTGCAAAGGGAGAGGAAGAGATGTAAACATGAGAAGAATATCGAGGGGAACACAGTCTATGGGGGGGACAGATTAAATGAATCACCAACAAATCCTAAATTCTCTGATTCTTAAATGTGAATTCTTTCTTTTTTTCAGATAAGAACAAACAGGCACATCCAAGTCAGATGTGCGTGTGTGATGATGGTGTTTTCTGTAACTGGTGTTGAGTACCATGCCTTCCTGTTTGTTTTGTGTTTTGAGTACCATGTCTTCCTGTTTGCTTTGTGTTTTGAGTACCATGCCTTCCTGTTTGCTTTGTGTTTTGAGTACCATGCCTTCCTGTTTGTTTTGTGTTTTGAGTACCATGTCTTCCTGTTTGCTTTGTGTTTTAAGTACCATGCCTTCCTGTTTGCTTTGTGTTTTAAGTACCATGCCTTCCTGTTTGCTTTGTGTTTTGAGTACCATGCCTTCCTGTTAGCTTTGTGTTTTGAGTACCATGCCTTCCTGTTTGCTTTGTGTTTTAAGTACCATGTCTTCCTGTTTGCTTTGTGTTTTGAGTACCATGCCTTCCTGTTTGTTTTGTGTTTTGAGTACCATGTCTTCCTGTTTGCTTTGTGTTTTGAGTACCATGTCTTCCTGTTTGCTTTGTGTTTTGAGTACCATGCCTTCCTGTTTGTTTTGTGTTTTGAGTACCATGTCTTCCTGTTTGCTTTGTGTTTTGAGTACCATGCCTTCCTGTTTGTTTTGTGTTTTGAGTACCATGTCTTCCTGTTTGCTTTGTGTTTTGAGTACCATGCCTTCCTGTTTGTTTTGTGTTTTGAGTACCATGTCTTCCTGTTTGCTTTGTGTTTTGAGTACCATGTCTTCCTGTTTGTTTTGTGTTTTGAGTACCATGCCTTCCTGTTTGTTTTGTGTTTTGAGTACCATGTCTTCCTGTTTGCTTTGTGTTTTGAGTACCATGTCTTCCTGTTTGCTTTGTGTTTTGAGTACCATGCCTTCCTGTTTGTTTTGTGTTTTGAGTACCATGTCTTCCTGTTTGCTTTGTGTTTTGAGTACCATGCCTTCCTGTTTGTTTTGTGTTTTGAGTACCATGTCTTCCTGTTTGCTTTGTGTTTTGAGTACCATGCCTTCCTGTTTGCTTTGTGTTTTGAGTACCATGCCTTCCTGTTTGTTTTGTGTTTTGAGTACCATGTCTTCCTGTTTGCTTTGTGTTTTAAGTACCATGCCTTCCTGTTTGCTTTGTGTTTTAAGTACCATGCCTTCCTGTTTGCTTTGTGTTTTGAGTACCATGCCTTCCTGTTAGCTTTGTGTTTTGAGTACCATGCCTTCCTGTTTGCTTTGTGTTTTAAGTACCATGTCTTCCTGTTTGCTTTGTGTTTTGAGTACCATGCCTTCCTGTTTGCTTTGTGTTTTAAGTACCATGCCTTCCTGTTTGCTTTGTGTTTTAAGTACCATGCCTTCCTGTTTGCTTTGTGTTTTGAGTACCATGTCTTCCTGTTTGCTTTGTGTTTTGAGTACCATGTCTTCCTGTTTGTTTTGTGTTTTGAGTACCATGCCTTCCTGTTAGCTTTGTGTTTTGAGTACCATGCCTTCCTGTTTGCTTTGTGTTTTGAGTACCATGCCTTCCTGTTTGTTTTGTGTTTTGAGTACCATGCCTTCCTGTTTGCTTTGTGTTTTGAGTACCATGCCTTCCTGTTAGCTTTGTGTTTTGAGTACCATGCCTTCCTGTTAGCTTTGTGTTTTGAGTACCATGTCTTCCTGTTTGTTTTGTGTTTTGAGTACCATGTCTTCCTGTTAGCTTTGTGTTTTGAGTACCATGCCTTCCTGTTAGCTTTGTGTTTTGAGTACCATGCCTTCCTGTTTGTTTTGTGTTTTGAGTACCATGCCTTCCTGTTAGCTTTGTGTTTTGAGTACCATGCCTTCCTGTTAGCTTTGTGTTTTGAGTACCATGCCTTCCTGTTTGCTTTGTGTTTTAAGTACCATGCCTTCCGGTTAGCTTTGTGTTTTGAGTACCATGCCTTCCTGTTAGCTTTGTGTTTTAAGTACCATGCCTTCCTGTTTGCTTTGTGTTTTGAGTACCATGCCTTCCTGTTAGCTTTGTGTTTTGAGTACCATGTCTTCCTGTTTGCTTTGTGTTTTGAGTACCATGCCTTCCTGTTAGCTTTGTGTTTTGAGTACCATGCCTTCCTGTTAGCTTTGTGTTTTGAGTACCATGCCTTCCTGTTTGCTTTGTGTTTTGAGTACCATGCCTTCCTGTTAGCTTTGTGTTTTGAGTACCATGCCTTCCTGTTAGCTTTGTGTTTTGAGTACCATGGCCCAATTCCAATCCGCCCCCTAAACACTCAAGCCCTGAACCCTCAGTCCCTCTAATGGCCGCCATCTGAAAGTGGTTGAGTCATCAAGTGTGGAAGGGATCCACATTGGATAAATAAGAGGATTGGGACAGCAGAGCCCTTTGCACTTGACAAGATGATGTTGACTCTGGCACGTTTGGGGTTCGCTATATATTGTTTATTGTCAAGACGCTTTGAGGAATAGACTCCCTGATGAGTCTGTTCTCATGCAGGCTCTGGCTCTACAGAGTGGACAACAGGTCATTTAAAAATAAATGTAGCCTACTGCAAAATCTGCAATCTGCAACATGTGTAATTATAATTAAAATAAGCATAATAATGACATGTCACCCAACATTATACACAATGTCAATACTGTACAATACAGATTTGGTAAAACTATTTCTCATTCATCAACAAAGTTGTGGATTGCAATTGTAATAGAAATGATCGATGATTATTCTAGGATTGTGTAAAATAACTACTTGCATTCCTCTGATATAATATTTTTGTCTAATCTGAAATCCCTATTAATGTAATGTTTCATTGTCAATTAAGGCATTCCAGCGCACTCGCAAACACCGCGTTCGTTTCGCGCGTGTGTTGTTTTATTTTTTTGACAGATATTTGCAGCCTTCCCCGTTTTATACGTCCCAACGCTATGCATTGTGGGCAATTCCCTTTCCGTAAGTGGCCATAGCTGCTCCCTTACGGTAAGGGGGCAGAAAGGGCTCACTCCGAGCCCTCATTCACTTTGCGATTTCACTGTGGGACATCCCTAAACCCTCACTCCCTTCATGTGAACGCGCCTCTAAGGGCTTGCTTGAGGCAGTAAGGGGGCGGATCGGAATTGGGCCTACGTCTTCCTGTTAGCTTTGTGTTTTGAGTACCATGCCTTCCTGTTTGCTTTGTGTTTTGAGTACCATGCCTTCCTGTTAGCTTTGTGTTTTGAGTACCATGCCTTCCTGTTAGCTTTGTGTTTTGAGTACCATGCCTTCCTGTTTGCTTTGTGTTTTGAGTACCATGCCTTACTGTTTGCTTTATGTTTTGAGTACCATGCCTTCCTGTTTGCTTTGTGTTTTGAGTACCATGCCTTCCTGTTTGCTTTGTGTTTTGAGTACCATGTCTTCCTGTTAGCTTTGTGTTTTGAGTACTATGCCTTCCTGTTTGCTTTGTGTTTTGAGTACCATGCCTTCCTGTTTGCTTTGTGTTTTGAGTACTATGCCTTCCTGTTTGCTTTGTGTTTTGAGTCCCCATGCCTTCCTGTTTGCTTTGTGTTTTATGTACCATGCCTTCCTGTTAGCTTTGTGTTTTAAGTACCATGCCTTCCTGTTAGCTTTGTGTTTTGAGTACCATGTCTTCCTGTTTGCTTTGTGTTTTGAGTACCATGCCTTCCTGTTTGCTTTGTGTTTTAAGTACCATGCCTTCCTGTTTGCTTTATGTTTTGAGTACCATGCCTTCCTGTTAGCTTTGTGTTTTGAGTACCATGCCTTCCTGTTAGCTTTGTGTTTTAAGTACCATGTCTTCCTGTTTGCTTTGTGTTTTAAGTACCATGTCTTCCTGTTTGCTTTGTGTTTTGAGTACCATGCCTTCCTGTTTGCTTTGTGTTTTGAGTACCATGTCTTCCTGTTTGCTTTGTGTTTTAAGTACCATGTCTTCCTGTTTGCTTTGTGTTTTAAGTACCATGTCTTCCTGTTTGCTTTGTGTTTTGAGTACCATGCCTTCCTGTTTGCTTTATGTTTTGAGTACCATGCCTTCCTGTTAGCTTTGTGTTTTGAGTACCATGCCTTCCTGTTAGCTTTGTGTTTTAAGTACCATGTCTTCCTGTTTGCTTTGTGTTTTAAGTACCATGTCTTCCTGTTTGCTTTGTGTTTTGAGTACCATGCCTTCCTGTTTGCTTTGTGTTTTGAGTACCATGCCTTCCTGTTAGCTTTGTGTTTTAAGTACCATGTCTTCCTGTTAGCTTTGTGTTTTAAGTACCATGTCTTCCTGTTAGCTTTGTGTTTTAAGTACCATGTCTTCCTGTTTGCTTTGTGTTTTGAGTACCATGCCTTCCTGTTTGCTTTGTGTTTTGAGTACCATGCCTTCCTGTTAGCTTTGTGTTTTGAGTACTATGCCTTCCTGTTTGCTTTGTGTTTTGAGTACCATGTCTTCCTGTTAGCTTTGTGTTTTGAGTACCATGCCTTCCTGTTTGCTTTGTGTTTTGAGTACCATGCCTTCCTGTTTGCTTTGTGTTTTAAGTACCATGTCTTCCTGTTTGCTTTGTGTTTTGAGTACCATGTCTTCCTGTTTGCTTTGTGTTTTGAGTACCATGTCTTCCTGTTTGCTTTGTGTTTTGAGTACCATGCCTTCCTGTTTGCTTTATGTTTTGAGTACCATGCCTTCCTGTTAGCTTTGTGTTTTGAGTACCATGCCTTCCTGTTAGCTTTGTGTTTTGAGTACCATGCCTTCCTGTTTGCTTTGTGTTTTGAGTACCATGTCTTCCTGTTTGTTTTGTGTTTTGAGTACCATGCCTTCCTGTTTGCTTTGTGTTTTGAGTACCATGCCTTCCTGTTTGCTTTGTGTTTTGAGTACCATGCCTTCCTGTTTGCTTTGTGTTTTGGTTGTAGCACTCGAGCAGCTCTTATTTACTTTGCAAAATGTGTTAAAGTCTAAATGGGTCAAATTCTTGTCTGTTTTGTTTGCAGGGGAAATAGAGCTACATGAGATCACACTAGAATGCATTTTAATATTCTCTTTCCCCTCTTTTTCTCTGTGCAGCGGTGGCAACATGGCTGAATAAAGGGAGGAAAAATGTGTTGTGCAGTGCACAGTATGTGTGTACTAGTGTGCGTGTGTGTGCGTGCGTGTATGTGTATGTGTATGAATATGTGTTTGTGTTTGTGTGTGTGTGTGTGTGTGTGTGTGTGTGTGTGTCTATGTGTGTGTGTGTGTGTGTGTGCGCATGTGTGTGCGTGTATGAATATGTGTTTCTGTGTGCGTGCGCGTGTGTGTGTGTGTATGTGTGTGTGTTTCTGTGTGTGTGCGCGCATGTGTGTGTGTGTGTGTGTGTGTGTGTGTGTGTGTGTGTGTGTGTGTGTGTGTGTGTGTGTCTGTAGCAGAGCCAGTCCAGTCATGCCGTGTTCTGCAGTGAACACTAAAGATGGCAATAAAGTCCAGTTCAGTGTTTGGTCCGTTAGGGCAGACACTATACTCTATGACAAAGTACACCGTATAAAACACATGAATTATTGAACAATTGTTATCAGCGCTGTTATATCTGGTTGCTGCTGCGGTACAGTCCAGAAACTGTCATGGTCCAGCTGTACCTGTCCCTTTTACCCAGTGTTTCTTTCTTTCTTTCTCTCTCTCTCTCTCTCTCTCTCTCTCTCGCGCGCGTGCGCGCGCGCTCTCTCTCTCCCTCCCTGCCTGCCTGCCTGCCTGGCTGTCTGTCTGCCTGTCTGCCTGCCTGCCTGTCTGTCTGTCTGTCTGTCTGCCTGCCTGTCTGTCTGTCTGTCTGTGTGATTGTCTGTCTGTCTGTCTGCGTGTCTGCCTGTCTGTCTGCCTGTCTGTCTGTCTGTCTGTCTGTCTGTCTGTCTGTCTGTGTGAGTGTCTGTCTAGGCATGGCACTCCGTTCCCCACCCACACAGTTACAGTAACTTGTATTCTCATGTCCACATCCTCTGCCTGCCTCTGCCAGGTCCACCATACCCGGCCTGGCTCAGTCCATCTAACCTCCAACCCCACTTCTGAACAAATAAACGCTTTTGAACTATTGCAAGCCGGTGGTCTGAGTTCTGCCTTTTGGGTCCAAATCAGTGAACCCTCACAGAACCAGGTTAGATATTGTGCTGTAGTCTGTCCTCTGTGCATCCTATAGTGAGTCTCCTACCCACCAAACCCACTGTTCTCTGTCTCTCTCTGAATAAAGTTAACTAAAGATCTGCATCAATATAATGTGGGTTACTTTGTGTGAACTGGAGACTGACAGCAGGTCAGTGCTAATGACAGCTGAGCAGCAGGAGCTGCAGGGCTCAGTGGTCTGTACTGATCTCTAATCTGTCATTCTCAATGAGAGAGGCTCCCCACTGACACTCTGATAGAAGGCTATGAGAGTTAGGGGGGGATCACTGTGGTAATAACACCCCTACAGCCTCATAGGATCAGTCGTCCTTGTAAATGTTTAATGGAATAAAAGGTGTTTTTGGCTTTGACTAGGAGCAAAACTGCTGTTGCTACCTGGAAAAGTGTTCTTTAGAACATCTAGTCAGGTTGTTGCAAGGCAGTTTGCTTTCACATCTGACAGGTATCAATGCAGCAGCCTATCTCTATCTGTTTAGTATCTCTATTATTGATGTTGTGATGTGTATTATCTGCTCTGGCCACCATGGGACCAGCAGGCTAAATTTGGCCCTCCAGAAAGATGTATTTCGTCACTGCGTTTCCAACGTTTATTATAAAATGTTCTGCAAATAAAGCAGCTTTGGTTCTGTTTAAGCAACTAAAACAACTTGGTTAAGGTTAGGGCTATTGTTTGGGTTAGGGTTAAATAACAAAAATGTTAAATGTGAATTACGGTTGAAACATTGGAAACCCTGGGATCGAACACTGGTTCCCTGGTTCTAAGGCAATGGCTTATGGCCATCCACCACCCCGACCACAACTCCACTACTTTCCACCATGCTATTTCAATAGCAGACTGTCATTATTCACATGACCACTAGAGGACTAGGCATTGATACAAATATCTCAAAATTATTTTGGTTCACAAACATTGCGATTGAACATGATTTTGCAGAAATGCAAAATTCCAAGTTTGTTCTGGCAACTGGGCTGCCTCTCTCTTTCTCTCAATATAGTCTTTCAACAAATAGTGTAAATACACACACACACACACACACACACACACACACACACACACACACACACACACACACACACACACACAAGTAGTTTATTGTCATATGTATAATACAATGTATAATACAATGAAATTCTTTATGCTTTGAGCACCCTCAGCCTTACATACACAAGGACATGGTCACAAAGACCGACAGAAAAAGGGTGTAGACCTACATAACTATGTAGGCTACACGTGATACAGACATGTCTGTACACAGTACGTGTAGACATAACACAGACCACAATACAGTACAGTACAGTAATGGTACACAACAAAGTGACAGTGCGTTGCAGTGTGTGTGAGTCAACTGTTCAGCAGCCTGACTGCCTGAGGGAAAAAGCTGTTACTGAGACGGGTGGTGTGTGATTTGATGCTCCGGTAGCGTTTTTTGGAAGGGAGGAGTGAGAACAGGGTATGAGCGGGGTGGCTGGTGTCTTTGATGATGTTTTTGGCTTTCATTTTACAGCGAGAGTGGTGAAGATGTTATGGAGGTTTGGTAGTTCTGTGCCAATGATTTTAGCTGCTGTCTTCACAGTCCTCTGCAGCAGTCTGCAGTCCTGGGCGGTCAGGTTGCCGTACCACACTGTGATACACCCTGTCAGAACACTTTCTATGGTACAGCGATAGAAATTCACAAGGCCTTTGGTGCTCAAGCCAAATTTCTTAAGGCGCCTCAGAAAGTACAGTCGCTGCTGTGCCTTCCTGCTTCTTCTGAGGATCTGCCTCCAGCTCCACACTGTCTGTCACTACCTGCTTCTTCTGAGGATCTGCCTCCAGCTCCACACTGTCTGTCACTACCTGCTTCTTCTGAGGATCTGCCTCCAGCTCCACAGTGTCTGTCACTACCTGCTTCTTATGAGGATCTGCCTCCAGCTCCACACTGTCTGTCAAGTCTACCTGCTTCTTCTGAGGATCTGCCTCCAGCTCCACACTGTCTGTCAAGTCTACCTGCTTCTTATGAGGATCTGCCTCCAGATCCACACTGTCTGTCACTACCTGCTTCTTCTGAGGATCTGCCTCCAGCTCCACACTGTCTGTCAAGGCATACAGAGTACAAGCTTTACTCGACTCACGCTTTCTGAATAAGTAATCTGTGAGAAGTAACAGCTGTCCAGGATGCATTATTCAAAACAGCAGGATTTGGCCTATGTATTACAATCTTTATACTGATTGTAATATTGCTGCTGTTTGGTAAAAACCTTCTATTTCCAAAATGTTTTTTAAATCTGTCCAGGGACTTCATTCTTATTCTTCCATCATGATTTTTTTTTAGTATAAAACTGGGTTTGAAAAGCTTTAATATATTTCATGAAACATTTCTTAACCCATAGAGCAGCATGGATTCCTTCAATTGGAGTTAAAACATGAAAATCACAACAAAACAAAACAAAAATCACCGGACAGTGTTGAGATGCTAATGTAACTAAACCTGCTTCATTCCACATCTACACGAGCTAATGACGTTCACTGTGCCTTTTACAGTATATAGGCCTGACATTTCAAAAATACTAAATAAAAAAATTATGAAAATGTCGAATAAAATCATTTAATTTGTCTTGCACCACCACACCAGTAAAGCACATCATCTTTACATTACTTACATTGCTTTTACCTAAGTGTACACCCATTTTATTAAATAAATCATCAATTCTGACAAATAAAGTCTTTGGTGTTTGTTTCATGTTGTGCTGCGCTTGTTAAGAAGCATCACATCATCACTTAAAACATGCAAACAAAGACAAATCTGTTCTTGATGTGTGTTTGATTGTGCCACAAAGGCATTGTGCATAATGTGTGTTTGTGTGTCTGTCTACCTGTTTGTGTGTATGAGTGTGTGCGTGTATGTGCGTGCGTGCGTGTGTGTGTGTGTGTGTGTGTGTGTGTGTTCGGGGTGCGGGGGTGCTTCTTTGTGCGCTTGACTTGAGAGACTTCCTCCGACAGGTGTGAAGCTGCAACAGTGTAACCCGCTGTTAGACATACTGGCCCTATTTATAGAGACGGAGGAGGCAGCGAAAGACACGGCGAGGTGTTCTCTGTCTAATCTCCGCCTCTCTGCAGCAGGTGTTAATGAGCCCTGCGGGACTGGCATGCGTGAGCGTGCACAGAGCCAGAAAGAGACATTCTAAAATTACTATTTTTTTCTTTGGAAAGTGTTGAAGTGAATTAAGTGAGAAAAAAAGAAAATATTCAAAACTCTGTGGTGATGATGATGTCGAAACTCGTGAGGTGAGAGTTCACGTCGAAAGCTATGTGCGTCAAACTGCTGATGACGCTCAGAAGCTCAAAACAGGCAGTAAACAGTGGAACTTATCTGGTAAAGGAACTTCACTGGTGTTCCAGCAGTGCCCTCTGGTGGGTGTGTTGCGCCATCCTTTTTCCAATTCCGTGCTCTAGTCTCTTTCCTAATGATATTGGACTTGTGGGAATGCCAGAAGAGCACGTTAAGGTAAGGTTAAGGTACGCTAAGGTATTATCTTTTACCTCAACAAAATTAGAAATGGTCGTAGCACGTTTTTCAAGGACGAAAAGGAAAACCAGACCATAGAATTCACACATCTTCATGTTTCCAAGGTACAGACCTTGGACAGACCTCACACACTGAGGAAGGCCTAGGGCCGAAACATGTATGTGCTGTACTGCTCCTGACTGAGGTAAATTAAATATTGAAAAGGACTTTTTGAGTGCTGGCTTTTCCTTCCTTTTGTCCAATGTACAGACCTCAGGGAAATTGATGGAGGATTTACATGTTGGTACTGTGTGTGTATATCTGGTTTTACGGCCATTTAGATGACGTCAATGCCAATCATCAGTGAGCAAAATGGAGGGGATGTAAGAAACATGGAAAGCAAGATGGCTGAGTGGGTAGCGCTGATAGAAAGGTTGTGACTTGTGATGAGGGCAGAGAGGATGAAAGGAGTCAGAGGAGAGGGAGAACGAGTCTGGCTGATTGGTTTCCATGGTAACTGCTGCTGATGAGGTGTGGGGTCTAAATAAGAGAGCAGGTCCTTCTGGCTTGGTGTAGATCCCTGTCACACATCAAGTATCACAGACTCGTACACAAGGACTGCTGAGCTTTGATCCTATAAGCGAGCACGTCATGCTTGTTCTTCCTGAGGCAGCAGAGGTTTTAACCAAACCCAGACGCCATCTTGCTACCCTGGCTTTTTATTCCATGTAAACGAACCTGCAACGCATTTCAACCAAACCTTGAAGCGCATTGTGTTTTTTGTGCCCCTGTCTATTTCCTTTGAAGATGTACGTAGTTTGTAAACTGGTTTCAGTACACATGTACTTTATACTTTGTTATTAAACGTCTGCTCCTATCTTCCAAGAAGCTATTTTTTTGTCTTGTTTACCATAAAACAAAAGGGAAAGTATTTACCGTATTTTATGGTTTTGGTGGAATGCCACTGTAGAAAAATATTATGTTGTGTAACATTTAAATATATATACATGTATAGGGGAGAGTTTCTAATTGATGGAAATCTCAAAAAATGAAAATGTAAAATTGTCACCATGTGAAGGGTTTTTGCAGATCACGACACATATGTTCTGCTGTCAATTGTGTCAGGCAAGCAGAGGCTGGGCGGGGGGGGTCTACAATGCCAAAATGGGTGTTTCAGTCCTGTCAACAGCATTGCATTGTGTCCCGAATTTTGGTTGGAGCTTGTGTGGGTTTGAATGGGCTTCTTTATGATAATAATGGCAGAACCTGGATGTCATT
Organism: Poromitra crassiceps; assembly: GCF_964638095.1. Classification (NCBI taxonomy): domain Eukaryota; kingdom Metazoa; phylum Chordata; class Actinopteri; order Beryciformes; family Melamphaidae; genus Poromitra; species Poromitra crassiceps. Next base: position 33,158,685 of record NC_139644.1, on the reverse strand, counting down.
TGAAGCACCCAAACCATAACAAATACTAAAGCCATGTCCTATAAACTCCAGTTAAACCTTCTATTTGCTCACCTATACTTCACACTGCCTTTTCAACCCAGATGCCAAGACTGGCAGCTTCACTTTGTTTCCAGTTTCACTCCTGTAACACCTCGTTGCATCAGACATAGCACCTAAAAGCTCACATAACATCACATTTTCACACTTTAACTTTCTAAAGTCTCGGGTAAAAATGAAGACCTCCACTGATCTATAAGTTGTTTCACTGCATCATCCTCATGGTCTTTTGGGATGGGCTGAACATCATGTAACAGCCAAGGAGTAGTGTCATATATCATATCATATCATATCATGTCATGTCATGTCATGTCATGTCACGTCACGTCACGTCACGTCACGTCACGTCACGTCACGTCACGTCACGTCACGTCACGTCACGTCACGTCACGTCACGTCACGTCACGTCACGCCACGCCACGCCACGTCACGTCACGTCACGTCACGCCACGTCACGCCACGTCACGTCACATCACGTCACGTCACGTCACGTCACGTCACGTCACATCATATCATATCATATTTGCAGAAACCCTTCAGAAACCCTGCTGCACATTGTTGGTAATGATGAGCCAAAGAAGGTTGAAAATGAGTTTTGCAGGTACTTGAGATTTTGAGTGATTTGGTTACTTTCATCTCTGTAGTACATCGTGGTGAATAATTATTTTCATAAAACAAAAGGGAAAGTATTGATTTATTTATTTTAGTGGTTTTGGTGGAATGCCACTGTAGAAAATACAACATTGTGGAATGTTTAAAGCCATCTTTCCTCACATTTTACTTTTAGACACATAACAGATTCAAATACTCGTAACTTTTGATCTGAGAAAGCTATCTCAGTCATTCAAAAAGCTATGTATAGGAGTTTCTAATTTATGGAAATGTAAAAAAAAACATAAATGTCAAATTCCCACCATGTGAATAGTTTTTCACACATACTGTATATCATATCAAATATGAAGACATCTTTCAATGTCATATAGCAGATCTAAGAGGAAAACAGCAAAAGAAAGTGAAAGGAAGCTAGACTCTTACACAGGAGCAACAGAGCGAGGAGCCTCTCTGATGTTGCTGTCAGCTCAATAATAGGATCAGTAATGAGATCAGCTCTAAACCTGGTTCATACTGTGACTCAGTGCCCTGCTTTACACCTGGCATTCACATGGCTCTCCTCTCCAGACTGGATCTAGATACAGTCTGATTCAGCAGGACCATCTCCACCTGCCATTCAAATGCATGGGGCCACACGGAATTGGATTGGATTGCTTTTCTCCTTGCAAAAATGCAGATTAGCAAGCACTCGGGAACTTGAGATACAGTAGAAGGGTCTATACACTACTAAAAGCAAAGTAAAATAAAGAGCTATCTGCTATAGTCAACAGTTGAGGAGAGGGATGCCTATACAGTAGTGGAATCATGAATCATGATTTCTGCTATCTCAGTTGTATGTGAATTGGAAACATGCATTCACACTTCGTTAATCAGCACCATGGAGGATAGCAACTCGCCAACTCCACTGCACAGCTCAACCGCACCTCCCCCACCAAAGTTAGTGCAATTTACATTCAAATTAATGGAATTGGCTGACTCCTCTTAATATTTTGCGTCTCCCGTGCCATTTGTATAATCACACATGGTTTAAATCACTTACTTCTCATTAATAATCTCAATTAGTTGATTTTTTTTTTACGTTGCAATGTATGCAGTCACATTCAAATGTTAGCTACTCTCATTGGCTGCCATGTGAATGCTGAAGAAAGCCTCTTCCACTGCCCTCCATTACAGGCAACAGCTGCTGACCTCTTTTCCACAGCCTTAAATGCTAGCTAGGGTCTTCCATCTCAACTCACATCCACACAGATACAATCTCTCTGTGTCTCTCTCTCACACACTCTCTCTCTCTCACATACACATACACACACACACACAGACACAGACACAGACACACGCACGCACGCACGCACGCACGCATGCACGCGCACACGCACGCGCACACACACACACACACACACACACAGACACACAGACACACAGACACACACGCATGGACACGCACGCACGCACACGCACACACATACACACACACACACAGACACAGACACACAGACACACACGCACGCACACGCACACACACACACACACACACACACACACACACACACACACACACACACACACACACACACACACTCACAGAGGCATAGATGTATAGTTACAGAGGGAATTGGCTGAGAGCTGAGATGTGATGTGTGGGAGGCATATGGCAGAGTGGCCTAATGCACAGCTTTTACACTGTATTATAACCAAAGGGAGCAGGGTTTCACAGCACGGCTCACAGGGGCGGGGCAGGTTATTCTAAGTCTTGTATCTGAGTGCCTCCTTTGAGTATACTGCATATGCAGACATTTAAGAAGGTGGGCAGTCAGAGTCTTGAGCATAATTTTTCTCCATGACAGTCATGAACCGCACTGAGCCTATAGCTACAATTATAACTTAAGCGGTTAAGATGAACTCTTGAAATTAAACTTGTTGCTATTATAGGACTCTGATCAGTAGCATTAAAGTATGTTTTTTTTTTATTACAGCTTGATTAAGAACGTGAGCTAAATCATAAAGATCATAATGAAGAAAGTATCAAAAAGTAAAATAGTTTACTTTGCAAATTGATTGTCAGTACGAAAGTAAATGCAATCCTGCTGAATCCAATATGATGTAACATCTGCATCACATCATAAAGCACTTGCAATGCAATGATGTCGCTCAAACAGATCCTCAAGCTGCGTTCACACTGACCTATTAAAGTTTTTCGCTGGCATTGAGTTTACATACAAAGTCAATGCAAATGAGCGATTGAGCGTATATATTCGCCTGGGAGAAAAATCGCTGGGCGTCCGAGCGACAGAGACAGAGCGATAGGGAAAAAATTTGCTCGTCGCCAGAGATGAAATATCCCAACTCGAGTGAAATTACGCTGGCATCAGTCGCTCGCTGTTCAACGCTTATTGGCTGCCGTGTGAGAGTGAGTCAAGGATCACACTGGCTTGGAACAAACCGCTGGTTTATTGTGTGGCAACAAACCGCATTGACAGCTCATTGACAGGCTGACAGTTGACATGATGTGAAGTCTGTACTACCGGTATAGAGCTCGCATTAGGAGCACGCTGATAGGCTTAGTTTGTAAACAACTACGGTGGCTCGTAGTGGACAAATATCATGACATTGCGTAACGTTATAGCCCCCAGATGTCTGTCAATTATTGTGCCTATTGATGAGCGACAGAGCGACAGAGCGATTCCAAATGGTTCAGTTGAGCGACAGAGAGAAAAATAAATATCTCGGTGTGAACACAGCTTTATAGGAATCTGTAGCAGAACACGGCACAGAATGCATGGAGCTTTCCAGATGAGAAGATGTGGGTCTGCTCATCTGAAGAAAATGAGCTTCTGGGCTACTTGGTTTGTCTCATCAGATTAGAGGCAGTCTAACTACGCACCAGGTTATGCCTTTCCCCACTTTAAGTTTGAAGCCTCAGCTGGCCTGTGGTGCTGGAAGGTGGGGGCAGAGATGTGTGGTGCTGGAAGGTGGGGGCAGAGATGTGTGTGTGCTGGAAGGTGGGGGCAGAGATGTGTGTGTGCTGGAAGGTGGGGGCAGAGATGTGTGTTTTGTGGAAGGTGGGGGCAGAGATGTGTGGTGGTGGAAGGTGGGGGCAGAGATGTGTGGTGGTGGAAGGTGGGGGCAGAGATGTGTGTGTGCTGGAAGGTGGGGGCAGAGATGTGTGGTGCTGGAAGGTGGGGGCAGAGATGTGTGGTGGTGGAAGGTGGGGGCAGAGATGTGTGGTGCTGGAAGGTGGGGGCAGAGATGTGTGGTAGTGGAAGGTGGGGGCAGAGATGTGTGGTGCTGGAAGGTGGGGGCAGAGATGTGTGGTGGTGGAAGGTGGGGGCAGAGATGTGTGTTTTGTGGAAGGTGGGGGCAGAGATGTGTGTTTTGTGGAAGGTGGGGGCAGAGATGTGTGGTGGAAGGTGGGGGCAGAGATGTGTGTTTTGTGGAAGGTGGGGGCAGAGATGTGTGGTGGTGGAAGGTGGGGGCAGAGATGTGTGGTGGAAGGTGGGGGCAGAGATGTGTGTTTTGTGGAAGGTGGGGGCAGAGATGTGTGGTGGTGGAAGGTGAGGGCAGAGATGTGTGGTGGTGGAAGGTGGGGGCAGAGATGTGTGTTTTGTGGAAGGTGGGGGCAGAGATGTGTGGTGCTGGAAGGTGGGGGCAGAGATGTGTGGTGGTGGAAGGTGGGGGCAGAGATGTGTGGTGGAAGGTGGGGGCAGAGATGTGTGTTTTGTGGAAGGTGGGGGCAGAGATGTGTGGTGGTGGAAGGTGGGGGCAGAGATGTGTGGTGGTGGAAGGTGGGGGCAGAGATGTGTGGTGCTGGAAGGTGGGGGCAGAGATGTGTGGTGGTGGAAGGTGGGGGCAGAGATGTGTGGTGGAAGGTGGGGGCAGAGATGTGTGTTTTGTGGAAGGTGGGGGCAGAGATGTGTGGTGCTGGAAGGTGGGGGCAGAGATGTGTGGTGGTGGAAGGTGGGGGCAGAGATGTGTGGTGGAAGGTGGGGGCAGAGATGTGTGTTTTGTGGAAGGTGGGGGCAGAGATGTGTGGTGGTGGAAGGTGGGGGCAGAGATGTGTGGTGGTGGAAGGTGGGGGCAGAGATGTGTGGTGGTGGAAGGTGGGGGCAGAGATGTGTGGTGGTGGTGGAAGGTGGGGGCAGAGATGTGTGGTGGTGGAAGGTGGGGGCAGAGATGTGTGTTTTGTGGAAGGTGGGGGCAGAGATGTGTGGTGGTGGAAGGTGGGGGCAGAGATGTGTGGTGGTGGAAGGTGGGGGCAGAGATGTGTGACACAGAGCAGGGATGTCAGCGATGGAGAAAGCATGTTTGCTGAGCTGTTCCAAACTCTGCTGCTCATAATGAAATATTTACCGCTGAGGCTGCCATGGTAAACATGTGTGGGATAGCAAAGTGCATCAAGCCAGGGGTTAGATAAGAGGTTAGGGAGGGAGGATACGTGTGTGTGTGTGTGTGTGTGTGTGTGTGTGTGTGTGTGTGTGTGTGTGTGTGTGTGTGTGTGTGTGTGTCGAGACACAGAGGTTTTCTTCGCTGACAGGACAGGCAATTGCAGAGGTGAAGCAGGAGTCACAGTGAACAGACCCTTTTCACAGCAGCCATTTTGAGGTTTGAAAGCAGGGTCAAATCAGGTGTAATCAATAACATTAATGAGGGCCCTGGCACTGGAACACCTAAATGGAATGGAACCATCATTAATGTTATTGGTTACACCTGGGAAATAGCCAATCAATGATGAAGATACGGACAGGGTTTGTGAGCCGCTGTCAATAACCTCTTCCAAGATCTTTCCACCTTGCACTAAGTGTATTAGCAGAATACCCCTCCCTGTGTGACTGGCCATTTAGTCAGGCTTTGCTCACAGAGTTGGTATGCAGCCTCTCCTCTCTCTCCCCAGAGGGGTTTCATAGTCCACTTCCCTGGCTGATTCCAACTCAACTCAGCTATGCTCCTCCACTCAGGTGTATTCTTAGCCTGGTAAACCATCTGGTCACGTGAACTCACATTTGTGTTTCGTTCTGCGAGACTGTCTGGCCTCTGCCCCCCGGGGCGGGCTATTTCAGATTCCACAAGGTGCACGGGCCAATCAGGGACCTGCCCCATAGTTGACATCGTAGCCGGCCAATCAGGAACACCGCTGTCAAAACAGTAATGGCTGCCTCCGTGCCTCTCCGGCTCGAGCAGTAACATCAATGTTCGTCAAGTTAAACACCATAAATGCAGTTATCGCAGAAATAGACCCAAAACAATTAAGCAAGATCAGGAGTATGCAACAGTTTGCAACAGAAAAGACGTTTTCGCCGTTCTTCCGAGTGGATTTGAATTGACGACACTGATTGGCTGAAGGACTGGATACTTCCACACACTGAAATGACTGTGCACAGCTCAGAGTCCAGACAGATTCAAAGAACTAAACAGAATGTGAGTTCACGGATCCAGATGGTTTTAACCAGGCTAGTGTATTCCATCAGTAGCTAACAAATGGAGCTCTCCATGGTGCTGAACCTGTCTTCACTCATTTTGGCCACTAATTAGCCATTTTTGCCAATTTAGTCAGCCCTAATTACATAATTCAAAAAGGTCAGGTCAACCATAGGTGTGCTCCTTACACTTCCTGAAAGATTCAGTGCAATCGCCTGTGAAATGGCTGTGCCCGAACACAATTTCTGCTCACTCACACACACACACACACACACACACACACACACACACACACACACACACACACACACACACACACACACACACACACACACACACACACACACACACACACACACACATGCAGACTTCCCATTCTTATTATAGGATGAAAGATAAATAGGTGAGTCAAATCAATAATAATTGACTCACTATTATTTTACCCACCAATAGGACTGGGGTAACTGATGAGCTGTTATTTTCTGCTTACTGTAGCCTACATGTATTTCTATGGATGGCGCTATGGTAAATGATAGAACGTAGGAATATGATCCTCTCCAACTACAGCATTTCATCCAATCGGGGTTAATCAATACATTTGCCCATTCATCTTTCACCCAATCAGAGCTGAAGGATCCGCTCACTCACCTCCACAAACAGGAAGCAGGGGACGATGGAGCTGCTGCTCTTCACGCCCGGCTTCTCCTCCGCTGCCATCCCTCGTTCCTTCTGTCTCTCCTGCCCTGCTCTGACCAGCTCTCTGTCTGCTCACACCTGAGGGAGGGGAGGGGAGGGAGGGAGAGAGGGGGGGAGAGGGAGAGGAAGAGAGGGAGGGAGAGAGGGGGAGAGAGCGAGGGAGGAGTATGGGGTTAGTCTGAGGCCGCCGGCCATCTCCAGGTCAAGTCCACAGTGTGAGATTAAGTGGAATCCAATCAGTGCAAATGAGCTCTGGCTTCTTCTCTTGATGTCTTGTCTTTCCTTCTGCACGATCACCCCCCCCCCCCCCCGCTTTTTTCCTCCCTTCATTTTATTCTCTACTATATTCCTGCAATGGACTTTTCATCGTTTATTTCAATGCTACATCCATGAATATTTAATTTGTGCACTAAACGTGACCTCATTAGCTTCACACTGTGGGCTTTATACACTCTACAATTTACTGTTGTACTCATTTCAATCACTTGAGTTGTTTGCATCAATGTGCCTCAGAAACGGCAAAACATATTTCAAGTTCTGCAAAACTGTGTCACAGTCTGCCTCTCTGCTCTGCATTTTATTTGATGTAACTGTTGCATAGTAGGCTCCATACATCCATCCAGGCCACGTAATACTTAACAACACAATATACTTACTGTAATAACATGGCTTAATGATGCATAGTACAAAAAATAAAAGCAGTCAATTATATTGCAGGTCAATGGAGTTCAGCTGCAACACAACTCATTTGGTGAGATCCATACTTGCTACTTCCTACCTCAAGTGGCACAAGTGGTACAAGATTGGACTACAAGGGGCAAGAGGCAACATTCCTCACAGTAACTGCCAGCGGTAAGTATAGTGTGCCCCCTGTTGGCACACCTGGCAAACAAGCCCACATCCAGAGCACATTTATCATCACCTCTCAGAGCAGAGAGTGCTGAGCTACACTCACCTCTGCCTTTCACATATTATAAATGAGACGACTGCTCTTGTGTTTTCAGAGGCCGACAGCAACAATGGGGCATGTCCACATATTTATTGTGTACTGTAAATCACTGATCAAGAGAAGAGAAGAGGAGAGGAGAGGAGAGGAGAGGAGAGGAGAGGAGAGGAGAGGAGAGAAGAGAAGAGAAGAGAAGAGGAGAGGAGAGAAGAGGAGAGGAGAGGAGAGGAGAGAAGGGGAGAGGAGAGGAGAGGAGAGGAGAGGAGAGGAGAGGAGAGGAGAGGAGAGGAGAGGAGAGGAGAGGAGAGGAGAGGAGAGGAGACTTTTTCGTTCCCCCCAGGAATGAGTGTTATGTGCTGGAGAGCTTTCTCTCTCCTAATTCCTTCTTCGCTGGTGAAGAATAGGCCCGAGGGATGAATACGGCATGAAGCCAAGCTCTTAGTAGTGCTCAGAAAAACACAATGTGCCAACCAGCACTGCTTTCATAGAGGCTTGTGTTGTGTTGTGTTGTGTTGTGTGTGTGTGTGTGTGTGTGTGTGTGTGTGTGTGTGTGTGTGTGTGTGTGTGTGCTTTTAGAGAGGGTTGTGTGTGAGTTCATGTGCACAATTGTGTGTCTGTGTGTGTGCGCTAAGAAACCAGCCCATGGCACCCCCCCCCCCCCGTTCCTTGTCCCCTCCCCCCACCACCACACATATCCCCCTAGTCTTGAATCCCCACTCTCTAGTCTACCACTTTCTAGTGCCGAATCCCCACTCTCTAGTCTACCACCTTCTAGTGCCGAATCCCCACTCTCTAGTCAACCACCTTCTAGTGCCGAATCCCCACTCTCTAGTCAACCACCTTCTAGTCCTGAATCCCCACTCTCTAGTCAACCACCTTCTAGTCCTGAATCCCCACTCTCTAGTCTACCACCTTCTAGTCCTGAATCCCCACTCTCTAGTCAACCACCTTCTAGTCCTGAATCCCCACTCTCTAGTCTACCACTTTCTAGTGCCGAATCCCCACTCTCTAGTCTACCACCTTCTAGTCCTGAATCCCCACTCTAGTCTACCACCTTCTAGTCCTGAATCCCCACTCTCCAGTCTACCACCTTCTAGTGCCGAATCCTCACTCTCTAGTCTACCACCTTCTAGTGCCGAATCCCCACTCTCTAGTCAACCACCTTCTAGTCCTGAATCCCCACTCTCTAGTCAACCACCTTCTAGTCCTGAATCCCCACTCTCTAGTCTACCACCTTCTAGTGCCAAATCCCCTCTCTAGTCTACCACCTTCTAGTCCTGAATCTCCACTCTCTAGTCTACCACCTTCTAGTCCTGAATCCCCACTCTCTAGTCTACCACCTTCTAGTCCTGAATCCCCACTCTCTAGTCTACCACCTTCTAGTCCTGAATCCCCACTCTCTAGTCTACCACCTTCTAGTCCTGCATCCCCACTCTCTAGTCTACCACCTTCTAGTCCTGAATCCCCACTCTCTAGTGAACCACCTTCTAGTCCTGAATCCCCACTCTCTAGTCTACCACCTTCTAGTCCTGAATCCCCACTCTCTAGTGAACCACCTTCTAGTCCTGAATCCCCACTCTCTAGTCTACCATCTTCTTTGAATTTTAAAACTCACATCAGCAACATTACCAAGACAGTTTTTAATCATGTAAGAAAGCTTTCCTTAGAAGATGCTAAGAAACTGACTCATGCATTTGTATTTTCACAGTTAGACGACTGCAACACACTTCATACAGACTACTGCAACACACTTCATACAGACTACTGCAGCACACCTTATACAGACTACTTGTTAGGAAGTTTGTGTGAAGTTTGCTGGATCTTAGGTAAGAGCTCACGGGCAGTGATCGATTAGAACCACAGAGATGTCTTTCAGGAATTTATTTGGGATATCGGGCAGAAGCAATATACAGAGTAGCTAGCAGATAGATAGCTTACAGATCGCAGAAAGGGAACATAAGATATCATAACAGAACAACACCTTTATACCCCCCACATTCGAGGTATTCTTCGTAGGTTTCGCCGAGGGCCCTTAGCGCTGTCCTTACGGCCCTTAGGGCTGTCTCTTGCTGTGCCCTAGTCATGTGTTCGCACTCAGCCCTTGACTCAGCTACCTGAGCAGGGAGTCGGTTTTCCTGCTGGCGGCGGGTGAGCTCCCCCGGTCGGAGCGTCTGGGAGTGTAGGGGGGCCGGCCCCTGACTACTCGTGTATCCAGACATTTCAGACTGCTGGAGAAGGGATTGCTCCTCTGGTTGGTGGGGTGCTGGATCCAGAGCGATTAGTAGCTCATCTGACTCCTGTGCCATCTCGGAGCGTCGTAAGTCCTCGGATCCGCTCGAAGGACCAGTTTGTTAGGAAGTTTGTGTGAAGTTTGCTGGATCTTAGGTAAGAGCTCACGGGCAGTGATCGATTAGAACCACAGAGATGTCTTTCAGGCAATTTATTGGCGATATCAGGCAGAAGCAACATACAGAGTAGCTAGCAGATAGATAGCTTGCAGAGACAGAGAACCTTGTGTATGATGTGCAGAGAGAGAACAAGACCTAATTAAACATGATAGAACAACACTTTTATAACTCCCACATTCGAGGTATGACATCATTGGTGATGTCACAACGTCCCGGAAGGTATGACATCATTGATGACCTCACAAAGTCACGTCTGACATCACACAGTCTGGAGCCAGCCTAGACCGTCTGACATCACCGATGACCTCACAGGGGAAACTCTGACATCCCCGATGACCTCACAAGGTGAACTCTGACATCATCATCGATGATGTCACGGCGGTGACATCATCATTGCGTCGTGGGCTCCTTGGTTCGTGGGCGTCAATTGCCCCAGGAACAAGCCTGATGGTGGGCCATTATGGAGCATTTTCTACACTACTGCAACACACTTCATACAGACTACTGCAACACACTTCATACAGACTACTGCAACACACTTCATACAGACTACTGCAACACACTTCATACAGACTACTGCAACACACTTCATACAGACTACTGCAACACACTGCATACAGACTACTGCAACACACTTCATCCAGACTACTGCAACACACTTCATACAGACTACTGCAACACACTTCATACAGACTACTGCAACACACTGCATACAGACTACTGCAACACACTTTATACAGACTACTGCAACACACTTTATACAAACTACTGCAACACACTTTATACAGACTACTGCAACACACTTTGTACAAACTACTGCAACACACTTTATACAGACTACTGCAACACACTTCATACAGACTACTACAACACACGTTATACAAACTACTGCAACACACTTCATACAGACTACTGCAACACACGTTATACAGACTACTGCAACACACTTCATACAGACTACTGCAACACACTTAATACAGACTACTGCGACACACTTCATACAGACTACTGCAACACACTTCATACAGACTACTACAACACACGTTATACAAACTACTGCAACACACTTCATACAGACTACTGCAACACACTTTATACAGACTACTGCAACACACTTCATACAGACTACTGCAACACACTTAATACAGACTACTGCAACACACTTTATACAGACTACTGCAACACACTTCATACAGACTACTGCAACACACTTCATACAGACTACTGCAACACACTTTATACAAACTACTGCAACACACTTTATACAGACTACTGCAACACAATTCATACAGACTACTGCAACACACTTTATACAGACTACTGCAACACACTTCATACAGACTACTGCAACACACTTCATACAGACTACGGCAACACACTTCATACAGACTACTGCAACACACTTTATACAAACTACTGCAACACACTTTATACAGACTACTGCAACAGAATTCATACAGACTACTGCAACACACTTCATACAGACTACTGCAACACACTTTATACAGACTACTGCAACACACTTCATACAGACTACTGCAACACACTTCATACAGACTACTGCAACACACTTAATACAGACTACTGCAACACACTTCATACAGACTACTGCAACACACTTCATACAGACTACTACAACACACTTTATACAGACTACTGCAACAGAATTCATACAGACTACTGCAACACACTTAATACAGACTACTGCAACACACTTCATACAGACTACCAAAAAAAAACAATGATCGGCTGCAGCTTGTCCAAAACTCAGCAGCAAGAATTTTAACCAAAACCAGGAAAAGTGATCATATAATATAATACTATTAGCATCCCTGCACCTGGCTACCTGTAACATTGATGATATATTTTAAAATGTGTTTATTTGTTTTTAAATCATTAAATGGTTTAGCACCTTCATATCTTTCAGACTGCCTGTCAGAGTATATTCCAAACCGCTCACTCAGATCACAGAATGCTGGACTGCTAAATGTGCCAAAAACAATCAGCAAGAAGCATGCTGATGCAGCTTTGCTCTTGTTTTCATGTGTCCTGACTTTTCCCTCTTCTGACCGCGGTGGGGCCTGCTGGCCCAGCGCCGTGGGAAAAACGCCGTCATGCTGTCAGGGTGCACAAGCAGAAGCCTCAGGTAAACCAACAGTGTTACATTGTGTCTCATTGGCTCAGCAGGAGACACAGAGCGTCTCTCCCACAGTGTATAGGCCTGCGACTAAAGGTCCTTACACACCGAGCACGTTTTTTTCGTGCGATTAATTCGCACGTCAATAATATTTTCCGAACCTATATCAGTCAATGCAACCGTGCATACCAACGGCGAAGTTTCGCGGAGCGTTATTGCGGTGTTTATTTTTTCGAACCACGGTCGATTTTTCAGAAATTCGCTTCCGACGTGTACACATCTGTGGCTGTGATTGACAGGTGGCTCAAAACTCGCATCGCAATTTCGTGCCGTATATTTGCATCGCTCTTGATGTGTAAGGACCTTGAGGAGTGCATGGGGTGGCAAGGTTTGTGGCAGATTCCCCCTGAACCATGAATTCCTTTCTAAAAGGCAGGAGGTAACACAGGTGCAAGCAGAACATTACTGAGGGTTTCCAACTTCCAATCCATTTGGTGATCCAGTGACCCGGGCCCTGCGTACTGTTTTGCTTGTACCATGTGTTACTTCCTGCATTTTAGACACAAAATGGATGCTTTGGGTGGGAAGGCTAATTCCTCGACCACGCTGCATTTTGTGAGAAACAGCTTTGGATGAGTAATAGATGAAGTGGGACAGCCAGTCAGGGAGGATTTCACCAGAGACAGTATTAGGAGGAAGGCGGAGGGAAGATGAAGGGGAATAATAAAGCTGGCCACGCTCCCCGAGGGCATGTTCGCACTTCTGGGCCGTCACACACACAATTTTGCAGAAAGTTGCGAAGAAAATTCTGTCATAATTTCTGTGCGGGAGCTTTGTCGGAGTGCTGATTTGGGTGACGACTTTGCCATCTAATTAGTCTGAGATAAATGCTTGTTTGTCCACAGCTCAGTAGTATACAGTATGCAAATACATGCAAATACATACAAATAGCTGCAGCAAGAGGTTAAAGGGACAGTTCACACAAAAATGACAATTCTGTCATCATCTACTCAGTACTCACCCTCATGCCAGTTGAAACACGGGTGAAGTTAACTGCACTTTTAACTCGTTTAAACTCGACGAATGTTGATGTTACTGCTCGAGCCGGAGAGCCATGGAGGCAGCCATTACTGTTTTGCCCAACACAGTCTCACAGATTGTAAAATAGCAATGTTTTGGACCAACGTTGCTATGTTACAATTTCGGCTCCAAAATTGTAAAATGGTAACGTTCTGAGATTTTAGGGTTAGGCTTAGGGGAGGGGGAGGGGTTAGAAACGGAAAATCTCCGTAAACCACGCCCAACCCTGTAGAAACGTACGTTACCATTTTACAATTTCGGAGCCGAAATTGTAACATAGCAACGTTGCTCCAAAAACGTTGCTATTTAAAAAAAAAAATTGAGATCGGGTTGGTTTTGCCAGTGGCTGATTGGCTGATTACGATGTCAACTACAAGGCAGGTCTCTGATTGGAACGTACACTTTGTAGTTTCTGAATACGCCCGACCCGGGCTGGTGGCCAGATGGAACCGCAGAACGAAACAGAATGTGAGTTCACAGATCGGGATGGTTTTAACCAGGCTACTGAAGTCAATGGTGACTGTTTTTTTCTCCCTGTGTGTTATATGGACAAACCTCAACTCTGTTTTAACTGGCATGAGTGTGGGTAGATGATGACAGCATTTTCATTTTTGGGTGAACTGTTCCTTTAAGACAAACCACAATAGGTCAGTAATGTTAAGGAGAAATGTGTAAGTTACTACTTGGTTGTGTGTGTGTGTGTGTGTGTGTGTGTGTGTGTGTGTGTGTGTGTGTGTGTGTGTGTGTGTGTGTGTGTGTGTGTGTGTGTGTGTGTGTGTGTGTGTGTGTGTGTGTGTGTGTGTTTGATAGTATGCTGTGTGAGTCCAGCTGGTTTTGATCTGATTACAGGGGGCCAAGTGAAAAGAGGCCTAATCTAATAGTCCATCCATCCATCAGGGAGAACCAAGCCAACCTGTCAACACTGAGACACTCTCTCCATTCATAGAAAGAGAGAGAGAGAGGGAGACAGAGAGAGAGAGAGAGAGAGAAAGAGAGAGAATGAGAGAGAGAGAAAGACAGAGGAACGATGGGGGGGCAACACCTGCCAACACTTCCAATTTGGAAGCCTTTCTCCCGCTGTGTTCCTGAATAGTAATTTATCCTGTCTTTTAGAGGCTGCAGTGGGCTGAGTTTTAAAGCCACAGAGAAGTTTCTGTTATCATATGAAACTCGATGACTTAAGGCAGGCATGTCCAAAGTCTAGCCCGGGGGCCAATTGCGGCCCGCGGACCAAGTTTAAGTGGCCCCCGGCTTATCTCTCAAAATGTACTATATGTGGCCCTCCACACAGTATTGGTTAATCAAGCAAGTTCACCTTGTGTGTTTTCCCCCGTTCACCTAACGATGACAGCACTATCATACAGTTTGTAGACAAACACCTATGAACAATGCAGGCGGAACTAATGTTTTCAGATAGTTTCAGGTAAACAAAATCCTTAAAGTACAATTGTATTGTAGGTTTTGTTTTGCTTTGTTTTTTAATAACCCATATGACGCGAGAAGCAGCTGGCCCTCTGGTATCTTCACATGATCTAATCTGGCCCCCATTCAAAAAAGTTTGGACACCCCTGATCTAAGGCAGCCATTGGGCCCAACCATGTCATGCTAGCTTGTGGGGAAGTGGGATAAATAATGCTCTAAGGGGGCGAGTGGACAAACGGGTAACACTTTACTTCAGGCTGCAGTACGATGACTGACATGATGACACTGTCATAACCATGACATGACACCTGTCTTGAACATGAAGGAGGCGACAGTGTAGACAGTGTAATTGCAGTTAACGACATCTTATTAAATGTTCAAATTGTACCACTGTAGTAGCCTGATATTCAGCCAATCAGCGGCCGTGATTGGATTTTCAACCGGAGAAAAGGCGTTTGCTCATGGCGATTCCAGACCGAGAAGAGCCCATTCACAACTGTGGAGTGGGCGTGGCTTCGAAGGTCTGGAGCCAGGCTACCACTGTAGCTGAAGTCAATGAAAATATTAATGACACCGTTATAACCTCATTTGACAGGGAAATTGCACTTAATGCCTGCTACTGTATGTCATGTTTATGAGAGGTTACTGTATGTTGTCTTGGTTATGTCAAGTTGTCATAACAAAGACATTGACAGGTTATGTTGTCTTGGTTATGTCAAGTTGTCATAACAAAGACATTGACAGGTTATGTTGTCTTGGTTATGTCAAGTTGTCATAACAAAGACATTGACAGGTTATGTTGTCTTGGTTATGTCAAGTTGTCATAACAAAGACATTAACAGGTTATGTTGTCTTGGTTATGTCAAGTTGTCATAACAAAGACATTGACAGGTTATGTTGTCTTGGTTATGTCAAGTTGTCATAATAAAGACATTGACAGGTTATGTTGTCTTGGTTATGTCAAGTTGTCATAACAAAGACATTGACAGGTTATGTTGTCTTGGTTATGTCAAGTTGTCATAACAAAGACATTAACAGGTTATGTTGTCTTGGTTATGTCAAGTTGTCATAACAAAGACATTGACAGGTTATGTTGTCTTGGTTATGTCAGGTTGTCATAACAAAGATATTGACAGGTTATGTTGCCTTGGTTATGTCAAGTTGTCATAACAAAGACATTGACAGGTTATGTTGTCTTGGTTATGTCAAGTTGTCATAACAAAGACATTGACAGGTTATGTTGTCTTGGTTATGTCAAGTTGTCATAACAAAGACATTGACAGGTTATGTTGTCTTGGTTATGTCAAGTTGTCATAACAAAGACATTGACAGGTTATGTTGTCTTGGTTAATGTCAAGTTGTCATAACAAAGACATTGACAGGTTATGTTGTCTTGGTTATGTCAAGTTGTCATAACAAAGACATTGACAGTTTATGTTGTCTTGGTTATGTCAAGTTGTCATAACAAAGACATTGACAGGTTATGTTGTCTTGGTTATGTCAAGTTGTCATAACAAAGACATTGACAGGTTATGTTGCCTTGGTTAATGTCAAGTTGTCATAATGAAGACATCTCAAACAATGTCAACTTGGCATTAACAATTTACCGAAAAACGCTTAATGACAAGAGTCATTCATTCATAACGCCTCCTTGATGTTCATGACAGGTGTCATGGTTCAGTGGCATGGTCGTCATACTGCACCCTCAAGTAAAGTGTTACCGAAGAAACATTTTCAAAGGGTTTCCCGTGAACTCTCACCTCAAGATATCTGAATGGAAATGGGTTCTATGGGTACCCACAATTCTCCCTCTCTCCCTCTTGGGGGCAGGGTGGTGATAAATATTCCTATATCATAAAAGGGGAGCCTGAGAGAAAAAGTTTGGGAACCACTGGATTAGAGAGCGGGAAACAGAAAGACAATTAATTTAGACAGAATGAAAACACCGGAGAATTTAAATCAAAATGGTGGAGGAGCAGAGGGAGCTGCAGATGAGAAAGTCCCACACACACGCACGTACGCACGCACGCACGCACGCACGCACGCACACACACACACACACACACACACACACACACACACACACACACACACACACACACACACACACACACACACACACACACACACACACACACACACACACACACACACACACACACACACACACAGACTGGGTAGAGCTTGATGTTGAATGAATAAATTCCCTGGTGGTACGAGACTCCAGTCAGGGGCTAGAGACCCAGGCAGCCATATGCTCTGCCTCTGCAGTCCACTACACTGCTCCAGGACACAAACACGTCACACACACGCGCGCACGTGCACACACACACGCACGCACACATGCACGAACACACACGCGCGCACACACACACACACACACACACACACACACACACACACACACATGCTAATTGGACACAACAATCTGGATCATGCATGCTATTCATGCATGCAGTTATTTCTGCCTTCCACACAAAGCTCCTGCAGCATCTTCAGATGTTCAGCATCCTTGTCTCTATGTATAGGTCCCATTCTTACAGTAGTAACATGTCTCTATGTATAGATCTCCATTCTTACAGTAGTAACATGTCTCTATGTATAGATCCACATTCTTACAGTAGTAACATGTCTCTATGTATAGATCCCATTCTTACAGTAGTAACATGTCTCTATGTATAGATCCATTCTTACAGTAGTAACATGTCTCTATGTATAGATCCCATTCTTACAGTAGTAACATGTCTCTATGTATAGATCCATTCTTACAGTAGTAACATGTCTCTATGTATAGATCCCATTCTTACAGTAGTAACATGTCTCTATGTATAGATCCACATTCTTACAGTAGTAACATGTCTCTATGTATAGATCCACATTCTTACAGTAGTAACATGTCTCTATGTATAGATCCACATTCTTACAGTAGTAACATGTCTCTATGTATAGATCCATTCTTACAGTAGTAACATGTCTCTATGTATAGATCCACATTCTTACAGTAGTAACATGTCTCTATGTATAGATCCATTCTTACAGTAGTAACATGTCTCTATGTATAGATCCACATTCTTACAGTAGTAACATGTCTCTATGTATAGATCCATTCTTACAGTAGTAACATGTCTCTATGTATAGATCCCATTCTTACAGTAGTAACATGTCTCTATGTATAGATCCATTCTTACAGTAGTAACATGTCTCTATGTATAGATCCATTCTTACAGTAGTAACATGTCTCTATGTATAGATCCCATTCTTACAGTAGTAACATGTCTCTATGTATAGATCCACATTCTTACAGTAGTAACATGTCTCTATGTATAGATCCACATTCTTACAGTAGTAACATGTCTCTATGTATAGATCCATTCTTACAGTAGTAACATGTCTCTATGTATAGATCCATTCTTACAGTAGTAACATGTCTCTATGTATAGATCCACATTCTTACAGTAGTAACATGTCTCTATGTATAGATCCATTCTTACAGTAGTAACATGTCTCTATGTATAGATCCCATTCTTACAGTAGTAACATGTCTCTATGTATAGATCCACATTCTTACAGTAGTAACATGTCTCTATGTATAGATCCACATTCTTACAGTAGTAACATGTCTCTATGTATAGATCCACATTCTTACAGTAGTAACATGTCTCTATGTATAGATCCACATTCTTACAGTAGTAACATGTCTCTATGTATAGATCCACATTCTTACAGTAGTAACATGTCTCTATGTATAGATCCACATTCTTACAGTAGTAACATGTCTCTATGTATAGATCCCCATTCTTACAGTAGTAACATGTCTCTATGTATAGATCCCATTCTTACAGTAACATGTCTCTATGTATAGATCCCATTCTTACAGTAGTAACATGTCTCTATGTATACAGTAGATCCACATTGTTACAGAAGTAACATGTCTCTATGTATTCACCTTATTCTTTGCCCACACATGGACGCTTCCGCATTACGTCATTTCGTAATAGTATTTCCGTTTTGACTTGCCAAAAACCCCGCAGGCAAAATGGCCGCGCACACTCTCCTCCTAAAGTGGCAAAATTACTCCCCCATAAACTAACATATCTTGGCCAATACGTATGTAACATACAAAATAAAACAACCCGTAATATCTTAATTTTAAGTAGAATGCAGAGGACATGTAACTGTTTAGTTAAACTTGCATTCCAGGAATATTGTGCTCTAAAGATGACGTTAGTGGAGTCGAGGCTGTTTCGTCCTGAAACCCACATAGGTTGCGCCAGCCGTAACCTATGTGCGATTCGAAATAACGCATCCGAGAGAAACGTTATGAATATAGCCACGTTATAAACAACAAACTAACGCTGGTGATCCGTATGGAAACAGTGTTACTCGAAATGGTTAAAAGTTATATCAATTTGGTCATTCAGTGGCATTTTACTGCCATATAACATAACTAACTAGCGGCTAATATTAGCCACAGAAGGCAACTAGCGCTGAACCGGAAGAACAAATACGTTTGCGTTGAACACGGAAGAGAGAAAAAGTGGGCGTGGTGAATAAGGTGAATAGATCCACATTCTTACAGTAGTAACATGTCTCTATGTATAGATCCACATTCTTACAGTAGTAACATGTCTCTATGTATAGATCCCATTCTTACAGTAGTAACATGTCTCTATGTATAGATCCCATTCTTACAGTAGTAACATGTCTCTATGTATAGATCCATTCTTACAGTAGTAACATGTCTCTATGTATAGATCCCATTCTTACAGTAGTAACATGTCTCTATGTATAGATCCACATTCTTACAGTAGTAACATGTCTCTATGTATAGATCCCATTCTTACAGTAGTAACATGTCTCTATGTATAGATCCCATTCTTACAGTAGTAACATGTCTCTATGTATAGATCCCATTCTTACAGTAGTAACATGTCTCTATGTATAGATCCACATTCTTACAGTAGTAACATGTCTCTATGTATAGATCCATTCTTACAGTAGTAACATGTCTCTATGTATAGATCCCATTCTTACAGTAGTAACATGTCTCTATGTATAGATCCCATTCTTACAGTAGTAACATGTCTCTATGTATAGATCCCATTCTTACAGTAGTAACATGTCTCTATGTATAGATCCACATTCTTACAGTAGTAACATGTCTCTATGTATAGATCCATTCTTACAGTAGTAACATGTCTCTATGTATAGATCCACATTCTTACAGTAGTAACATGTCTCTATGTATAGATCCACATTCTTACAGTAGTAACATGTCTCTATGTATAGATCCACATTCTTACAGTAGTAACATGTCTCTCTATGTATAGATCCATTCTTACAGTAGTAACATGTCTCTATGTATAGATCCACATTCTTACAGTAGTAACATGTCTCTATGTATAGATCCCATTCTTACAGTAGTAACATGTCTCTATGTATAGATCCACATTCTTACAGTAGTAACATGTCTCTATGTATAGATCCCATTCTTACAGTAGTAACATGTCTCTATGTATAGATCCACATTCTTACAGTAGTAACATGTCTCTATGTATAGATCCACATTCTTACAGTAGTAACATGTCTCTATGTATAGATCCCATTCTTACAGTAGTAACATGTCTCTATGTATAGATTCACATTCTTACAGTAGTAACATGTCTCTATGTATAGATCCACATTCTTACAGTAGTAACATGTCTCTATGTATAGATCCCATTCTTACAGTAGTAACATGTCTCTATGTATATATCCACATTCTTACAGTAGTAACATGTCTCTATGTATAGATCCCATTCTTACAGTAGTAACATGTATCTATGTATAGATCCACATTCTTACAGTAGTAACATGTCTCTATGTATAGATCCACATTCTTACAGTAGTAACATGTCTCTATGTATAGATCCACATTCTTAGTAGTAACATGTCTCTATGTATAGATCCCATTCTTACAGTAGTAACATGTCTCTATGTATAGATCCCATTCTTACAGTAGTAACATGTCTCTATGTATAGATCCACATTCTTAGTAGTAACATGTCTCTATGTATAGATCCTCATTCTTAGTAGTAACATGGCTCTATGTATAGATCCTCATTCTTAGTAGTAGTAACATGTCTCTATGTATAGATCCTCATTCTTAGTAGTAGTAACATGTCTCTATGTATAGATCCTCATTCTCAGTAGTAACATCGCTCTATGTATAGATCCTCAGGCTTAGTAGTAACATGGCTCTATGTATAGATCCACA
>NC_139644.1:33105159-33132659 GCF_964638095.1 Poromitra crassiceps | reverse complement strand
CAGATGACATCAGAATCATACAGACTTCAGACGATGAGGCTAGAGGCTGCCATGACACCCACTAACCCACTCGATCTGAACACTTGACCTGGATCATCACATACATTTTCCTCTTCACCCTATTTAAAGAAAGATGAATGCGCATGATTCAAAATACCAAAAATAGCATAATGTAATCGTCTTTGACCTCCTGTCCCTTTGATCAAACGTGAGTTCTTTGATCTACCTCACCCGCCAATACACTTCCCCTTCAGCCGTCTCTCTTCTAACGTATACAGCAGCCTATAGGCACATTAACATGAGGACATGGTGGACCCTGCCCGGCAGCACACAGACCCAGAGGTGCTAAATGAATCAGGAGGTTCACCTCTGTTGCCCTCTGCCTCGCCCAGCCTTCATTAATATAGCATTACCTCAGGGAGGCTAATAGCCACTAGCCACTTTTGCACAGATTATGGCCCGACCATTTGGCCTAGATATATCTTATGGTGTATAATACCTCTAAAGACAAAGAAAACCGATAAGAATATATAACCCATTATGTCTTTTGTGTGTGTGTGATGATAATAAAATGGTAAGAAATTTAAGATACAGAAAAAAACAACTATGGAGAATGGGACAAAATCCACAGATGATTTCAAAATAGAAATAAATCACTGTGAGGTAAGTATAAAAAATCACACAATAACTGTGTGAAATCACAATGGCTGATCCCTGTTCTAGACACAGGGCAAACGGATTATGATTGAAACACCGTGGCTTTTTCAGGAATGGCTCCGGCTCCATCCCTAAAATGATTGTCAACTAAATCCTTTTCTTTTCCTCTTTTCCTTCCAATACACCACCCGTAAGCTTCCTCCACCCCTCCTCCATGCTGAGTGTGCATGCCGGGCTCATATGGCTCTCAGTGGGCTTGTCATAGTGCTGGATGAGATATGGCCCGGGCATCGTGGAAATGAGAGATCTGCCCGTTATGAGGCCGTTATGCTTTACGGCACATTGGATGGCTGTCCCGTGGGACTGCTCTCCTCCTCTGGCCGCACCCCCCCCCCCCCTCTCCATCTCTCCCTCTCCAGTCTCAGTCCATCCCCCTCTCCATCTCTCCCTCTCCAGTCTCAGTCCATCCCCCTCTCCATCCTCATGCCTACAGTGGTGGAAACCCCCCAAACTCCCTCTTCCTTGACTGATGGACAGAGGTGATACGATGGAGGACGCGGTACTGTAGAAAGGAGGAGGAGAATTTGTTGTTACCACGGAAACGTTACCCGCACGTCGTCGTTGCATACAAAAGCACACGCAGAGACACGAGGACTCCACGGGACGTACGCGCCATGTATGCATTTGCACGTTTACTCATTCATGTACACTGAACAACCATAAAGCCATAGTTACACTCTCGTACTGCATATATAGCGTAGTATATACACAGTATGCATGAGTACAAGCGTCCACAGGAGCCTCCATTCAGTCTGATGCCTTCCTTTACTCTTACTGCATCATTGATTTAGTGTGAGTTTAACATCAGATGGGCGTTCATGCAAGAGGCCCGGACAATATGATGAGTCTGCAGTTGCCGGCACAAATCCACTAGTTCAGACTGGATTGCTGTACAGTAAAGCAGGCTGTACAGTAAGCAGGCTGTAAGGTAAAACAGGCTGTACAGTAGGCAGGCTGTACAGTAAGCAGGCTGTACAGTAAAGCAGGCTGTACAGTAAGCAGGCTGTAAGGTAAAACAGGCTGTACAGTAGGCAGGCTGTACAGTAAGCAGGCTGTACAGTAAAGCAGGCTGTATAGTAAGCAGGCTGTACAGTAAAGCAGGCTGTATAGTAAGCAGGCTGTACAGTAAGCAGGCTGTACAGTAAAGCAGGCTGTACAGTAAAGCAGGCTGCATAGTACAGTAAGTACTGTATAGTACAGTAAGCAGGATGTACAGTAAGCAGGCTGCCGCTGTACAGTAAAGCAGGCTGTACAGTAAAGCAGGCTGTACAGTAAGCAGGCTGTACAGTAAAGCAGGCTGTATAGTAAGCAGGGTGTACAGTAAAGCAGGCTGTACAGTAAAGCAGGCTGTACAGTAAGCAGGGTGTACAGTAAGCAGGCTGTACAGTAAAGCAGGCTGTACAATAAAGCAGGCTGTACAGTAAGCAGGCTGTACAGTAAAGCAGGCTGTACAATAAAGCAGGATGTACAGTAAAGCAGGCTGTACAGTAAAGCAGGCTGTACAGTAAGCAGGCTGTATAGTAAGCAGGGTGTACAGTAAAGCAGGCTGTACAGCAAGCAGGCTGTATAGTAAGCAAGCAGGCTGTACAGTAAAGCAGGCTGTACAGTAAAGCAGGCTTTACAGTAAGCAGGCTGTATAGTAAGCAGGCTGTATAGTAAAGCAGGCTGTACAATAAAGCAGGCTGTACAGTAAGCAGGCTGTACAGTAAAGCAGGCTGTACAGTAAGCAGGCTGTATAGTAAGCAGGGTGTACAGTAAAGCAGGCTGTATAGTAAGCAGGTTGTACAGTAAGCAGGCTGTATAGTAAGCAGGGTGTACAGTAAAGCAGGCTGTACAGTAAGCAGGCTGTATAGTAAGCAGGCTGTATAGTAAGCAGGCTGTAGAGTAAAGCAGGCTGTATAGTAAGCAGGGTGTACAGTAAAGCAGGCTGTACAGTAAGCAGGCTGTATAGTAAGCAGGCTGTATAGTAAGCAGGCTGTAGAGTAAAGCAGGATGTATAGTAAGCAGGGTGTACAGTAAAGCAGGCTGTAGAGTAAAGCAGGCTGTGCAGTAAAGCAGGCTGTACAGTAAGCAGGCTGTACAGTAAAGCAGGCTGTACAGTAAAGCAGGCTGTACAGTAAGCAGGCTGTAAGGTAAAGCAGGCTGTACAGTAAGCAGGCGAAGAACTACTGGAGAAAACACTCCTCCCAACAATGCAAACACGTGCTACATTTCATCCATGAACAAGCTCCTCAGGGACTTGAGTCTTGAGAGGCGAAATGGGGCACATGTGCACATCCCCACTGTATAGCATCATACCCCATTATATAAACACATACAGTACAGCCCCACCATTCATTACCACACACATCCCCCAAAACACACACGCACGCACACGCACACGCACAAGCACACACACGCACGCACGCACGCACGCACGCACGCACGCACGCACGCACGCACGCACGCACGCACGCACGCACGCACGCACGCACGCACACACACACACACACACACACACACACACACACACACACACACACACACACACACACAGCATCATTATGCCAGGAGCTCCAGCTGTGGCCTATGGGGGCAGTTCATTAATCAGCCCAACAACAAAGGACCACATTCCTACACAACCTTTTTCCTTTGTCTGCTGGATCCTGTACTGATTCACTGCCCACTGGATCCTGTACTGATTCACTGCCCACTGGATCCTGTACTGATTCACTGCCCACTGGATCCTGTACTGATTCACTGCCCACTGGATCCTGTACTGATTCACTGCCCACTGGATCCTGTACTGATTCACTGCCCACTGGATCCTGTACTGATTCACTGCCCACTGGATCCTGTACTGATTCACTGCCCACTGGATCCTGTACTGATTCACTGCCCACTGGATCATGTACTGATTCACTGCCCACTGGATCATGTACTGATTCACTGCCCACTGGATCATGTACTGATTCACTGCCCACTGGATCCTGTACTGATTCACTGCCCACTGGATCCTGTACTGATTCACTACCCACTGGATCCTGTACTGATTCACTGCCCACTGGATCATGTACTGATTCACTACCCACTGGATCCTGTACTGATTCACTACCCACTGGATCATGTACTGATTCACTACCCACTGGATCCTGTACTGATTCACTACCCACTGGATCATGTACTGATTCACTACCCACTGGATCCTGTACTGATTCACTACCCACTGGATCCTGTACTGATTCACTGCCCACTGGATCCTGTACTGATTCACAGCCCACTGGATCCTGTACTGATTCACTACCCACTGGATCCTGTACTGATTCACTACCCACTGGATCCTGTACTGATTCACTGCCCACTGGATCCTGTACTGATTCACTGCCCACTGGATCCTGTACTGATTCACTGCCCACTGGATCCTGTACTGATTCACTGCCCACTGGATCCTGTACTGATTCACTGCCCACTGGATCCTGTACTGATTCACTGCCCACTGGATCCTGTACTGATTCACTACCCACTGGATCCTGTACTGATTCACTGCCCACTGGATCCTGTACTGATTCACTGCCCACTGGATCCTGTACTGATTCACTGCCCACTGGATCCTGTACTGATCCTGCCTGCTACAGACAGAAGCAAAGATCTTCTTTTTGATGACTCTATCAGAGCATGCCTATTATATCATGTCTGTCTGTGGTTATGAACCCATTATGTGCAAATAGAAGAGAAGTAAAAACACAATCTGAAAGATACAGAACATTTAGGTAGCACAGATTTACATGAAGGCAGGATGCCCTGGGCAATAAGGTCTGACAATGCTTAGCCTGACATAAATGCAAATATGACTGATCTCTCTTTATGCAAATTTCAACTGCAGCAGCCACGTGGATTGTGTTTAAACTGCTTTATGAAGCAGCTGTAAGCCCATCTTAACGCCTAACTAAGACTCTGCACAGGATGGAGCGTCCTTTGCAACCGTCTAGAAGCAAACAATGGATCAACTACCGTACATTTTTATGAAAGCTATAGACGCCCAGACACATAAAATACTGCAAGTTTTTTCCTCCAGAGTCTCATTTAAGCAAGCTGTTCCGAAAGTTCCCCTTACCTCAGGGATTTGTTTCAGGACACATACTGTAGCAGGGTCTCAAGCCTCCTGAGACACTGGTTTGAATTTGGTGTCTCAGGTATAGTGCATAATGTTCCTTAAAGGAACACTCCGCCCATTTTCAACCAGCTTTGTATCATTAGAACATCAGTAGTATATCAGAAAACTGTAAACGGTTTTGAAGTCTGTCATTTAATTTGACAGGTATTGAGTGTTAAAGTGTGGACCAGTGACATCACTGGTCCACACTAACTCAAATGAATAACTCATTAACTCAAATCAACTCTCAATAATTGTCAAACTATTCATCATTCATCTAGTTTGACAGTTATTGAGAGTTGATTTGAGTTAATGAGTTATTAATTTGAGTTAGTGTGGACCAGTGATGTTACCGGTCCACACTTTAACACTCAATACCTGTCAAATTAAATGACAGACTTCAAAACAGTTTACAGTTTTCTGATATACTACTGATGATCTAATGATACAAAGCTGGTTGAAAATGGGCGGAGTGTTCCTTTAAGGAATCCCTCTCTCTGGGAGAATGTCATCACTGACACACCATCAACATACCAGCATGGAGGCAAGGTTCCACAAATATCAAGGGGGGCCGACAGCAGGTGCTCTCCCCTTTCATGGTGATTGGAAAATAAATTCCATCTCATCTGATTTCATGAGCTGCAGTTGGCTATTATCACCCCCCCCCCCCCCGCCCCCCACCCCCACCCCCCCACCCCACCCCCCTTTACGGGATGCAGTGGAGTGGGCCCTTGTTCATGTAAGCCTGCTACAAAGCCCCCGGGCATTGTGGGAAATGACGCATGTTATTGTGAACACACCAGATGGGGTCCTGAGGCAGAGGACATGAAGGTAGGAAGCGGCGATCTTGTGGTAATGAGATGTAAATGAGATGTAAATGAAGGCGAGTTAAGTCTGGTGATGGTGACAAGGGGACTCATTTCAATGGATGATGGTGCAGAGTAATGCAAGTGACAGGTAGCAAACCTGCACGAGAACAAACCCCATTTGTCAAATGTGGCTGAGGACACGGCCCTCATTAGAGCGACGCCTCCTACCGTGCGGATTATTAGAACCCCACCGGCCCAGAACTGAATGAGATCTAAACGTTCAACACACTCACAGTGACTTGTGCTTTGTGCCGTTGAACCAATCAGTTACCCAATCAATCATGTGCTGTGAGATTATTGGCTTCTTCACTAATTGGATTTACTGTGATTCCTGGTGTTATGAACCTGATCCAATTAAGATTTGTCCCCATCCCTTAACACACAATTAGTCAATGATTGAGCTATTTTTTTATAGATAGAAATAAGCATAATGCTATTATGGCTGAGTTTATGGCATAACTGCTGCTACCAATGACAGCCGATCATCGTCATGGACAGCAAGTTATTTTGAACTGGAAAAGGTCTATATGAGGTTGATGGCTTTTGATGACTTGGATGACCTACAATCAGACCCCTTCTTTTTTTATGCAGTGAACATTTTACATGATAACAGTGATTTCTGCATGGACCTGAATGAATACATGTATGATTTGAAATTTCCCCCCAAATTGGCTGCAGCATGTGGATGCATTTTTAGTCTCGAAGAAAATTCAGTCTAGGAGCAACGAGTGCAGCGTTGTATATTTCATGATTCGAGAGCGGAAAAGCAATGGCCCAATAATAAGATGTAAATACACTTTTGTATAAAGATTCCCTGAACTGTTGCAGTCTTACACACACATGCACACACACAAACACACACACACACACACACACACACACACACACACACACACACACACACACACACACACACACACACACACACACACACAACCTTAGTGTCAACAGTGCACATTTCCCATCAATGTATTCAAAAACAATGGAAGAAAAGACTAAACTAAATAGCTCATTATTCCACTGCCATTCCACTGTCTCAGAAATGCAATTGCACAGATCTACTTTCACATCCTATGAACATTTACAAATAACCCTGAGTCAATGTGTCCATGTGACACACTACAGACCCACAGCCCACTACAGACACAGAGCTCTGCACACTACAGACACAGAGCCCACACTACAGACACAGCCCCGCCATAGTACAGACACAGAGCTCACACTACAGACCCACAGCCCACACTACAGACCCACAGCCCACACTACAGACACAGAGCCCACACTACAGACCCACAGCCCACACTACAGACACAGAGCCCCCACTATAGACCCACAGCCCACACTACAGACACAGAGCCCCCACTATAGACCTACAGCCCACACTACAGACACAGAGGCCACACTACAGACCCAGAGCCCACACTACAGACACAGAGCCCCCACTATAGACCCACAGCCCACACTACAGACACAGAGCCCCCACTAAGCCCACACTACAGACCCAGAGCTCACACTATACAATACAGACAGAGCCCACACTACAGACCCAGAGCTCACACTACAGACAGAGCCCACACTACAGACACAGAGCCCATACTGTGTATTGTATATTTTAGGTTAAAATTCATGAGAGCCATTTTGACCCTGCTGATGGCCACTTTGGGTACTACAGTAGTACAAAATCCTTTTTTCTGAAAATGTAGGCTACTACAGATTAATGTCAAATGTATGGGTAAATGGGCTACTGACTGCCTTTCCGAAGCCCTGCCACTCCGAACGTTGACTTCCATTATTCGGACTGGCGGTCGTTCACCTTAGAAGCCGCAATGCCGACCTTAGGTTTAGGCGTGGGGGTGGGAGAGGTTAGGTTTTGGGTTAGGGTCTGGGGGAGGTTAGGTTTAGGCATGGGGGGAGGTTAGGTTTGGCGTGAAAAACGGGGAATATAGAACCCGGGGAACATAGACATGATCCCTTTCTGAGTGCCGATATTTCGGAGTGGCAGAACGTCGGAGTGGCAGCACGTCGGAGTGGCAGCATGTAACCGGGTAAATGTAGGCTACCAATAATTGGCTACCTTTTTACCCATATTATTTTGAGGAATAGCCTACATACATAGTTACATACAATACCAAATGATACAATATTTTCTTGATAAAATAGTCTATATGGCACATCTGGATGTACTCTAACTGACTGGCAGAGCTTTGAAAATGGCAAGTTGGGCAGGTTGTTATCCTATGCTAAGCTAATATGTAGCCTACAAGCTTAAAATAAAGTTACATTTGGGATATCATGACTGTCTCCTAGGTGCCCAAAATGTCCAGAAACGGCCCTGGTTGGCTGTACGTTTCCATCTCCCATTCCTACCTGTCCATAAGTCTCTTCAAGATATTTCACTGTGGGGCTTTCTCTCTCCTGCAGATGACTGGAAGGCGTGCAGCGCCATGCTCTGGTTCGGTCGACTCCACACACTCCACACACCGAGCCTGTGGCTGTGGTCACTCCCACTTCTCCACATGAACTTGGTCAGTTTTGACTCCCAAACTCCGTTAACACAAAGCCTCCGACTCACGCAGGACATAGTTAAACTCTGCATGTCTCACAAAGCTTATTTTGCACCCTGATTCATCTGACAAAAAAGAATAGCCTATTATTGGCTCGCTGTGAACCTACTACCTGCGAGTTGTGAAAGGTAAGACACTTTCGTTTTATTGCCACGAACGAAACCAATTACTTTGTGAACTTTTTGACAGCAGGATTTGACACCAACATACAGCTCCCCCACACCCACTAAACGGGGGACTAGAAGTAGCGCCTCCGGACCGTGACGAAGCGCGACGCAGGTCGTTGTGTGAATTGAAAGTGCGCACATTCTGTCGCTCTCCATCTCTCCAAACCTTTGGCCAGGTTTGTTTATACCCATTACGCAGTGTGGGGCTGTTTTGAGACGGCAGCATGTAGCGAGCAGCTTATGGCTGAGCGTAAAATGCAGGTTTCTCGAAACACAAAAATTCTTAAATGTAAAACGTATTGTGAAATATAGGCATGCCATGTAGTCCCTGAAGCGGTAAGCAGTGGTTCTCAACGTGGGTGGGACCACAGGGGGTCCTTGAAGTTCCAGGGGGGTCTACAGAAAATTGATGAATTGCTCAATTTCAGCATTATTTCATTTACAAGAAGTGAACACAGTTCACAAAGTGAAACTACAATACCGTAGTCATAGAATGACTCACAATAAAACAAATGTGGGTCAAATGGGGGTAATGGCATTAATGTGTGGACCACATTTAGTGGTCCTTGATATGAAAAAATCCGAGAATCACTGAGGAATAACAAAAACATTTGTGAGATAATATTTGAGTGTTGAAATGATGCCTAAGATTGTAGAAGCTACTGTAAAACACACAAATAGCCCAGGCCTATTTCAAATGTAAAGAAAAATAATAGCCTAATACTCCTAATCAAACTAAACGTACATAATGGATTTCAATGAACATACCTGCAGATTTCAGAGCAGGACATGCCACATTTTTTGAATGGTAGGCAAGAATGTGGTAGGTGGTGCATAAGATCATCTAATACAGCTGTTTTGTATTCAGCCTGGGCCACGCAGTAAACAAGTTGCCATTCATGGCTGACTTACAATGCATCCCTACTACCGGTGGGCATCCCACTAACAAAAGGCCCCAGTCAACATATAGGCAGCAGAAGAAGAGTTACTGTGACCCAACCTTTGAGAAGACAAATTGCTGTGGGAAATTCTGTCCGCCGCCACCCAGGGCACAAGAAACCCATTTAGTGCGGTTGCTTTTGCTGCTTTAACTAAGTAGCATGTCTGCATTCCAGACGCACCACCACACCACTGTCACCAGCATCACTGCCGTCACCGTCACTGCTGCCACCCACTGGCCTCAGCTCCTCTCTGTTCCCCAACCTTTCCCTCCTCTGATGTCAATCAAATCCAGCTGTGGTTATAAGGGGGATCACGATAAAATCGGGGTCCTCCTGCGTGCTTTCAAATTGCTTTAACTTTGTATCAATGAATGCTCACATTTCACATTCTGTTCTGCTGACTTTACACCTCAACTGTGTTCAATGTTCAAGGATCAAGGAAACTTTATTGTCATATGCAGCAAGCTACAATGAAAGTTAAAAGCCTCGGCCCATGACTTTGCTGTAGAGTAAGATAAAATAGAATACAGAAAGAAACATGGTAAAAGGTAAAAAAAAAAAAAGTTAGAACCACATGAAAAAGCAGTTCAAGTGCATTTAAGGGACATTTAAGTTGTAGTGCAAATTGTGCTTGTCCGTAAAGTGCAATGTCTTTATATGTAGTGCAAAAGGGGTCTTAAAGTGCAGGAAAGACTAATTGGAGTTCAGGCTCCGTATGGCTTGTGGGAGGAAGCTCTTCCTCAGCCGCTCAGTCCTCGTTTTGAGGCAGCGGAGACGCTTGCCAGACGGAAGCCACTGGAAAATGGCATGGTGGGGGTGCAAACCGTCCTTGATGATCCTCTTGGCTCTGGAGCTACACCTCCTGGTGTAGATGTCCTCGAGCGATGGCAGAGCAGATCCAGTGATGCGCTCCGCACACCTCACCACCCTGTGCAGTGCCTTCTTGTTCTGGGAGGAGCAGTTACCGAACCATGTAGTGATACATCCTGACAGCACAGACTGAATCGTGGCGGTGTAGAAGGACTTTTGCAGCGCTGAAGAGATTTTGAACTTCCTCAGCCGCCTAAGATGGTACAGGCGCTGCCTCGCTTTCTTCACTACCGCGGTGGTGTTTGTGGACCAGGTCATGTCTGCTGAGATGTGCACGCCAAGGTATTTGTAACTGCTCACGAACTCCACCGTGGACCCATTTATCTCCAGCGGCATGTGTGCTGTGCTCTCTGCCCCTCCATTCTGAAATCGGACCAGCATTGCTTTTGTTTTGGTGACATTCATGTCCAGGTTGTTATTCTTGCACCATGATGTCAGCCTCTCCACCTCACTTCGGGTAGGCCGTCTCGTTGTTGTTCTCGATCCGCCCCACCACCACTGTGTCATCAGCAAATTTCACTATGACGTTGGAGCTGTGGGTGGCTGTGCAATCGTGTGTGTAGAGAGGGAAGAGGAAAGAGCTGAGCACACAGCCCTGAGGGGCACCGATGCTGAGGGTGCGCATGCTGGATGTGCGGTTTCCAATCTTCACCACCTGCGGTCTGTCTGTCAGAAAGTTCAGAATCCAGGAGCGGAGTGAAGGGCTCAGTCCCAGGCTCCTGAGCTTACCGTCCAGAATGTGGGGGTCTATCGCGTTGGACGCCGAGCTGTAGTCAATAAACAGCAGGCGTGCATAGTTCCCCTTACCGATGTCCAGGTGGGAGAGGGTGGTGTGGAGTACGTGAGAGATGGCATCATCTGTGCTCCTGTTTGGGCAATATGCAAACTGCATGGGGTCAAGGTTGATGGGTAGTGATGCGTGGATGAGATTTTTGATGAGCTTCTCAAAACACTTCATCACTGTAGATGTGGCCTTCATCTGAATATTAGGCTTTTCATTGGATTATTACTTTTAATTCACTGAAAAACACAAAATCGCTATGAGAATGTCGTTTCTGATGTCAATCTAATCTTTCAGCAGCCATGTATTACTGTACTATAGGAACAGACAAGTACCCAGAGGGCCGATTTTACGATACTGCCCTGTGCAATTGAGCTGGAATGAATCTGCTGTGGCTGAGAGTCGACCTTTGACTGTCTAGAGAGCATGGCTGCAAATAATGATGGTTTTTATGATCCATTCATCTACTTAATCATTTAGTCTATAAATGTTAAAATTGATAAATGCCCATCACAACCAGAGCCTAAAAGTGATGTCCTAAATTGCTGACTAAAGCTGGATTTATGCTTCCCGCATCGCGGCGAGGACTGCGAGTGTCCGTGTGGAAAAGTGACGTCAAATCAGCCGACACGCCCCTCCGCAAGGCTCCTGTGCGGACGGTTTTGGCCTGGCCGTGCACACCCCGAATTTTGTTACTACGCGGACAAAGTGGAGTTTTCAAAACTCACGCTCACTTCCACGAGCAGAAACCCGCACAGAGTGTAAAAGCTCCACACGTTTCCTCGTCAGGATTCCGTGTCTCTCACTTCTGTGTGACAGTCCATGCAGGAGGTAGGCCAACACGAAAAAACCCAACAACATTCATTTGTTTTATAATAATATGAAATGAAGAAAAGCAAGCAAATCTTAGCATGCGTTAAACTATAACCAGCGAATATTTGGTATTTCTCCTTTAGATAAAATGATAAAAGTCAAAACAGCAGTCACTGTTTACAGTAAACAGTGGCAGTATTATTGTTTCAACAGAAATGCACGAGATTGAGATCAAAATTATATGAAAGGAACCAAATATTTATAATCGAAGAGCTCTAGAGTAGACATGGGAGGCGCACACGTGTATGTGTGTGTGAGCTCGCGCACGCGTGTGTGGTCGTATGTGCTTATTACGTTTCAGTCTGAGTGTTGATGTGCAAGAGAGAAAAGTACCCAGCATGCTGCTGAGTGTGTGAGCGTTCAGAGTGGCGCCCGAGGCTCGTGAGACTCACTATATAAGACACCCACATGCTGAAGAGAAGTGCCTCATTAGGTAGGCCATGCAGTGGTGGGAGTGCAGGGCGAGAGAGGAAGGGTGGGAGAAGGAGAGCGAGAGAGATGAAGGGACAGTTCTTCAGGCTCCATCTGGACAGAATGTGTAAAAGTCGTCCCGTGGTGACAGTCAGGACTTTACAAGGCAGTTCAAAGCACTGGTGACATCCTGGAAGGGAGCTCCATCACCACAGCTCTGATCAGGAGTCTAGCTGAAAACCAAGCAGACCCAATCAACTGTCCAGGGCTTATCAGAGACGTGTCCAGGGCTTATCAGAGACGTGCCCAGGGCTTATCAGAGACGTGTCCAGGGCTTATCAGAGACGTGCCCAGGGCTTATCAGAGACGTGCCCAGGGCTTATCAGAGACGTGTCCAGGGCTTATCAGAGACGTGCCCAGGGCTTATCAGAGACCTTTCATATAAATAGAGACACCTCAACTTCCAGTCACTTCCTGTATCTGTGCCATGGAGGTTTTGCCACTGCTGCCACGCCCACTTAGGAGACTGGTCAGCTAATGAAGTTTCACACCATTTACAAGCTGCCAAGACAGCCAATTACAAGCTGATAACTAGGGGTGCACCGATCACGTTTTTTGCCACCGATCACCGATTGCCGATCACCTATGAGAAATATCTGCCCAACCGATCATCGACCGATCACCGATTACCGATCACCGATATATATATATATATTTATTTTATATTTTGTAGGCTAAAGGAAACTGCCAACATGAGACAGATGGGAGTTCAACCGTTTAGTTGTCAGTTCTCTTCAGTACAGTACAGCAGTATAGGCTTTTTACAGCATTATGACAGGAATAGTAGGATTGTGTGTGGTCTGGAAAAAGGAGGCAATAAAATATACAAACAGGTCAGTAACCAAGCTTGCTGTTATATAGGCCAATTATAGTGATAATTAACAACTAATAATATATAAATGATAATTAGGTAAACTGTAAGTCAGTTACTCTTAAACACCAGTCTTGAACCATGACTAAAGCCAAAGAGCTCCCACTCATAGAACCGGGGTTATGCACAATAACCGTCATACATTGGGATCCGCATCGAACGAACATCAAAACGACCCGCCCATCGAGGCCGAGTTACAGTGTTATAATTAGCAGCACTATGAGTGCGATCTACATAATGGTGACAGGGTTACATGACGGGAGAAACAACAGAATCACAAGCTACACACGAGCTAAACTCCATCTGAGTAGTGGCATTAATTAGCGCATCCGTCTGAATGGAGCGCACATCCACATAGCAGCACACTTTCGCTTCCTTCAAAGTGCCCGCGGGAACATCAATGCTTGCGTGGAAATTGTCTGTGTGTGCGCGTGCACTACCCCGACTACCACGTTAATCTGGGACTTTAATACAAACGGATTTAACAGCATGCAAATGCCTCGGTAGGCGGGAGGACTGGAGGTAACTTCTCTGCTGAGTCTGCTGTAATCACCAGCTGATTTGTGTGATTCAAAGACGCAAGAGGTGTGTTGACAGTCTGGTGCGGTGTGTGCATGGAGGTGAGTACACTGATGAAAGCAAAGCATGTGCTTTGCAACACAATGATATAAACGTTAGAGCACAATATGAAAGTTAAACGATAGACATTGAAGACATGAAAATGGGCTGCCTCATGTTTCTCACGTGCAGCATGATCGGCTATGCGATCGGCAAAATTAAAGGAATATCGGAAACAGCAGATCACATATTTGAGGTCCAAATCGGCCGATACAGATTGCGTGCAGATCGATCGGTGCACCCCTACTGATAACCACGCCCATTTAGGAGACTGGAAGAGTACCATTTCTTACGATTGGCGGAGCCTGGCGTGGGCTGTATGTCTCTATCGAATGTTAAAGGTCTCTGGGCTTATTACTGTGCAGGGACCATTGTTTTTTTCAGGCTAAAGGCTTTGTTCACACCTGGCGCTCTGCTTCAGAAGCAGAGCTGAAGTTAAGCCACGCTGAAGTTGAGCTCACGCTTAACCGGTCACACAAGAAGCACTCTCTTTTCCTCAGTGCCTCGCTCGGCGCGCCTTGACCCCGCCCACAGCTTCCACTGACTTCATGCCTGGCAGCTTCGCACTTCACGCTTGGAAAGTAGGACTGAATCTGAACGATCGCTTCAGCGCGGCTTGAGCGTGGCTTGAGCATGGCAAGCACGTGGCTGGTGTGAGCAGCCTCGCCTGTTAACAAGGATGCCAAAATGAAACTTGTGGGTTCAGCGTAGGTCTGCTGTACATTCAGTTGTAATGCTTTCTGTTTGTGCTTTTACTCTGAAGGTGTAGCACAGCCCTGTGCGACAGACACGTTTGTGCTTTTACTCTGAAGGTGTAGCGCCGACGCGTTTCCTTAACATGCTTTGTAAACAGACGTGATTTGATTTGAACTCGTGGAACCGAGGCTCCGTCTTCGACGACGGTGGGAAACGGGTGTCAACACAATTATCACCTCTCCTCTCTGCCCTGCTCAGCTGCGACGTGTGATCTCCCGGGTTCCAGGAAGCAGACGGCCTGACGGAGCGTTCGGTTTCGCGTTCGCCCCCCCTTCGCCTTTACTCCTGTCCTGCCCTTAACCGAACCGCCCGCCCGGGCTGTTTGTGTGTCCGTCATGTGGCTTCGTGCTGCTCATGACAAGCTGAAAAAAGAGCCAAGTATTCCAGCGGCCCGCAGGAGACAATGAGCTGTCGGTTTCGGACTCGTGAATCAGCTTTGCCGCCATGATGGATGGGCACCGTTGGGACACAAGGAGACCTCTGCCCTGATTTTGTGTGTTTGTTTTGTTTGTCTGAGAATGAAGCCATTCCTGCTGGAGTCATTACAGACAAAGGAATAATGTGGCTCACTGTCCCAGACACCCCATCTCTCTCTCTCTCTCTCTCTCTCTCTCTCTCTCTCTCTCTCTCTCTCTCTCTCTCTCTCTCTCTCTCTCTCTCTCTCTCTCTCTCTCTCTTCTCTCTCTCGATAGCCTGTCTCATAGTCATATGTCTCCCCCCCCCATTTCTTTGTCCCTTGTCCCCCTGCATTATTTATGGGGTTCTCTGTCCCACAGACCCATTACTCTCTCATCAGGTGACCCAGTTATGAGGGGGATGCCTGCACCTTGGATATAGTTAGTGGGCCTCATAAATCAACATTTATGGGCACATTTGTCGGCACATTCACATGTTAAATGTGCAGTCTCCTCTGGAGCCTGAGCCTGTGTTAGCAGGCTAGCGTAGCCATTAAAGTGGAAACAGCACTGGATTGCTGCCAGTCTGTATTTATTAGTGTTGTTTGACGTCCACAAATCAAGTGTTCATATCAGCAGACTGCAGTAGCCGAGGCTGTGAACAACTGAGGAAGACAATTGAAAACGACGAAGCAGCGTTTTCCATGAACTCACACAGAATGATCCATTTGAAAGGAGGAACCTGTTAAAATAATATCCCATCATGATAGATGGTCGGACGAGGCCGAGATGAAGCCAATGAATTTGAGAGCAATATTTGTTTTATTTTACCTTGATTTATACAGGGGGGTGGCCCTTGAGAGCGAGCTCTCATTTGCAAGAGTGCCCCCTGTTACAGTAAAACATTTATAAAAAAAAGTTACAATTACATATTATAATGGCATCAATGAGAGCACTTGCATTTGGAAATCTGATTACGACAGTTGGTCTGTTTTCCTCTCTCTCTCAGTCCACTTTAACAGCCTACATTTTATTACCCTAATTCAAACTTTATAGCTTCATACCCTCAATGCAATCTATCCCCGCGTCTGTCGAGATCAGTGTCTAAACTAAATGGGTCACGGGGCTGTTTCTGGCTATTTGTATGTTTTAATGAGCACGGGGGCCAAAGGGGTGAGACAGTTTCCCCCAATGAATTCCAGGCATGACATGTTTAAGAGCCTGTGGTTTGGACCGCAGAGTCAGTCTCTTTCACACCTGGCCTCGCTGGCACAAGACACCAAGTGGAGCAATGTCTTGCTATGACAAGTTCCTCCAGTAGAGAGACAGCTATTGGCCGGCTCTGCTGCTCGCACAAGCAGTAACAGCGCTATCCATGTGTTTAATGCTCTTTTGTTATACATTTTACTATAGGAATGAAGGAGAAAGTGGAGAGATGAAATGGATGTGCTTAGAAGAAATGGGTCTCGGGAACGAAGACGTGTGGAGGGCTATTTAAAGAAAACACATCAGCCGAGGCCAGAAATATCTTTGCCGTTGCCAAAAATAGTTTTCCCTCTTCCCCAGTTGAATTCGCAATTTTTGAAAGTACCTGGCAGCTGATTCTAGATGCGTCACGCAGCCAGAATCCTCTACAACCCAACATGGGGGGAAAACAGAAAAGAAAGAAAAAGAATGATACATCGTGATTTTAGTGGAATTTGTTTTGTTTTATATATCCGTGGCAGGCACAACAGCCATAAAAACTGTGATCACAATCAAACACAGCTTAACAAGGCGTTAATCAGAATTTATAAATACTCGTTAACGCTGGAATACAGATGAGTCTACGCTACGAGGGAATTACCCAGGGCTGCATGGGAACTTGGACTGTGAAAACCGAGAATGTTGTTTGAGCTTTTTTACGACTAGAACAGCGTTGTTTCAGTGCACTGCTAACAGCGCTGAAGCGGCGGTTGCCCAGGGAACACTTTCACTAGCCAGAAAATGTGTTGGTGATCAGACATTTGGCTCGTTTGTTTCTACCTTTGAGACAAGTTTGTCGCTGCAATTGTGGGGGCCTGAAATTGTGACTTAGATCTTAGACTTAGATGTCACATAAAGCCTAAGATCATCACACATTATGATTGATGTTTCATTGTGGATGAAGGGGCATTTCCTCTTGAGTTCAACACACCTGTTTGTTGTCGGTGAACAGAGGTTGACCCTCTCCTACGCTATGACAGAGCATTATTCCACAAGCCTACGCCATGACCTCATCCGTGATCTCAGCGCTGTTTGGCGATGACATCAACAGACACCTTTCCCACCCAGATGATGTATTCCCCCTCCTATAGCCATGCCAGAGAGTGATGTCAGAGCCAGGAGATGGTGGTCACTCACTACCCTTCCCTCGGCAACGAAGAAGAAAGAGAAAAGAGAACGCATTTGATCAGTATAGGCTTCAATGGAGAGTTTAAATACTGATGTAGCCTTCAAAGACATTTTTCAGCCATTGGGTGTTGGGCTTTTATTTGGCTAATTCCACTGATTGGCCAATGTAACCTCCTAAAGCTGACCCCGGGTGTTAAACCACTGTTAGCACCAATTACTCATGTTCCGGGCGATACGGTTCAATCACGTTATCTTTCTCGATATCAACTAATAATCAATAATATGGATGTGCGTGCCTCAACCCCGTGCAGAATTGCCAATTGCCATTGATAAATGGAAAAATCAGCGTTGCAGGTCCCTGCCTATATGCCCTTATGCAAATTGTTACATGACGTCGCGTGAAAAGGTAGGGAATATACCAGTACATATTTTCAGGATGGCAACGGCAAATCCCGCCCACAATATTCTTTTCGCCAGGAAGGAGAAGGCATAAATGCTCATAAACAGCTTAAAGCTGGAAAATGAAAAAAAAAGGTTTGTCAGTGTGATGTCAAACAAAACATAAATATTCAAATAATATTGCTACCATACTGCATTTTATGAGCGTTTTTAAGTCAAATGCGCTTGTCGTCATCAATTTAGACAGCAATGTGTGTCACGATATTGAAGTATCTTCATATCATCACCATATGATTCCACTGAAAGACGCTAATATTGAATTATCGCCCAGTCCTACAGTACTTGAATAGATAGCAGTCCTCTTTTCATACGCTGTGAAGCCCTAATATGTGATGATCCTCCCCTCCCTTCTTGCCTCTCTCAGGGGAGGAGAGGGATGTGAAGGGCAGAGGCAGGGAGGAAGGTCAGTCTCACACAGACAGGAAGTGAATCCAGAGCACAAGTGTTGTCTGGTTAGGAAGCCACAGCAGCTTAAATGGCTCTTGCTGTTTATCTCTGTTCCTGGAGCTGTTGTTGTGGATTTGGCAGGCAGCAGCATTTTGTGATGATAGTGGTAAACCTACATACAGTGTGGACACATTCCTTCATTCATCAGATGTGTGTGTCACGTGTGTGTGTGTGTGTGTGTGTGTGTGTGTGTGTGTGTGTGTGTGTGTGTGTGTGTGTGTATGCTCCAAGGCCTCCATGTCCCACGCAGAGATAAACAACAATTAAGCAGGCTATGCTGGGGAAGTGCCGGCAGATAAGCGGAAGACAGACCTCAATCTGCTGTGTGTGGGAGGACAATTATGCATTGGTGCATATATTGATCATCACGTGTGCTACATGTGTATCAACGTCAGTGCATATAGCCTGCTATATGCTCTTGCCCTAAGATGCTGTGTGCTTAGAGCAAGCTAACTGCTAGCATGCCATGTCCTAGCTACTTTGTGGGTGGATGAGTTTGTGTTTTGGTGCAATCATATGTTTCCTCTGGACTGTGTGGGTGAAGATTCGTTTGAGAGTGCCTTTCCCTCTGTGTGTGTGTGTGTGTGTGTGTGTGTGTGTGTGTGTGTGTGTGTGTGTGTGTGTGTGTGTGTGTGTGTGTGCGTGCGCGCGTGTGTGCGTGTGTGTGTATGAGACACTACTGTGTAGGCTGCTGCGGCTCTTCTACTTTCCCTCAACAGGAGTGGAGTCAGATATCTCATGGAGCGGTATACATGTAGGCTCAGCATCTTACTACACCCAGATTATCTTTGTTCAATACTAAGTGAATGGCAGGTGGATGATCTTAATGCCAAGACGCTTTAAAGACAACTTGAGGCGCGACAGTAAAGCCGCAGACTTTGTTTTGCTGGATCAGTGGGATTATATTGTATACGGGTGACTCTTCCCACTGGCTTAGCGCGCTCTCTGCGTGTTAGCATGCGTAACCTTCCACAGTACGGGGTCAAAGTGCAGCGCGGCTGTCAGCTAAACACCAAAATAGCTCCAGCAGGGTCACTGAGCTGCACGGTTCCTCAAACATTCAGCACATTAATGATTACATGTTTGCGTTAATCGCTTACTCTTTCTACTGAGTCACGAGTGCTTGTGTGGCGATCAGCCCTGCTTGTTTGATTTTGATTTGATCATTTATTTCGAACGGTTAAAAAAACAATAATATTAAAACAATACATAAAACAAAACAAAAAACAAGAGTAAAAACAAAAGACAAAAGCATCTCAGTAAAACAAACAAAAATACACAAACTCTATCCAGAACTAATAATCACTGCTCGAAAAGGGGCGGGAAGAAGCCAAGGCCGTTTTAACGTGTTTATGAGAGACGGATGGTTAATTGTGTATTTGTGTGGTGTGTAACAGGTGTTGACTTGACTAACGCTTGGGAAAGGTCAAACTGAAGGAAAGTGAGACTGGACACACACACACACACACACACACACACACACGCGCGCGCGTGCGCGTGCGCTCGTGCATTTCCCCTCCACTCAATGCCTCGCTCAGACATAGCTCTTTTTATGTGGCTGGTAAATGAATGCTCATTACTTTCATTGCTGGGCTGTTTGTACTGGTCTTTATGTTGCCAGCTATGTGGCAATTACTCTGAAGCCATAAGACAAAATATTGATTACGCGTGTTATTGTAGCTTGATTGGAAGGAAGACTGGGTTTAATCGGTCTGGAAGGAATGCTATATCATATCAGTGATGTATATCTGTAGCAATGCTATATAAATTATGAGCACCATCAGCATTCATCTTCCACAGCATTGTGTATTGATTGTCAATTTAGAGTTCAACTGAAACTGAATGTAGAGGCTATTGTGTGATGAATAATGTGACATTAAGGTCTATCAGCATGAGGTGGAATACCAGGTGCTCCCAGCTATAGAAGTGCATTAGGCTTCAGTGGAGGCAAAACTAAAGTAGGATTACGAGGCTTGTAAGTACTTGGTCCGGATTTGAGACTCCTCCAGGCCTGCAGAGGTCAGCGTCTCCTGAGCAAAACAAACGGTGGTTATTTTGAGTGCTAGTAAGAGCCAGAAAAAGCATTTTCCCCACTTACACATTTTTTAGACCACTTGAGCTTCCAGAACACCGGGCAACTTGTTTACTATAAAAGCCTGGGTTTCAGCTATTCAGGAGAGACACCCAGGGAAGGCACAGTGTACAGTAGGGTTAGAGCCCCGGGGAAGGCACAGTGTACAGTAGGGTTAGACTCCTGGGGAGGCACAGTGTACAGTAGGGTTAGACTCCTGGGGAGGCACAGTGTACAGTAGGGTTAGAGCCCCGGGGAAGGCACAGTGTACAGTAGGGTTAGACTCCTGGGGAGGCACAGTGTACAGTAGGGTTAGACTCCTGGGGAGGCACAGTGTACAGTAGGGTTAGACTCCTGGGGAGGCACAGTGTACAGTAGGGTTAGAGCCCCGGGGAAGGCACAGTGTACAGTAGGGTTAGACTCCTGGGGAGGCACAGTGTACAGTAGGGTTAGACTCCTGGGGAGGCACAGTGTACAGTAGGGTTAGACTCCTGGGGAGGCACAGTGTACAGTAGGGTTAGACTCCTGGGGAGGCACAGTGTACAGTAGGGTTAGACTCCTGGGGAGGCACAGTGTACAGTAGGGTTAGACTCCTGGGGAGGCACAGTGTACAGTAGGGTTAGACTCCTGGGGAGGCACAGTGTACAGTAGGGTTAGACTCCTGGGGAGGCACAGTGTACTGTAGGGTTAGACTCCTGGGGAGGCACAGTGTACAGTAGGGTTAGAGCCCCAGATGGATACATCTGTCGCACACGCGCAGGTCTGGAGTACTACTGATACCAAAAATGTCACCTTGTGACCCCGGATGACGGGGTCTTGGCCCGGTATAAATACCTACATCACCCGGAAGTCTGTCTCTACTGTCTTCTCACATAACACATTAACATTAGCTAAGGCTATTTTTGCTTGCTTTTGGCATTTCTAGGATCACGCTATTTCCCCCAGTTCCCCTCCCCCCCCGAACAGGCACGCCGACCGGCCAGAGGAGGGGCTAGTGCAGCGACCAGGACACATAGCCCACGGGCCTCCCACCTGCAGACACGGCCAATGTGTGTCGGTAGGAAGGTCTGAACCCGGGTCTCTGCGGTGGTGGTGGTGGTATCGGTGGTTACATTTGACCTTGAAAGTAGGACTTTTAGCATGGCTGACCTTTGACCCTCACGTTGCTTGATCTTCCAGTCTCATAATCACATGGTAAATGGTAAATGGTCTGCATTTATATAGCGCTTTTATCCAAAGCGCTTTACAATGAGTAGATAGTCTACATTCACCCATTCATGCACCGATGGCGGCAGGCTGCCACGCAGGGTGCCTACACACCATCGGGAGCAAGGAGGGTTAAGTGTCTTGCCCAAGGACACAGCGACAGCAGCTGGGAGGGAGCGGGGATCGAACCGCCAACCCTTGCGTCATTGGCCGACCCGCTCTACCTCCTGAGCTAAAGCCGCCCCCCTCACCGCCCCCCTCACATAATAGTACTGTGGGAGTTTGCTAGAAATACAGTACAGTGTGCGTCTGCCTGCTTCTATGCATCTAAGTGTGCAAATGCCCTTGGGAATGAATGCATCTCATACAGTCCAGTGCGTTTATGAGCTTTATAAGATCATTGCATTATAGTGTTGAATCCATCAATTATAACTTACATGCTCATTATCTTTAGATGGGTTCACTTATTTGGCCAAGCACAATTTGCCATGGTTGGCATGGCAGAGCAGAGGAGGCGCACTGCTGGCACGGCCATGAAATGCAGCCATAGCAACTTTTAAGTAATGAGATTGGCCCGCCCGCCTGAGAGAGAGAGAGAGAGAGAGAGTGTGTGTGTGTGTGAGAGAGTGAGAACATGTGGCAAGACAAGCATAAGTGAGGATACTAGCACTTGAATACACAGCCACTGCATGTTATGCTACTGTATGACAGCCACTGCATGTTATGATACTGTATGACAGCCACTGCATGTTATGATACTGTATGACAGCCACTGCATGTTATGATACTGTATGACAGCCACTGCATGTTATGATACTGTATGACAGCCACTGCATGTTATGATACTGTATGACAGCCACTGCATGTTATGATACTGTATGACAGCCACTGCGTGTTATGCTACTGTATGACAGCCACTGCATGTTATGATACTGTATGACAGCTCTTGAACACATACACTCACTGAAATACTAGTAAAGATAGTACATCAACCTCTCCAGGAATTTATCATTTGAAAATCGAATAAAATGGATTGCAAAATCAACAGGGATTGCAATGTT
Source organism: Poromitra crassiceps (assembly GCF_964638095.1). NCBI lineage: Eukaryota > Metazoa > Chordata > Actinopteri > Beryciformes > Melamphaidae > Poromitra > Poromitra crassiceps. The sequence goes on along the minus strand of NC_139644.1, from coordinate 33,110,017 downwards.
CATACATTTCTAAATGAGTATAGAAAAAAACTTGGACAAGCAAAACCATTGCTGATTTGTCCTTTGACAAATTCCCTGCTCTTTGGACCCAAAACAACACAAACAAGACTACCTGTGTCCTTACTGTTGGCTGGGCTGTTTTGGCCTCGCATCCAAGCATGCACACTTCAGTATGTTAAACCCCAGTGTATTGTTCTATGTGTACAGCCCAAAACAATATATGAGATCCTCATAGGACTCATAACTGCCTTCACCAAATGCTGCAGCTGCTCCCCATTAGGGACTGCAGCAGACTGTGAGACAGTCAGACAGTATGGACTGCAGCAGACTGTGAGACAGTCAGACATTAGGGACTGCAGCAGACTGTGAGACAGTCAGACAGTATGGACTACAGCAGACTGTGAGACAGTCAGACAGTATGGACTACAGCAGACTGTGAGACAGTCAGATGGTATGGACTGCAGCAGACGAGACAGTCAGACAGTATGGACTGCAGCAGACTGTGAGACAGTCAGATGCGTTGCTCAGTATGGACTACAGCAGACTGTGAGGCAGTCAGACAGTATGGACTGCAGCAGACTGTGAGACAGTCAGACACATTCCTCAGTGTGGACTACAGCAGACTGTGAGACAGTCAGACACATTCCTCAGTATGGACTACAGCAGACTGTGAGACAGTCAGACACATTCCTCAGTATGGACTAAAGCAGAATGTGAGACAGTCAGACAGTATGGACTACAGCAGACTGTGAGACAGTCAGACACGTTCCTCAGTATGGACTGCAGCAGACTGTGAGACAGTCAGACACATTCCTCAGTGTGGACTACAGCAGACTGTGACACAGTCAGACACGTTCCTCAGTATGGACTGCAGCAGACTGTGAGACAGTCAGACACATTCCTCAGTGTGGACTACAGTTAGACATGTTCCTCAGTATGGACTAAAGCAGACTGTGAGACAGTCAGACAGTATGGACTGCAGCAGACTGTGAGACAGTTAGACACGTTCCTCAGTATGGACTAAAGCAGACTGTGAGACAGTCAGACAGTATGGACTACAGCAGACTGTGAGACAGTCAGACACATTCCTCAGTATGGACTGCAGCAGACTGTGAGACAGTCAGACACATTCCTCAGTATGGACTACAGCAGACTGTGAGACAGTCAGACACATTCCTCAGTATGGACTACAGCAGACTGTGAGACAGTCAGACACATTCCTCAGTATGGACTACAGCAGACTGTGAGACAGTCAGACACATTCCTCAGTATGGACTACAGCAGACTGTGAGACAGTCAGACACGCTCCTCAGTATGGACTGCAGCAGATTGTGAGACAGTCAGATACATTCAAACTAAATTATTTTTCCTTCCAGCAGATCTGTGGCTCAAAAGTGAGAGTGCATCAGAGCAGCAAAGCATGCATGCTGATGGCTGTTTTGAGAAGGTTTCAGCCAGCAGGCGAAAGACAAGAACTAGAGAGAGAATGACAGAGAATCACAGGGGGGGACATAGGGTGATGCCTGCACCCACTGCCCAGTGTGCAACCTTGGTCAATGTGGTACTTGGCTGATGTGGGAGTTGAGGAGGGGTCAAACTGCGCAGGGCAGCCGACTCAGACTCCCTGCCAGGAACTACTCTGTCCCCGTTCTGTAATGAAGCAGACAAACAGCCAGCAGAGCTCACAGCAGCAGTCTGCTCTGCCTGGCCTTTGATGCTGATTTGAGCCAATGATGAAGTAAGTCACACTGACACCAGGCTACACACCGGCGTTTTGAAGGGAGCAGACACACACACACACACACACACACACACACACACACACACACACACACACACACATACACACACACACACCATGGCCCACAATCTGCGCCTCGAGATGACAAGTCGACAGAAACAGACCCATCTGACATTGTAAGAGAAGCTTGAAGCATGAAATACAAATAAATAATGCAGACAGCAAACAAGGCAGCGCATGCAGGCAGGTCAATGTACAGAATAAACACACAAGCTTGTGCACCTGCATTTCACACATACACATACGCACATGCATCAAATGGCTTCAAAGACTGGAATACTGTTATGCCTGGCAGCCAGGAAGAATGAGAGTGTCTGTGTGTGTGTGTGTGTGTGTGTGTGTGTGTGTGTGTGTGTGTGTGTGTGTGTGTGTGTGTGTGTGTGTGTGTGTCTGTGTGTGTGTGTGTATATGTGTGTGTCCCAGAGGGAAGTCCCTGACAGAGAGCACATTGATCTGAGTCAGTCCCCCCTGCAAGGCACTCCGGTATGAGCTGAGAGCCTGCCAGCGCTGGCTGCCACCCAGGTCCCCTCTGCATCTGCCTGGCTGAAGGCGTCTGTGTCTGACTGGCTGAAGGCCTCTGCATCTGACTGGCTGAAGGCCTCTGCATCTGACTGGCTGAAGGCCTCTGCATCTGACTGGCTGAAGGCCTCTGCATCTGACTGGCTGAAGGCGTCTGTGTCTGACTGGCTGAAGGCGTCTGTGTCTGACTGGCTGAAGGCCTCTGCATCTGACTGGCTGAAGGCCTCTGCATCTGACTGGCTGAAGGCCTCTGTGTCTGACTGGCTGAAGGCCTCTGTGTCTGACTGGCTGAAGGCCTCTGCATCTGACTGGCTGAAGGCCTCTGTGTCTGACTGGCTGAAGGCGTCTGCATCTGACTGGCTGAAGGCCTCTGTGTCTGACTGGCTGAAGGCCTCTGTGTCTGACTGGCTGAAGGCCTCTGCATCTGACTGGCTGAAGGCGTCTGTGTCTGACTGGCTGAAGGCCTCTGCATCTGACTGGCTGAAGGCCTCTGCATCTGACTGGCTGAAGGCCTCAGTGTCTGACTGGCTGAAGGCCTCTGCATCTGACTGGCTGAAGGCGTCTGTGTCTGACTGGCTGAAGGCCTCTGTGTCTGACTGGCTGAAGGCCTCTGCATCTGACTGGCTGAAGGCCTCTGCATCTGACTGGCTGAAGGCGTCTGTGTCTGACTGGCTGAAGGCCTCAGTGTCTGACTGGCTGAAGGCCTCTGCATCTGACTGGCTGAAGGCGTCTGTGTCTGACTGGCTGAAGGCCTCTGTGTCTGACTGGCTGAAGGCCTCTGCATCTGACTGGCTGAAGGCCTCTGCATCTGACTGGCTGAAGGCGTCTGTGTCTGACTGGCTGAAGGCCTCAGTGTCTGACTGGCTGAAGGCCTCAGTGTCTGACTGGCTGAAGGCCTCTGCATCTGACTGGCTGAAGGCGTCTGTGTCTGACTGGCTGAAGGCCTCTGTGTCTGCCTGGCTGAAGGCGTCTGTGTCTGACTGGCTGAAGGCCTCAGTGTCTGCCTGGCTGAAGGCCTCAGTGTCTGACTGGCTGAAGGCCTCTGCATCTGACTGTGTTGGGACATCCAGACTAGTAGAGCAAAGGGGACATGTCTGTGTTGGGACATTTAGAGTAGCAGAGCAGAGGGGACATGTCTGTGTTGGGACATCCAGAGTAGCAGAGCAAAGGGGACATGACTGTGTTGGGACATTTAGAGTAGCAGAGCAGAGGGGACATGACTGTGTTGGGACATTTAGAGTAGCAGAGCAGAGGGGACATGACTGTGTTGGGACATTTAGAGTAGCAGAGCAGAGGGGGGACATGTCTGTGTTGGGACATTTAGAGTAGCAGAGCAGAGGGGACATGACTGTGTTGGGACATTTAGAGTAGCAGAGCAGAGGGGGGACATGACTGTGTTGGGACATTTAGAGTAGCAGAGCAGAGGGGGGACATGTCTGTGTTGGGACATTTAGAGTAGCAGAGCAGAGGGGGGACATGTCTGTGTTGGGACATTCAGAGTAGCAGAGCAGAGGGGGGACATGACTGTGTTGGGACATTTAGAGTAGCAGAGCAGAGGGGGGACATGTCTGTGTTGGGACATTCAGAGTAGCAGAGCAGAGGGGGGACATGACTGTGTTGGGACATCCAGAGTAGCAGAGCAGAGCGGACATTTTGTACTTTAAAGCTGAAATCTGGGATTTCCCAGATTTCCCTCGTCCGCCCCTCTGGCGGTGGAAAAGATCTGAAATGCTGTTGGAACAACCATGGAAGTATTCTATTATCAAATAAGCAGTTGCTCGTGTGCCGTCCGCTCACAGTACCTACCCCTAGGAAAAATGGCATCCCGGACAAGTCATTTATCTTTCAATGAGAGTAACTGTTGTGTTGTAATCAAATTAGGCACAAGCTTTATCATGGTGTTAATATTGCAACTTGACAGTCACAGCAGCCTACAGTGTGTGCAGCTAGCATACTGTATATCAGTCAGGTTCAATGTAAGCTCTTTGGGTCAGCTACTATGGCAACTACAGCAGCTAGCAGCACACAGCTAAGAGTGCATGTCCTGCGTTGGCTAACATTAACTGGAGTTAGCACATCAGCTGTGGTAATACTGCCAATCTGTATTGTGCAACATGCCTCCACAGTCCAGTGGGATAAAACAGCTATTTATTCCTGGAAGAAAGTCCCAGATTCCAAGTGGAATCCAGGCTGGAGAAGGAGGAACATGTGGCATTGATCGGCGCTGCCTCCCATGGAGGTCTACAGGGAGCTCTGAGGAGCTCTGAGGAGCTCCATCCCTATCAGCTCCACATATTTGGGATTCCAGGCTGTGGAGAATGTGGGCCAACAGCCTCCACACAGCGAGGAGCCCTGGTCCCCGCGGAGCCTCCAACATCTGCATCCTGGCTTTTCCCCTACTTTCTAACTGACCGGGGTCAATGTGCAAATAGATTCATAGTGTTTGCTTTGTCCTGCGTGGAGTACCGGTTGGGTGATGTTTGCCACATAGAACAATACAATTAGTAACAGAACGTTAGTCATTTGAAGAGAAATACA
>NC_139644.1:33092659-33102659 GCF_964638095.1 Poromitra crassiceps | reverse complement strand
TTCCAGCATGTTGACAGGGCTCACTAATGACCCACCTCCCATGTCCTCCCTGTGGGACGTCCCTCCCTGTCCTCCCTGTGGGACGTCCCTCCCTGTCCTCCCTGTGGGACGTCCCTCCCTCACCAAACAAGCCCAAACTCCTCATTATTCCTCCTTCAAATGTCACAGTGACACAGTTCCCGCCTGCAGCATACAGTAGGCGTGGATAGTTATTTGTTATGTTTCTGTCGTCCGTCACAGATCTCATTTGTCCTGATCTTTGTGTTCTCTGTGATCTCTGTGTCACTTGGGTTTCACTGACAAAGGAATTTCTCAGAGTGAAGTCAATAAAGTAACACTACTACTACTACTACTACTACTAGGGGTGTCATGCAAACCAAATTCTGAGGGGGCGACATTCGGTGGCGACCAAAGGTCCCCGGCTAAAAGATTTCAGTGGCGACCGAAGGTCTGAATAGATCTGCAATGATTCAATCAGTCTGCCCAGATAAAGTGTGCTGAATCCACTCATGATTGAATCAGTCCATTTAGCTATTTCTAAAATGTTGGCCATTTGAAGCCAGATTTAGAGGAAGATCTCATTTTAAATGATCATTGGGATTAGAGTGTTGTGATATCATTATTCGGTTTTAACCATCAATATTTTGCTCCTTTTCTCATTAGGGTAAATACTGTATATGTATTTAGAGATAAACATTCGGCAGCGACCAAAGGTCCCCAATCCCCAGCAAAAAAGTTTTGGTGGCGACCTAAGGTCTGAATAGATCTGCAATGATTCAATCAGTCTGCCCAGATACAGTGTGCTGAATCCACTCATGATTGATTGATTTATCTATCAATCCTCCATTTAGCTATTTCTAAAATGTTGGCCATTTGAAGCCAGATTTAGAGGAATAACTCATTTTAAATTATCATTGGGATTAGAGTGATATCATTATTCGGTTAACTATCAATATTTTGCTCCTTTTCTCATTACGGTAAATACTGTATATTTATTTAGAGATTTTGGTGATTGTGCTTTTATGGTTATTAGCTTATAGTCACTTCGACACTAGCTTCTACACTGCTGCCACTTTTCTTGAAATAGCTAAATCTTGCTTCACCCAAAATGTTATTCACATAAAAACACTATCCACAATGCTAATTATTTTAAAGAACTGCATCTTGACCTGGAGACATCAAATGGAATTCACTGTTTTGCTAACTACAGTATAACCTGTGATAGTGGTGGTAGTGGTAAAAACTAACAGCTCACTGCTATAACAGCTCTGGCTAACATTACAATGCTAACTTTAGCTGCATGGTAGTACAAGTATAGCTAACTAACTTGCTATGCAAACTATACCTATAATAACAGCATGAATTTGACTTCCCCCTTCTTTTCTTTTTTCAAAAAATCTGAGTTTCAATGGGCATGATGCTTCTGACTACTACTACTACTGCTACCATCACTACTTTGATGTGTGACTTTATGTTCTCTCCCATATATAATGATGTAAATAGATCAGCTGTATGTGTGGGTCTAGCCACCAGGGAGCTCTGCCTGCAACGTACTGCTGCGACAAATGGTTCTCCCAGTTTTTGTGTTTGCCAGTAGGTGGTGCTATGCAGAATAGCAGGACATTTGGCACGGAACTCCGTCAGGTCCCCCTAAGCGCACTCCCCAAATTTGAAGTCGATCCGATGAATGGTTCTGGAGATAAACCCTTTTTTTGTGTTTGCCAGTAGGTGGCGCTATGCCGAATAGCATGCCATTTGGCAGTGAACTCCTTCAGGTCCCCGTAAGCGCACTCCCCGAATTTGAATTTGAATCCGACGAACGGTTCTCGAGATGGTTCAGTCAGGAGCGAGTCCATCTGTGATGCAACCGACAGTAGCAGGCTGCTAGCAGGGCACTGCCAAGGTGGCCGTAGGGATCTCAGGGCCAGAGGGAGGGCCAACAGCGGCCATGGCCTCCATGTAATTCCCGCCCTGCTGCTGAGAGACTCCTCCCAGATCCCAACAACTCTGTCAGCTCACTGCCAGATAGATCTGAAGTCGGCTCTCTGTAGCTGGAAGGGGCAAACATGCGTCAGCCAGCACTTGGATCAGAAATTCCCTCATCTCTGGCGAAGTAGAAAACAGTCATTACTGGTAAATTATTATAGATCTCCGCGGGTTATCAGAGCTGCTCACATCAAAGACACAGTCGTATGCAGCGAGAGGCTTTGATGTAACGTGTGCGTGTAAGAAGTTGAGCTGTCGCTGGAGTTCACTACACTACACACACACTTTACAGTATAATAAATAAGCAATATATATATATATAGGTGGGGAGACAGTTTCACCAGGGGGCGACAAACTGCAATGAGACTGGAGTGCATGAAGCGAGATGAGTATGTGAGACAAATAGTGTGAGCGCGGTCTTGGCAAAGGCTTTGATACTTGATCTATGTCCACTGATCAATATCTATCTAGTACAGTAGAGTCACTTTATCACTCCTCCTCCACTCTGCTGCCCGGAGTGAGTGAGTCTGATCCTCTGTCAGCCAATCATTCTTTCCATTGAAGGTGGTAGAGCAGGCAGCTCTGAGGCATCACACACTACACTACGTTTAAGTCTATTTCACTTTCTCTTATGCTAAACCCTGTCAGGCCTCATCTGCAGCTGCAGCAAACAAGCGGTTTCCCTGTCGCCTCTGTGAGGCTTGTGGTTTGTGTGTGTGTGTGTGTGTGTGTGTGTGTGTGTGTGTGTGTGTGTGTGTGTGTGTGTCTGTGTGTGTGTGTGTGTGTGTGCCCGCGCGTGTGTGTATGTGTGTGTGTGTGTGTGTGCGTGTGTGATAACGTGGGTGGTGGTTTGAAGTCTAGGACATAACACCCAAAGGAGAGTGACACATGGCAGCCTCGCTCTGTCTTCTGTTGCGACTTTGAAATGTGACGTATGGGACCTGCCTCTCTGTGCTCGCGCTCTCTCTCATCCTGGGTCCCCGAGCTGAGCTGTAGGAACAGCAAATTAGAATCGGGGGTTTTGCCAGAGTGTTTGAAATGGGTATTAACTGAGCTGGGTATTAATGAGTTTGATTTACATTTTGCGGGTTATGTTTTTTCCCCTTTACATAATGAGCTTGTACTAGATTATGGTGGAAAGTGATACTTATTGTGCATTGTCTAAACTGTGGTGACAATAGACTGCATCAGTGGATGTTTCGCTCTCCACTCAAGTGTATTCAATCAAAGCCTAATGTAAAAAAAAAGAGAGAGAGACCTGCAGTTATGATTACAAAAAAATAGCATTCATCTTGTTGCATCTATTGCAAATGTTCTACCTCAGACAGCTAATGCATCATGTCTAACATTCACAAACACAGCTGAGAAATCTCTCTCATGTTTTTTGCAACATGTTAAACTTTTTTGCCGGACCAGCTACTGCACTCCCATTTTCGGTGCATTTTAATTGGTTGCAATGTTTTGGGGAGCTTAACGAAGTACTCAAGTACCCTCAAGTTTTCTCTCAAATCTTCACCCCCACCCCCCCATCAAGCCTCCCCCTGTTTGTAGCATTGATGAGGAGGAATTATAGGAAATTTCCGCTTAAGACACATCACTTGTATAATTTATATTTATATTATTTGTGTTCCAGACAAAGCATGGATGCAGAGAAGTACCAACAAAGGCTGGAGGCCATAGCGGTGAGCTCTATTCTATTTCCTTCTTCCCCCCTTCTTTCTCTCAACTTTTGTCCTTTTGACTTTCCACTTCAGTCTGTCTTTTGACTTTCCACTTCAGTCTGTCTTTTGACTTTCCACTTCAGTCTGTCTTTTGACTTTCCACTTCAGTCTGTCTTTTGACTTTCCACTTCAGTCTGTCTTTTGACTTTCCACTTCAGTCTGTCTTTTGACTTTCCACTTCAGTCTGTCTTTTGACTTTCCACTTCAGTCTGTCTTTTGACTTTCCACTTCAGTCTATCTTTTTACTTTCCACTTCAGTCTGTCTTTTTACTTTCTACTTCAGTCTGTCTTTTTACTTTCCACTTCAGTCTGTCTTTTGACTTTCCACTTCAGTCTGTCTTTTGACTTTCCACTTCAGTCTGTCTTTTTACTTTCTACTTCAGTCTGTCTTTTTACTTTCCACTTCAGTCTGTCTTTTTACTTTCCACTTCAGTCTGTCTTTTGACTTTCCACTTCAGTCTGTCTTTTGACTTTCCACTTCAGTCTGTCTTTTGACTTTCCACTTCAGTCTGTCTTTTGACTTTCCACTTCAGTCTGTCTTTTGACTTTCCACTTCAGTCTGTCTTTTTACTTTCCACTTCAGTCTGTCTTTTTACTTTCTACTTCAGTCTGTCTTTTTACTTTCCACTTCAGTCTGTCTTTTTACTTTCCACTTCAGTCTGTCTTTTGACTTTCCACTTCAGTCTGTCTTTTGACTTTCCACTTCAGTCTGTCTTTTGACTTTCCACTTCAGTCTGTCTTTTTACTTTCTACTTCAGTCTGTCTTTTTACTTTCCACTTCAGTCTGTCTTTTTACTTTCTACTTCAGTCTGTCTTTTTACTTTCCACTTCAGTCTGTCTTTTTACTTTCCACTTCAGTCTGTCTTTTTACTTTCCACTTCAGTCTGTCTTTTTACTTTCTACTTCAGTCTGTCTTTTTACTTTCCACTTCAGTCTGTCTTTTTACTTACCACTTCAGTCTATCTTTTTACTTTCCACTTCAGTCTGTCTTTTTACATTCCACTTCAGTCTGCCGTGAACCAACTTGAACTTTCACCTCACCTTGTTTTATGTGACTTTAATGGAACTGGCTGACTTGATCGGGACTGCCTGAAGTGAGCGGGCAAAGATTCTCCCTCAGTTGGGTTTCTCTCCGTTAATCAGTGATCTGTGAAGTGAATGGTCTGACGGTCTGAGCAGGGCCTGCTTTAAGCTCTCTTGAGTCCCACTTCACCAGAGACATGATGGAGACCTGGAGATAACCATGATGTTTACAAGACTTTTGACTTCAGCCTGGAGTGGGATTTGGGGGGAGGGGACCTCTTTTTGTTCATAATAAAATGAGCATTAGTCATGGTAAATTGACCCATTCAACCTCTCTGTGGCCTTATCAGCCAACACCTTTTTCAGTTTTCAGTTTCACTTTTTTTCATAAGACCTTTTCTTTTTGCTAGTGTACAGTGTGTTTATTGGGCACCATTTTACTCCAGATGTTATATGTGACATATTTCTCTTCAAAACGTAGGATAAGAAAGATCCAAGTCGCTCCCATCATCTGACACTCCCCAGTGCACCGAAGTCTCTCAGGTCTATACCAATAGAAGTAATATCTGAATAAATAATCATCTTACAGACCCAGAACCACAGAAAAGAATGGTAGGAAAGCAATACAATATAAGGATGTCAAAAGTATCGATAAGTATCGATACAAAATGTCTTTAACGGATACAATGCTCATTTACAACATCGATACCAGCAGAACATTCTCTTAATGAAAAATCAAATACACAGGTTTTTCCCTCCCTATCATTGGTGGGTAGCTGTTGCTTCAACAAGCTCAAAGTGTTGTGATAGGCTGATGACTAGAGCAGGGTAATCTGCTGTGTAAATGCAACACTTTTAATGAGTTTTATCGGGAAGCGTGTGTCTGTCTGTCCATCTGTCTTCGTTTATTTTTATGCCTCTTGTTAGGAGTCCTCCCCCAGAAAAGAATGGTAATAGAAAACAAATGTCCTGCATTTCTACACCACCTAACCTCTTTCTACACCACCTAACCTCTTTCTACACCACCTAACCCCCTACACCACCTAACCTCTTCCTACACCACCTAACCTCTTTCTACACCACCTAACCTCTACACCACCTAACCTCTTTCTACACCACCTAACCTCTTTCTACACCACCTAACCTCTACACCACCTAACCTCTTTCTACACCACCTAACCCCCTACACCACCTAACCTCTTTCTATACCACCTAACCTCTTCCTACACCACCTAACCTCTTTCTACACCACCTAACCTCTACACCACCTAACCTCTTTCTACACCACCTAACCCCCTACACCACCTAACCTCTTTCTATACCACCTAACCTCTTTCTACACCACCTAACCTCTACACCACCTAACCTCTTTCTACACCACCTAACCCCCTACACCACCTAACCTCTTTCTACACCACCTAACCTCTTCCTACACCACCTAAGCTCCTGGATTAAGTGAAGAAAGAATAACCAGGTGTTTCTCATCTTTGGACCCAAAAGAGAAATTTGGAGTGAGAAACAAGAGGTGTGGTGTGAAAGAGTGAGACATGAGTCTCACTCTGAGTGAGAGAGTTATGTAGTATCAGCTGTGTCACTGAACTACTTTATCTCTGTATGTGCAGCCAGTCCCCCTACTGTATCTCCCTACTTCTATCTGTAGATTATGTGTGTGTGTGTGTGTGTGTGTGTGTGTGTGTGTGTGTGTGTGTGTGTGTGTGTGTGTGTGTGTGTGTGTGTGTGTGTGTGTACAGTATGTGTGTGTGTGTGTGTGTGTGTACACAGTATATGTGTGTGCATGTGTCTCCACCCCTCCTCTTTAGTACTCTGCTTTCATACAGAGGAAGTGCTTGTCTTGAGGGACCAGTGATTGCAGAGGGGTGTTACCGCAGAACTATATTAAATAGCGGGTGTAACCAATCTACCACAACTACCCTGAGCTCATCGCCATGTCCTGCGCGCTTAACGGAATCAAACATACAGCATTGAATTAGGTTAGAACAAGCCGCTGTTCCTTCTTTGGAGTTATTCAACTTTTCAAAAAGTGTGCGTGTGTGTTGACGGGAAGAGCGTTTCATGTGAAGGGTAAGTGGTGATACTGATCTCTCAAAATGGATACAAGAGCATGTCGGTCTTCCTCACTGTGCGTTAGTTTAGACTAGAACAAAGTCTTCCTCACTGTGCGTTAGTTTAGACTAGAACAAAGTCTTCCTCACTGTGCGTTAGTTTAGACTAGAACAAAGTCTTCCTCACTGTGCGTTAGTTTAGACTAGAACAAAGTCTTCCTCACTGTGCGTTAGTTTAGACTAGAACAAAGTCTTCCTCAGTGTGCGTTAGTTTTGACTAGAACAAAGTCTTCCTCAGTGTGCGTTAGTTTAGACTAGAACAAAGTCTTCCTCAGTGTGCATTAGTTTAGACTAGAACAAAGTCTTCCTCAGTGTGCGTTAGTTTAGACTAGAACAAAGTCTTCCTCAGTGTGCGTTAGTTTAGACTAGAACAAGGTCTTCCTCAGTGTGCGTTAGTTTAGACTAGAACAAAGTCTTCCTCACTGTGCGTTAGTTTAGACTAGAAGAAAGTCTTCCTCAGTGTGCGTTAGTTTAGACTAGAACAAAGTCTTCCTCAGTGTGCGTTAGTTTAGACTAGAACAAAGTCTTCCTCACTGTGCGTTAGTTTAGACTAGAACAAAGTCTTCCTCACTGTGCGTTAGTTTAGACTAGAACAAAGTCTTCCTCAGTGTGCGTTAGTTTTGACTAGAACAAAGTCTTCCTCAGTGTGCGTTAGTTTAGACTAGAACAAGGTCTTCCTCAGTGTGCGTTAGTTTAGACTAGAACAAAGTCTTCCTCAGTGTGCGTTAGTTTAGACTAGAACAAAGTCTTCCTCAGTGTGCGTTAGTTTAGACTAGAACAAAGTCTTCCTCAGTGTGCGTTAGTTTTGACTAGAACAAAGTCTTCCTCAGTGTGCGTTAGTTTAGACTAGAACAAGGTCTTCCTCAGTGTGCGTTAGTTTAGACTAGAACAACGTCTTCCTCTGTGTGCGTTAGTTTAGACTAGAACAAAGTCTTCCTCAGTGTGCGTTAGTTTAGACTAGAACAAAGTCTTCCTCACTGTGCGTTAGTTTAGACTAGAACAAAGTCTTCCTCACTGTGCGTTAGTTTAGACTAGAACAAAGTCTTCCTCAGTGTGCGTTAGTTTAGACTAGAACAAAGTCTTCCTCACTGTGCGTTAGTTTAGACTAGAACAAAGTCTTCCTCACTGTGCGTTAGTTTAGACTAGAACAAAGTCTTCCTCACTGTGCGTTAGTTTAGACTAGAACAAAGTCTTCCTCAGTGTGCGTTAGTTTAGACTAGAACAAAGTCTTCCTCAGTGTGCGTTAGTTTAGACTAGAACAAGGTCTTCCTCAGTGTGCGTTAGTTTAGACTAGAACAACGTCTTCCTCAGTGTGCGTTAGTTTAGACTAGAACAAAGTCTTCCTCACTGTGCGTTAGTTTAGACTAGAACAAAGTCTTCCTCACTGTGTTAGTTTAGACTAGAACAAAGTCTTCCTCACTGCGTTAGTTTAGACTAGAACAAAGTCTTCCTCACTGTGCGTTAGTTTAGACTAGAACAAAGTCTTCCTCACTGTGTTAGTTTAGACTAGAACAAAGTCTTCCTCACTGCGTTAGTGTAGACTAGAACAAGGTCTTCCTCAGTGTGCGTTAGTTTAGACTAGAACAACGTCTTCCTCAGTGTGCGTTAGTTTAGACTAGAACAAAGTCTTCCTCACTGTGTTAGTTTAGACTAGAACAAGGTCTTCCTCACTGTGTTAGTTTAGACTAGAACAAAGTCTTCCTCACTGCGTTAGTTTAGACTAGAACAAAGCAATGCAAGTCGTATACAACGTGACATCATTTGCTCATCTGGAAACAATGTTACCGTTTTCTGAAGTAACTAAGTGAAGAGACGTTGCAGTAAATTAAGTCGAGGAGAAGCAATCATGTGTGCAACATGACAAATCTGAGGCTTTCTAAAGGGAGGGAGGGTTAGTCTATATCCTCCAAGTATTGTATTCAATTTCTGTGACAGTTGCATCGATATGGCAATATATAGCCAAAAACAAAATGCTCCGGGGAAGCAACCTTGAGCTGATCCAGAGTTCATGTCTGAAAGGGGCTTCAGCCACACTGGAAGGTTATGAGGTGGTGATGCTTTCAAAGAGTTTGTTGAGATAGTGACAGCATTGCAACATACAGTACTACAGCTGATAAGGTGGGTGGTACTGTGTAGGAGGACAGGTGGCTCAAATAGTTTGACAGTGATCTACTTTTGACCTGCGCTCTCACATCATACTGGGCCACAGTGTAGCAGTGACATCATGGAACAAGTCTTCATTCCCAAATCTCCTCACCGCTGTCTCTGTTTGCTGCAACTGGGTGGGCTGGGTATTGGCAAGGACCTCACGATACGATATCTGGGTCACGATACGATTGTATCACGATACATTGCGATATGTACATCACATTATATAGATAAATCAGTGGACAAATCCAGTCAAAACTATTTCATTCAAAATTTTCATTCCAATTTATTAGAACAGTATTTGCAAATGAATGTGAATGTGAACAGGGCACCCCTGAAAAAGAGAGCATTGCTCTCACTGACACTCCCCTGAATAAGTAAAGGTTTTTTCTTTTCTTTTTTTACAAAAAAATGCACAGTTGCACAACTGTGTTACTGAAATCACTGAAATGAAACTAAAGTGCATAAGTATTCTTATTGTGTCACTGAACTGAACACACGGCTGTGTAAAAAAAAGTCGATACAGCGATATATCGTGATACTTTTCTGAAATATCAAATTATCGATACAGTATTGCAGATTATTTATTTTTTCCCTACTCTGTAGCGGTTACCTGTTCTCTGTGGTGACACATCTCAACAACTGAGACAGGAAAACGACTTAGCTGTGAGAATCTCTAATATAGCCTTCCTCTGTTCTTCTCTCATATTCCCTCTTCAACTGTTTCTCCCTCTCGCTCTGCTGTCACCAGGAGAGGCGTCGGCTGCAGGAAGAGGAGGAGAGGCTGAGGAGAGAGACAGACGAGGAGCGCTTGAAGTTGGCCCAGAAGAAGGTCTGCATTTCTCGCACCTGGGTCACATAGGTCCTATGTGTCCTCTGTCATAGGATATGCAAAAATATATATATTTTCTTCTGATTCTCCCCCCCATTTTCTCCCCAATTGTACTTGGCCAATTTCCCCCTGCTGCCCCGGGTGCTGCTCCACCCTCTGCCGATCTG